>NC_134697.1:84176314-84776314 GCF_050947455.1 Rhinoderma darwinii | reverse complement strand
ATCAGCCGATAACTGAAAAAAATCCAACATCACAGATCACTTTTTTGGCAGAAGTATGTCCGCCATTGGTCATTGCAAGCAATCGTTTACGTGCAATCATAAAAATGATGGTCGGCCGAAATGGTCAAAATCGAACCATATAGGACGACTTTCATCTTATGTGTACGGCCAGTTTAAGACGGAGCCGTAATTTGCATAAACTAAACAAAAACAACCAGTTGGAGTAATATCTAGTGTATCTATGGTGAAATTTTTTTGGGGATTGTTACAAATCTTAAAGAATTGCCACTAATTGTTATCTCTTCCAGCATTTTACAATATTTACCAGAGAGCTTCCCATTTATGATCATAGAAGAATATCTTTGAATGGTTTTGTATGATCAGGTTGGTAGACTTTCTGAACGATGGTGGCTTTTATGCAAAGGTGGCAAAAATATATTTTTGAGCCGAGACCGCTCTTATTGCACCTTTAAAGACCATGTTTCTTGATATAATGGGGGAGGGGTCTCCGGCTTGAGAGCCATAATTTCTATCTCTGGAGAATCTGGCATGTCCATACTTTACACAGACAACCAGTTTAATTATACGGGTGCCACGTGATGCTTATTTTTATAATGTCTAACATATATATATAGCACCTTCAGGCATTACAAAGGGATCCCATAGTTGAAGAGGAGGAGCAATGTAACAACATGTCAAATCTGTCCAAATCCATTTTATATGTTTTTATTAAAAAGTTCACTTATTTTTAATTTTACACACCATATCAACCTGCTTTGGCTGTCAATACTTTTTTGGTTGACGTGTGTGGTGAAGAGCATTGCTAATAGGCAATCTAAAGAAGATCTATCTTCTTGGTTTGTTTGAACAAACCCGTAATGGAAGAACTACTTATGTCTTGGTAGCCTATAATAAAATATCTGCAAAGATTCTTTATAGACCAAGGTCATATTGGATCATAGCTCTTTTCATAAAACATCACCATAAAAATGTTCAAAAATAAAATGGGGATACCAAACCCCAAAATCTGTCTTAATAATAAAGCTATCTAATAAAAGAGTGGTTGATAAAGCTCTTTAACCATAAATAATCTAGGAATGTGCACAGGTGCATGACTTTACCATCCGTCTTCTGCGCCATTGTTTCTCTTTATCGTGTAATTGCTAAGGCTACTGCCACGTTGGTGAACATCTTTCCCCTATGTTTGCCTATTTTCCCCATTTTTAGTTGTTAAAATGAAAACATTTAGGCTTCTGGGAATTTTTTCTTTGATTTTTGTATGGCCATGACTTCATTTTCTACCTCTTGCTGTGTTTGGTGGATAAATATTCCTCTTTCCATCTTGGGTCTCATTAACCAGGACCATGTCTTTGAACTTATCAGAGAGTATATTATTGTGCTTGTGAGTTACACTTCCCTCTTCCACCAATCAAACCATTAGTTCATACAATGCTTGTGTTCCATCGGCCCCATATCTTCAAAAGCCACGGGAGTCCATTCGGAAGGACACAACTGCTGGTACTTTTCTTTTCAATCGGTTAAAGTCCTTTGCTGACCTCCAAAGCCAGATCTGCAGCTCTTTGAGTAGCCAAAAGTCCTCCATCTTGCGTAAAAAGTCATTACCCTTCCCAAATCCTAAACCTGCAGGGGAAAAGGAATTTGCCAGTTCAGGTGGGGGGTTGTAGCCCAGTGAAGACATTACCCCAGCAATGCTAACAACTAGACCCTGTAAGCTGGTGCAGAAGCGACCCAAGCTTCTTCGTAGCTCAGTTCGCGCCACTTCACTATCGATGGAACGCAAGTAGCAAAGGAGAACACTGTACGCCCGGTGGTTTTCTGCCAATCGCAGACTGTCATTCAGATTCCGCCACATATGAAGGTCCACGGAGGCACTAGGAATAGACTCTGGTCCTATGGCACGTGGAGGGTTGAAGTCCGGTTCGTTGAAAGGCGGGCCAAGGTAATTTAGCTGAAGAAAGAATAAAGAAAACACATATATAAAATATGGAAGACCAAGACCACACTGCGAATTGTAAATCTGTTATTTTGACACACAATGACAATATATTTTACATGGGTTTTGATTCTGCCCTTTTCTGGATCAACACTGGCTAACATGAGCTTACTGAGCTACGTAACTATTTAAAAAAAAAATCCATATTCCAATAGGTGAGTAATAAGTTCATTACTGGGGTAACCCAGCAATTGGACCACTCCATGGTCAGATTATCAGGGACAAGACTTGTCTAGAGTAGACAGTTCCGTTAATGTCTGAAACCACTGCAATAACGGCACATACAAAGTATTTGGTTTTTTCGCTTCTTGCATGCTCCTTGAATTCTACAGGGTACGTGAGCTCGGGTTACATGTCTTCATGTTTGGGGGACCACCATTGTAGGACATCAAGGATGGTAAATCATGTGCTATCTGAGAGGGGGGCTTGGAAAATATATTGCATATAAACTGCAATGGAAACCAGTAAATGTGGGCTCTGATTGATATGGACAACAAGATCACTCTTTCCTCGAGGCAGTTTTGACACACGAGACCATCTATATGGACACTGCATACAGCTTTCTGGTTATACAGAAATCCCAGAATTACATTACCTGCAATATATAGATGTATGCTGGGCCAGCCTGAGGGGTGGCACAGGAGGCCTCACCTGTCACTACTTATGGTCTGGACAACCAAATCTTGTGCTACTGATCCCACACTTGTAGCCCAAACTGATGGAAAGGCAACTACACAGGATGCAACTTCACTCCTTGGTTTATTGTGCGTTATTAGGGCTTCTGAGGGCACTGTTTTTTCGGCACCTTGTCATTGCAGGATTTGGACACGCTATGGTAAACCATAAGGTATCAATAGAAGTTAATGCACAGGGTACTAACCAACCTAAGACCGGCCCTGGATGTATCCAGCATATAAGTACCAATACACATAAGAAGTTGAAATTTAGTCAGCCATGACTTCAGACCCAACATTTTTACATGTCCATGACACAATTATGTTTGCAAATTGTATTTTTCGTATTGCATTGCACTGCTCAGTAACTGGAAACCATACACATTCTGAACTTAAAGGGGTTGTCCTGGCACGGACAACTGATGACCTATCCACGGAATAGGTTATCAGTATATGATCATGGTGGTCCGACACCCGGACCCCGAACCGATCAGCTGCTCAAGCTGCCTCCGGGTGCCGGATCTTATGCAGAGTATGCAGTATTTGGATCCGGAAGCAGAAGGCTCCGCACACTGAATAGTGACCGTTCTGCAGTACAACAACTCTGCTCCTATCCACTTGATGAGGAGCAGAACTGCAGCTCAGCCGCTATTCTGTGACCGGTGCCATCTGCTTCCGGCATGGACATCCGGAGAAGCTGACGAGTGCGGGTTCCGGGTGTCGGACCCCCACCGATCATATACTGATGATCATTCCTGTGGATAGGTCATCCGTTGTCTGTGCGTGGACAACCCCTTTAACTTTATACATTGAACTCAAGATGAATACAAGACACAAAACGTGATACATTTAAAAATTGTACCAGGTACATCTGGTGTATCTTAGTCTGTCATGTGTGATACTATCTCCAAAATTAACGGTTACTATATTTTATTATAATTTCTAGGGACTGTGTTCTTCTCAGTTTCGATGCAATCTCAGAGAGAATGAAGTCATGTCTCGTGCTCCCCACACATACATACCTATCAACCAGGAAGGTGATACCTGTCTCGTTCTGTCTTCTTATGTAAGATACCGCTGACGGCTTGTTTATTTGCATGTTATATAATTAGCTGGCAATGTATATACCACTTAGAGCCACTCATTCCGCAATCGAGCCTCAGGGGAATCATGGTGCGTTCTTGGTAATGTAAAGAGAGATGCAGAGGGGGAGAAGAAAATGAGAAGGGGGGGGCGACCTTGTAGAGATAATTATTTGTGAATGTGTGTGTATATACAGAAGTGAGTGTTTATGTCAGCGACCGTATAGATACATGGATCCAATAACACCTTGCGCCTACCCTGTGTATACACAATGGCTGATTGTTGCCTCGGGGGAGTGTGTAGTTGTGTAAGTGTATCTGCGTGTACACACAAAGTATATGTAGACCTACACACCGAGATTTCATGTTTATGCACTGAAATTCCTGAAACAAATAAACACCAGGATCAGTCTCATCACACAGACCGCACTGGTTTGCCGTGAGTACAAATCGAAGTCTCGTGCTGGCAACTTCACTTGTGGTTTTAAGTGCAAAATTACGGCTCTGTTAGGCCCTGGGCATGGTACCATTTATGGGCCCCAAAGTTTACTTTCCATTCTGAGACTAACTAGTAAGCAGTTCCGAGAAATTTACAAAAAACTCACAACGGGTCTTAAAATAGGCTCACAATCCAAAAACAAAACTATATACAGTGAAACTTCTTTGAGAAGATCTTCCCCTATCTAGACCAGATTTTTCTGTCTCCGCTTTTGAATTCCACTATATTCTGTGTATACTTGCCCTTCTCTTTAAAAGCCTATTTTTTTTTAGGGTTTTTAGTTTTGAGAGGTTCAACAATTGGCATGGTGAGGTGTGGTCATTGTTTAACCATCGGTACCACCTTCTGAATGCCTGTGCCTCCAATTTCGTGACAAATTGAGTCCATTATGGAGCCATGCTTTGGCTCACCATTATTTGCACCCACACTTTTTATATTTTCTTGACATAACCCACCTTTTTAGAAGTCTGAGACAATGTTGTTGAAATCAGAATGTTTGAGTTTTGAGAAACCAGTCTACCCAGGTCATCTGTGGCAGTTAAAATGCCGCAGTATATCGGTAAGGGCTATGTTCACATCAATGCTCTATTTTCCATTGCTCTGCTCCGTCATAGCAGCAGACCAACAAGGAAAACAGACGTGCCAGATCCGTTGCATGATGAAAACCAACATCGTCCGCTGCAACTCATTGACTTTAATGGGTTCCGTCCAGTTTCTGGCATTTTGTCGGACAAAATAATGCGTCATACTGCGCTGTTTTGTCATGCAGAGATGACGGAATCTGCATTAGGCTCTGTTCACATCTGCATCTGAGGCTCTAAGTAACATATCATATAGAAAAAAGAAGATTTTAAGCAAATGAAGAACTTCTGATAAAAGTGATCAATAAATCTCTGACACGTGATGTTATAGCACTAAATAAACACAAGACTGGACTATGAATTCAACAATCTGCGGCCATAGTCTGGCATTTATCAACTCTATCATGAATAGTATGACGGCCCTTGCCATGCGGACCTTTTCATCATTGTATTGGTATAAGCACATGGCTTTTGTAGCAACTGTGGTAGTTGCAAAAACATTGAGAATGTGTATATTAAAAAAAATTCCAGTAAATGTATTAACGTAAATTAGGCAAAAATAGTAGATGTTGCGACCTTTCTTCTTGTGTCTGAGGCATGGTCAAGTTTTGTCAGAAAACACACCGTATTTATCAAAACTGTAAAATACAAAAAAGTACAACATTTTGTTGCAAAGTTTTAAATCAATGAAGTGTATTGCAAGTGTTTCCATCAGTGGCACAGCTACCGCTGCAGCAGCCATAGCGGCTGCTACGGGGCCTGTGGTATGAGGTGGCCCATGCTTACCGCACGGGCCATCCAATACCCGGTGCCGCCGCTGGCAGCCATTATGGCTGCTGCAGCGGTAGCGACGCCACATTCAATAGTATCTGCATCCTTAGAATGCAGATACCATTCTACACTATAGCAGAGCAGTGAGTTGTCTCCCTGCTCTGCCATTTACTAGGCTACAGGCCACTTCCGGCCTGCAAGCGCAGGCATCCCTGCGCAGGCCGGCGTGATGACGTCACTGGATCACGCCATCCTAAGCAAGAATCCCGTCTGCGTTGAGGAGCAGCTTCCCTCGTCAAGGGAACAGGGTCTAGGTGAGTATAATTTTTTTGTTTGTTTGGGGAAATATATGGCCCTATCTACAGGGGGAGGTGGAGGGCACTATCTACACGGGGCTGTATGGCACTATCTACAAGTGGCGGTGGAGGGTGTTATCTACAGGGGGGCTGTATGGCATTATCTACAAGGGGAGGTGGAGGGCATATCTACAAGGGGGGCTGTGTGGCACTATCTACAAGGGGGAGGTGGAGGTGCTATCAACAAGGGGGTCCGTATGGAACTATCCACAGGGGCGCTGTATGGCACTATCTACAAAGTGGAGGTGGGGGTGCTATCTATAGGGGGGCACTATCTACAGGGGGGCTGTATGGCACTATCTACAGGGGGAAGGGTGGCATTATCTACAAGGGGGGTGTGACACTGTCTACAGGGGGGGCTGTGTGGCACAATCTATGGGGGGCTTTATGACACTATCTACAGCGGGGCACTATCTACAAGGGGGGGCTGAGTGTGGCACCCAGGGGAGGGGGCAAACAGTCAAAAGTTTTCTATGGGGCCCACTGTTTCCTAGTTACGCCCCTGGTTTCCGTAGACTGCTTTCAGTAAGGTTACCTACTGGTTATGGTCCACTGCAGCCATGATTAACAATTTACTCGTATTGTCAGTCATATGCTCTCTGTCTGTGGCCCTTTGGATACCTCAAGAATTCCCTATTCCGAGGTCGGGATGGAGTAATAGGGGTAGTATATCCTAAATACAGTGCGGTATGGAGGCACCATGATGCAGCACAAGGAGTGCCCATGGCTCCATAGTATGGAACAACAGGAACTTTGTATGCCTCTAGCAATGAATGATGTATAATTGATCAGAGGAAGGTTGAACTTGATAGACCTGTGTCTTTTTTCAATCTATTTAAGGGCGGGTTCACACATGGCGGAATTTCACTTAAATTCCGCTGCGGACACTCCGCAGCGTTAATCCGCAGCGGAGCCGTTTCTCCATTGACTTTCACTTTAATTTAGCAGTGTTCGTTTACACGATGCGTACAATTCCGCTGCGGAGCATAGGCTGCGGAGCGGAATTTGGTGTCCGCAGCATGCTCTGTCTGTTGCGGAGCAGTGGCGGACTGGTTGCGGACTCATGGCGGAATTTCTCCATTGACTTCAATGGAGAGTCAAAATTCCGCAATGAAGTCCGCAGATCTTATGTGTGCTGCGGAGCGTATTGTTTTTACTACCATGACATTTCTTCATTCTGGCTGGACCTATGTATTTCTAGGTCTACAGCCAGACTGAGGAAGTCAATGGGGCTCCCGTAATGACGGGAGCGTTGCTAGGAGACGTCTGTAAATAGTCACTGTCCAGGGTGCTGAAAGAGTTACGCGATCGGCAGTAACTGTTTCTGCACCCGGGACAGTGACTACCGATCTCAATATACATGTATCTGTAAAAAAAAATATAAGTTCATACTTACCGAGAACTCCCTGCGTCTGTCTCCAGTCCGGCCTCCCAGGATGACGTTTCAGTGTAAGTGACGGCTGCAGCCAATCACAGGCCAAGCACAGGCTGCAGCGGTCACATGGACTGGAGCGTCATCCAGGGAGGTCGGGCCGGATGCCGAAAGAGGGACGCGTCACCAAGACAACGGGCGGTAAGTATGAATTTCTTTGACTTTCACTAGGGAAAGTGCTGTCCCTTCTCTCTATCCTGCACTGAATAGGGAGAAGAGAAGCACTTTTCCTGCAGTCCACAGCGGCCAGTCCGCATCAATTTTCTGCACATTTTGTGCAGATCCGCTGCAGAATCTGCAACGCAGATTCTGTGCGGCATTGATGCGGACAGTTGCGGAGGAATTCCGCCATGTGTGGTCATGCCCTAACTGTAAGGCCTCATGCACACAACCGTATACTATCCGCAATGGCCAGTCGATGACACTCCTTGGGCCATCTGTGCCGTAATCACGGACCATGCACACGGCTATGGTCATGTGCATGAGGCCTAAGTTTGTAATAGCCTAACTAAATATATTTATACTTTTTCCTTAGTAAATACATAGAGCCGTACAATTCTCCTCATGATGTGGAAACACAATGTGGACTGCAGCCAAGTCCGCTCATGGTACGCACACCGTACATATATACAGAACATTACATACACAGCCTTCTGCAGCGGTCGCATCTTCAGCAGCGCTGTCTAGCTCATTGCCAATACTATCAAGCATTTTTTTCTACATTTTGACAGTTTACATAAGCACTGGTGAGGGAATAGATAAAACATCTTTAGACGTCTTCATTTGCATTTGTTCTGCTCAATATTAAACACAGTGTGGTATAAAAAAAATTTTGGGCAGGTCTGATAATAAAATGCAATGAAAGTCTTAACTTTTAACATGTTGTTTACAGCCATGGCCGCCTTTATGTAATTTGTGACAAATTGAATTTAAAAAATAAATCAAAAAATGCATAAAATTTTACATTTGCGCCTGAAACTTGCATCCCAGCAGAGGCTTATTGTCAGAGAACTGACTAATAGGTCGTCAGCAGATAGAACGTCAACCCTATTAAGGTCAGGTTAAACAGGTAGAGTCACAGGAAGGCCATGGATATAAAACTTCACCATTAATTAAAAAACAAGAAAACATAAAACAGCTTTTTTTTTTATATATATATATATATATATATATATATATATATATATATATATATATATATATATATACACAAAATCAATAAAACCGTGTATTAGTGTGTTGGTGCAACTTTCTAATTACATTTTATTAAAAAATTGTTTTTACTTTTTGAGATACAGCTGCTTTGTATTCTGTACACAGAGCAGCTGTATCTAGCGCTGAAACCTGTATCCGTCAGGTCAGCGGGTTCAGTGTCAGCGGGTCCTACATGTCTCTGACACGCTGGATCCACCTGTTATCGATCACATATAACAGCTCGATCCTGCGTGTCAGAGAAATGTAGGACCCGCTGACACTGAACCCGCTGACCTGACGGATACAGGTTTCAGCGCTAGATACAGCTGCTCTGTATACAGAATACAAAGCAGCTGTATCTCAAAAAGTAAAAATATTTTTTAATAAAAAGTAATTAGAAAGTGTGTGCCGCCCGTTTTCACGGACCGGATTCACCCACTAAAGTGAATGGATCCGTGACAACTATCGGATGCCGTGGAAAACATCCTGAGTGGCACGTGCAAGAGGACATAGAAAGAGGGGTTTTTGTTAGAAGGTTCCAGAGTGGAATCTCCCTTGTTCCATGCCCTTCTAATAGGAATCTATTAGGGTGCAACTAGGAGGTTCCAGATAGTGTGATCGCCCTTATCGGGTCAGCAGTTCCGCCGTAGGCAGGGCTTTTCAGAAGAGGGATATATATATATATGGTGAGATTTCCCTTTCTACCAGATATACTATCCCCTTCATCAAGTTCCCTGCCCTCTTTTATTAAGTGTTCATTTTTTGTGACCCGGCTATAAAAGCTGTTTTATGTGTATTTTTTCGATTAAAGGTTAAGTGTTATATTGATGGTCTTCCAAGTAGAGGCTTAGGCTACATTCAGACGAGTGTGTGCAACCACAGATGTGAAAAACGGAAGTTTTTCACGTCAGAGGAGCACCCGTGCGGGACGTGTTATCACGGATCCCTGATAGACTAGAGTCTTTGGAGGGATGCATGAAAACACAGAAAATAGGACATGTCCTATATTTCCACGGACCCTTCACACGCTATGTTGAAACAACGGTCGTGTGAACGGCCCCATTGAAATACATGAGTGTGTGACAGCCGTTGTTTTAACGGCAGTCACACGGACGAGTTACACGCTCATCTGAATGAGCCCTTACACACAAAAACTATAAGAATAATAGATCAAGGTGTGTAACAATCATATATAAGTTCAAAAGTGTCTACATCAGCAAGAACTTTTTCTTTCAAAAATTCTGAGATTGGTGAGTCACTCCTAGCACACTGCACAGGCAATGATTTTGTAATGTGCTCGTAAAAATGTTGGTCTGTCCGTGATTTTTAGCTCCGTCGTCCAGAAATTACTGAAGTGGAGGTTGGCAACCCTGGTTTACACCCATATCGAGATCATGTCTTGGCCGTGCATAAATCCTTAACATAGTAAAGAAATATTCGGCACACAAGGTGATGATTTTAACAAATCTTTCGGTTTTATTTTATCAAAAGTTGATGCCAGATGTTTAGTGCGACGTTTCGGTCGTATATTAGACCTTCATCAGGCGCTTGTACCTCCTGGTGTCTGGTTCATCCAGTCGTTGGCGCTGCATATTTAAGTAGCCGTTTACCGCTTCGTATTCGTATCCTGTGGATAGCGGTTGCATTTGTCTTTTGTAGGAACAACCCTTTCAGCTGCGTCACGCTGTAGCAGCCATAGCAGCTGCTAGCGGAGCCTCCGGCCATGGGGGGGGGGGGCGTAGCAGCCGCTACGGCTGCTATAGCAGTAGTTACGCCACTGGCATTCCCATAACCAGGGGAACCCACTTAGCAGTTTATGAGGTATTTGTCTTCAGTGGCACAAACTGGGCACAACATATTGTGCAGTAAAATGGCATATCAGTGGAAAAGTGCAATTTGTACTTTGCGCCATACACTGCACATTAATTTCTAATGAAGTAAGACATGGGGTCAAAATGCTCACTACACCCCTTAAAATGCCTTAAGGTCTGTAGTTTCCAAAATGGAGGTCAATACTTGGGATTTTGTTTCACTATTTAACCTCAGAGCTCTGCAATTGTGGAACAATGGTTTGAAAATCATTAAAATAGGCCTCAAATGCAAATTGCGCTCTTTCACTCTGAAGCCCTGTCATATGTCCAGGCCAATGATAAATGCCTTAAGGGGTGTAGTTTCCAAAATAGGGTCACTTCTCTGGACTTTCCACTCTACTCTGGTACCTCAGAGACTTTGCAAATGTGACATGGCACCCGAACAGCAATCCAGCAAAATCTGCGCTTCAAGAGTCAAATGGCGCTCCTTCCAATGTGAGCCCTGCCATGTGCGCAAACAGCAGTTTATGGCTACATATGGGGTATTGCCACACTCAGGAGAAAACGCCACAAAATATGTTACTCAATTTCTTCAATTACCCTTTATAAAGATAAATGCCCTGAGGGGTGTTGTTTCCAAAATGGGGACACTTTTAAAGGGTTTCACCTGTACTGGTACTTTGTTCTAGATCAAAGAAGCAGAGGGAGAAGTGTATTATTTCTATTCTTTTCCAGATATCTACCCTTGAGAACTTGAGTAAACATGCTACTTTGCAAAATGCTCAAGAGGACCTTTCACTCCTCAGACATGAGGTGAAGGACCTGCTCACTGTAAAAGATGATATATTTACATAAATTAAATGCCCTAAGCACTATGTTCATGGTGACAGGGGATCCAAAATCACATCATCATAACTGCTTAAGAAGCAAAAAGAAAGGTCTTTTGCCCATGCAGTGAGGTCCTCTTCTGGGTGGTGTTGACGGACACGGACTGTATTGCTAAAGAATTTAATTTCTACTACCAATACCTTTATAATATCAACACGACTCCTGATGGCAGGGATCCCTATTTAGACAGGACTGCATAACTTCTTTTTTAGACTCCGTTAATCTCCCCTTTCTATCAGAGGAAGCTAGAACCAAACTTTCGGCCCCAGTGACCTATGCTGAGGCATTGACAGTGCTTTCTACCATCCCAATGGGTAAGAGCCCAGGTCCAGATGGGTTTCTGATTGCTTATTACAAGAGATTCTCTACAGATCTGGGAACCATTATGTCAAAGGTTTGTAACTCCCTCATGGTGGGTGCTTTTTGGCCTACTTAGGCTTTGGAGGCTTATATTTCCATTATCCCGAAAGAAGGGAAAAATCTAGAACTTTGCTCTAGTTACCAGACAATTTATCTTCTTAATACTGATTGAAAACGGTGGTCTAAGCTTTTGGCAGCCAGGATATCAGAGTTCTTGAAATAGCTGATCGGTCCTGAACAAATTGGATTTATTCCAGGTAGGGTACCATTGATTCTTCTTGATACGGATGCCGAAAAGGCTTTCGACCGTGTCAACTGGGAATTTATGTGTGCTACCCTTATGAAGTTTGGTTTCCCGTCTAGTTTCATCTCAGCCGTGTTTTGCTTATACTCTATGCCAGCAGCAGGTTACGGTTAATGGTACACTTTCTGATCGATTTCATATTAAAATGTTAACTTAGATGTGTCAGGAACATGCAGGTTCTATCCCCAGGCTCTGCTCCTTGTGTCTCCAGCTTTGAAACCCTTTCACCAGATGCGGGCAAAAGTGACTTCTGTTGAATGTCAGATTACCGTGCTCTTTTATGAGGTGAATAATGTGTTCGGGTGTCGCCATTGAGCAATTTGGTGCTGGCTCTCGATAGCAGAGGTAGCGCACTGGTAATGTTCTCTGCCAATAGATTATAGGGGTCAGGAACATGCAGGTACTACCCCCAGGGTCTCCTCCTTGTGTCTCCAGCTTTGAAAGCCTTTCATCTTTGTAGGCTCACAAGGTAAGGGATTCCCTGATGTGGTCAAAAGTGACTTCTGTTGGATTTTTTATGAGGTGAAAAATGTGATTGGGTTGAGCAGCTATCTCACAGCTTATGTGCTCAAAATTCAGTTTCTCCCTTTCCAAAAGAGCACCACCTATGGGGTTACAAAACGTGATACTTCTTTGAGGTATGAGGATATTGCTGAAATCTGAAATAATGTACTGTTAAAAGTAAGCTGGTTCAGCTGCATAAGTAACCTCCTGGAAGCAGCAACCTTCTCATTACTCTGCCTCCACACAGCAAAGCATCTTTTTGGACATGGCCACACATCAGGATTTTAACCAAGGTCCGCAGAGAAGACACTCACTGCTCATCCACCAGAACACCAGCTTGATCTCTGGACTTTCTTATTGACCCTATAAGACCAAATGTAAATGTCACTTCCAGCAGGAATAAGAACATGTCATCTTTGGAAGAATTTATGGCCAACTCTTGACTGTAGAGGTAGCGCACTGGTAAAGTTCTCTGCTGATAAATTATATGAGTGAAGAACATACAGGTTCCCCAGGATCGTCTCCTGCCTTGAAAGTTCTTAAGCCCCAAGCCGCCGTGCTGTTTTTCCCCAATGTGATCTAAAGTTTCTCTTGTTTGGGTAGTACGATTACCCCTTATTTTAAAGAAGTGAATAAATGTGTCGTGTAGCTGGCTCACAGCTTGCGTGATCTGTGTTGAGCACCTGGATCACTTCTGTACAGTGTAGGTTCTAATCCCCATGTTGTCTCCTGGTGACCTTGGGCAGCTTCCCACTTTCCCAAAGTGCCACCTATGGATTATGATACCTGTTTGAGTGATGAGTATATTGCTGAAATCTGCAATAATCTACTATATAAATACTGCTGTCTTGAAAAAGAAGACAGCTGTATAAGTAACCTTCTCCACATAAGTAACTTTCTTATGCAGCAATAATCTCATTGCACTTCCTCCAGGCCACTGTGTTGAAACCCCACATACCTAGTCCTCACTCCCATGTGGAAAGTGCCCATTGGATCACATCATAGCCTTTCATCAGAGGAATACTGACAAGTATCTCACTGTGGAGGTTTACTATAGGACACATTGTCCAAAGCCACACTCCATAAACATACAGAGCTCCCCCATGACCAAAGTCCACAGCCAGAGAGCAACATACATAAACAGCAATACCACATGCATCCTGACATACATACAATTTTAGACAAGGACACACAAGGATTTGAACCAGAGTCTACACAGAAGACACTCCCAGTCTGGGCACTACTTAAGCCCCATACCACCAGCTCAGGGTGATCTCTGTGCTTTCTTATTGTCCCCATAAGACCAAACGTCACTTCCAGCAGGAATAAGAACATGTCATCAGTGGAAGAATTTGCTGCTGGCTCTTGAAAGCAGAGGTAGCACACTGGTGAAGTTCTCTGCTGATAGAGGAGTCAGGAACATGTGGGTTCTATCCCCAGGATCTCCTCTCTGTTTCCCAGTGTAGGTTCACAAGGTGAGGAATTATTTTAAAAGAGAAATGCATTGTCCAGTTGAGCGTCAGCTGCTTGACAAAATTGTTGGAAAAATATTGTCACCTTTAAGCACAGGCAGCAAGATTGTATAAGTAAGAAGAATGACATCTGCCACACAAGCAGCACGCAGCAAGCTTTGAACCCAGGTGCACAGGATAACACTCCAGTGTTCTTGAACTCAGCACTTAAACACCAAGCCCCCCAGCCACAGCACTGTCACACCCCAATGTGATCTAATGTTTCTCTTGTTGAAAGTCTGATTGCCCTTTTTTTTTTTTTTTTTAAAGAGGTGATAAATGTGTTGTTGTGTATTTGCTGTTCAGCTGGCTCACAGCTTCTGTGATCTGAGTTGAGTGCAGGGATCACCTCTATACAATGTGGGTTCTAATCCCCATGTTGTCTTCCTGGTGACCTTGGGGTGCTCCCCCTTTCCCGAGGTACCACCTAGGGATTATGATGTTGAGTGATGAGTATACTGTTGAAAATTTTTCGCTAAGTACAGCCGTCTCGAAAAAGAGATTGCTGTACAAGTAACATTCTTCATATAAGTAACTTCCTTATGCAGCAATGTTCTCATTGCACTACCTCCACTAAGCAAGGAATATTTTTGGACTAGGCCACACATCAAGATTTGAACCAGAGACCACACAGAAGACACTCACTCATTAGACACTGCTCATGCACCATGCCACCAGCTCAGGTTGATATTTGGACTTTCTTATTGTCCCCATAAGACCAAACTTAATCATCACGTCCAGCAGGAATAAGAACATGTCATCATTGGAAGAATTTGTGACTGGCTCTTGATAGCAGAGGTAGCGCACTGGTGAAGTTCTCTGCTAATAAATTTGAGGAGTCAGGAACATACAGGTTCTATCCCCAGGATCGCCTCCAGTCTTGAAAGCATTTCACCAGTGCAGGTTCACAAAGTGAGGTGTTCCCTGATATGGTCAGAAGTGACTTCTGTTGAATGTCAGATTACCATACTTTTTTATGAGATGAATATGTTCTGGTTGAGCCACTGAGCAGCTGGCTCACAGCTTATGTGCTCATAATACATCCTTCCCCCTTTCCCAAAGAGCACAACATATGTGGTGATGAAATGTGACACTTGTTTGATTGATGAGTATATTGCTGAAATCTGCAATAATGTACTAAAAGATTAAGATGGTTCAGCTGCATAAGCAACTTTCTAATGCCACAATCTTCTCATTACTCTGCAAGGTATCTGTTGGACAAAGTCACATATCAGGACTTGAACCAGGGTCCACACAAGGCACTCACTGGTTAGACACTGATCACGCACAGTGCCACCAGCACAGGTTGATCTCTGACTTTTCTTATTATTACCATGAGACCAAATGTAATCATCACTTCCAGCAGGAAAAAGAACATGTCATTTCTGGAAGAATTTGCAGCTGGCTCTAAGCAGCAAAGGTAGCGCACTGGTAAAGTTCTCTGTTGATAAATTAGAAGAGACAGGGACATGCAGGTTCTATCCCCAGGATCTCCTGCTTGTGTCTCCTGCCTTGAAAGCACTTAAGCCCCAAGCCACTGTGCTGTCATGCTCTAATGTTATCTGAAGTTTCTCTTATTGAAAGTCCAATTACCCCTTATTTTAAAGAGGTGATACATATGTTCCGGTGCTAGCTGGTGTGATCTGAGTTGAGCGCAGGGATCACTTCTATACAGCGTGGGTTCTAATACCCATGTTGTTCTCCTGGTGACCTTGGGCAGCTTGCCCCTTTCCCTAAGTGCCACCTATGGAGTGATGGATTATGATAACTGTTTGAGTGGTGAGTATATTGCTGAAAATTGCAATGATCTACTATATATACAGCTGTATAAGTAACATTCTTACTATAAGTAACTTTCTTCTGTAGCAACATATTTATTACACTGCCTCCACACCACTATAAACACCATCCAGTAAGGTATCCTTTCAGACAACACCACGACTTGAACCAGGGTCTGCAGAGAAGACACTCACTGGTTAGACACTGCTTATGTACTACACCACCAGCTCAGGTTGGTCTCTAGACTTTCTTATTGTCCCCATAAGACCAAATGTAATTGTCACGTCCAGCAGGAATAAGAACATGTCATCTTTGGAAGAATTTGCAGCCAGCTCTGGTAAAGTTCTGGTAAAGCTCTGGTAAAGTTCTCTGCTGTTAAATTAGAAGTCAGGAATATATGGGTTCTATCTCCAGGATCTCCTCCTTGTGTCTCTAGTCTTGAAAGCCTTTTACGAGTGCAGGTTCACAAGGCAAGGCCTCATTTTAAAGGAGAAATGCATTTCGCCAGATGTTGAACTACTCAGATTCTCTAGATTTTATTAATGGATTACTTCTAAACCAGCTCTCTGTAACACTTGTTGGAGCCGGGCCACTATAGATGACATATCTGAGCACAGTTTTAAGACTGACACAAATTTTGTTTTTCAGAAAGTTTGCTGCTTCAGTGTTTTTTGATCTTTTAGTCAGAAGTTTTTATGGTATACTGAAGTACATGTTTCCTTGGAGGTAACCATGGTTAACAGAAGAAGACAATGATTTCAAGAACCATCCCCCTTTTAAACCAACCAGTCTGCACTTATAATTTAATCAGCATGACAGAGTGATATGAGCTGCCTTGTCTTTGTTAACCATAAAAAGCCCATTTCCACTGCATTTCATTCCTGCCACAAAATGACCTGCTAATATCATTTCAGTGATCTTCTCATTAGCTCAAGAGAAAGTGTTAAGATAATTTTCATGGCAAGGAATGACTTTTCTATTAATTGCAATTCATCTGATCACTCTTCATAACAATCTAGAGTTAATGCAAATTGCCACTATAAAAACTGAAGTAGCAAACTTTGTGAAAACCAAAATTTGTGTCAGTTCAAAAATTTTGGCCAGCACATTCACTGTACACATTAATAACCTGGGATACATGCCACTCACACATAGAACACATGCCGCACAAATGCCACTGAAAGCTAGGACACACGGGCTAGAGCGTGGTGCAACATGTAACATTATTTTTCCCGGCAAATTTGATGGAAACTGCGACAGACGCACAGACACAGATGAGACCAGAACTTAATTTCTCTGCAGCTACTGGGGGTGTTGGTTTACTGTAGACAGTAATAAAGAGAGTGAGGTCTGAGAAATCAACCGATGCGACTCCACCCGAATGCACCAAAGAGTGGAGTAACCAATGCTGGGCTGATGCGCAGACTCTTCCATTCTGGGCACTGCTTCCTATTTGCCCATTGATTGCTGCCTTTATATAATCAAACAACAAACTTCATCCCACTTCTTCCCCTTAGCATCTCTATGAGTATTAGCAGCCGCTTACACATAAGCTTGATCAGACACCCAGTCCGCAGCTATAATTAAAAGGTGTTTTCCCAAAATCATAAATTATCACCTATCCCTACGATAGGGTGATAATTTTCTGATCGCAGGCGACCCCACCACTGGGACCCCACCCATCGTGAGAACAAGTGTTCTAAACCCCCAGCCCCCAGATGCTCCTCGCTGCATCCCCTCAAGCTCCCGCCGCTCCATTTACAGACTCTGAGAATGACGGAAAGAGCCAGGCTCTGTAATCGGCTGTTTCTGTCATTCCCATAGACAATGGATGGAGTGGCAGTGCGCAACCTCGACCGCCGCTCCATTCAGTGTCCTCCTCACTGCGGTCAAGCAGTGAGGAAGATCTGGGAGTTCAGGACCTTCGGTCTCATGATCGGTGGGGGTCCCAGCGGTGGGGCCCCTAGCGATAAGCAAATTGGTGATAAATTATGATTTTTGTGCAAACCCCTTTAAAAAAAATTGGGGGTGACAGCCAATGACCTCACTGTACACCAGCCCGTCCTTGGTACCGCTCCATTCATTTGGGGCTCCCAGGAACGACAGGGTAAGCCCGTTCTCGGGATTGGTGTGGTCCCAGTGGTCGGACCCCCACGATCAGATATTTATCACCTATCCTGTGGGTAGGTGATAAATAATCATTACGGGAAAATCCCTTTAACTAATATAGATTTTACTTTTTTGTAGGAGTAGTTGGAAACGATTGTTTATGGTCAGGGCCGTATTTGCCACTAGGTACTGGGGGTGCAGTTCCTAGGGCGACCAGAAAGTAGGGGGTGGCGGCTGCAGGATAGTTTTTTTCTTCTTTCTTAAAAATGTAACTTTCTGACCTGACCGACCAGTGGTCAAGTCACTCACAGGGGGGGGAGGGTGCGCTTCACCAGCACTCCTCAGACCGTAAGCCACTTGGGAGCAGCTGTGGCCAATCCGAGAACAGTGGGAGTGTCTTAGATTCACACAGCAGGGATAGTCGGCCGCAGTAAAAACAATAGACCCCAAATAGGGCTATTCACACTGCATTTTTTTTTTTTGGAACAAGCCCTATTTTGGGCCATTCTCACGACCACCCGGCTCCCATAGAACTCTATGGGGCCGTGTAAAACACGGCCGTCACTTGGATTTGATCCAAGTGACAGTTGTGTTTTCTGACGCTCGCTTTTTCCTCCGCCTCCTCCTCTCAGTGCGAAGGAGGTGGAGATTTCTTGATGTAGGTAGCGCCACAGAGCACCACCCCCCGTTGCCGGGGATCCCGATCCAGGAGAAGCCCCTGACATCACTATCCATATATGGACAGAGACGTCAGGGGCACCTCTTAAAGCCGAATCCCCCGCCGACGTGACCTGTGACCTGATTAATAATAGGGGGAATGGGCCCCAGTGTTCATGTGGGGGGCAGGGAGGGAATGTTAATGGGGTAGCACTGCGAATTTAATTGCGAAAAATCTGCAGTATAATTCAATAGCAGCAAAGTGGATTAGATTTGATCAAACCTCATCCACACGCTGCATAAAAAACCCACCGAAAAACATACATAAATTGACCTGCAGTGTGTTTTTTTAATCCCCAGCATCTCCCCTGTTTATTGTGACAGTCAGTGGGTGAAAATTTAATTTTTGACTGCCAGAAATTTGTTAGACATTCTACTCTAGCGATAAGCGTTATCACCAGTAGCAGTGGCCCCGGGCCCGCTGAGATGGTGGGGCCCACTGCGACTGCCGCCATGCAGGAGGGGGTGGCGGTAGCTGATTTCAGTTGCGCCGCCGCCCCCTCAGAGAGGCTGCATGCCGTCATGTGTGGCGTGGCCGCGGCGCAACTGAAACCAGCTGCAGCCAAGCCCTCTTGCACTAATTGTACCTGTATCTATAGGACGCAGATACAATTACATGCATAAGCGCAGATACAATTACATGCCTAACAATGACGCTGATTGGCAGGGCAGAATGACTTGCTCCACCAATCAGCGCCTTTCAACTACGCTAGCGCTTCCGTTGTTGAAAGGCGCTGATTAGCGGGGCAAGTCATTCTGCCCTGCCAATCAGCGCCTTTCTATGACGCAAGCGGTGCGATGACGTCCGCGCCGCTTGTGTCGTTCAGCCCCAGCAGACATGCTCAGAAGAGAGCAGGCCTGCATTGACCCAGGACGGTGCTGGGACGGGATCAAGGTGAGTATGTAAAGTAGTTTTTTTTCCACTTAAAAGTGTGAGTGGCATTATCTACCGGAGGGGAGCTATATGTGGGGCACAATCTACAGGGGAGGCTATATGTGGGACACTATCTACAGAGGGGCTATATGTAGTAGACTATCTACCGGGGGCTATATGTGTGGCACTATACAGCGGGGCTATATGTAGAGAGCTATCTACAGGGGGGGCTATATGTAGAGCGTTATCTACAGTAGGATATATGTGGGGCACTATCTACAGGGGGAGCTATATGTGGGGCACTATCTACAGTGGGGCTATATGTAGAGCGCTATCTACAGGCGGTTCCATATGTAGAGCGCTATCTACAGGGGGCTATATGTGGGGCACTATCTACAGGGGGCTGTATTCGGGTACAATCTACAGGGGGTTCTATGGGGGGCACTATCTACAGGGGGGCTATATGTAGAGAGCTATCTACGGCGGGCTATATGTAGAGTGCTATCTACAGGGGGCTCTGTATGTAGGCCACTATCTACAAGGGGTGCTATATGTGGGGCACAATCTACAGGGGGAGATATATGTGGGGCACTATCTACAGGTGGGGCTATATGTAGAGCGCTATCTACAGGGGGGCTATATGTAGAGCGCTATCTACAGCGGGCTCTATGTAGGGCACTATCTACAGGGGGCTATATGTGGGTGCTATCTACAGGGGGATCTATGGGGGCACTATTTACAGGGGGCTCTATGGGGCACTATCTACAGGGGGATCTATGGGGGCGCTATCTACAGGGAGCACTGTGTGTGTGTGTGTGGGACACAGTGTATGGTGCTATTATAAACAGGGACACCATGTATGGTGCTATTATAATCGGGGACACAGTGTATTGTGCCATTATAATTAGAGGTGCAGTGTATGGTGCTATTATATTTAGGAGCATAGAGTGTGGCACCATGAGAATTTTATCTTCGTTTACAGGTGCAGAAATGTTTGAAAAGCAAGAAGCTGAAGTCATCTGAGCAGAAAACTGTAGAAATGGGCTCTGGCTGGGAGAAGTCATCATAGAGGTCTGGACCGAATGGAGAAAAGAGAAAAATAACAACTAGAATCTGAAAAGACGTCACCGTTGAGTCACTTAATGTAAATGTTTATTCTGCCTCTAATCAGTACTGTAGTCACTGTATAATCTCTAGTGAGATGATGGGTGGTATGATTTATTTTTGGGAAGTGTAAACTCCCAGCATATCCTTACCATTTTTATAAATACGTACTCGCAGGTCAAATCACAAGTTAGGTACCCCTGACACAGTGTCAAGGCACCTTCAATGTATTGTTATAGTGTGGCATAACTCCAATAGCATAAGCAAAAATTAGAGGACAATGGTGTCAAAACACCACTAGTAATGTAGATAGATACAAAACTTTATTTAAATTGAACATAAAATATTACATGACACAGATTAAAAATATATAAGGATCTAAAATACCTAGTGTGGGTAGTATAGAAAAATATGATATTACCACGAGTATCTTGTGTTTGAAATACAACAGAGAACATATGCCCTAGACATAGAGAAAGGACCAATGTCAGAGATGCCTCATAAGAGCGTCTTATATGTAATGTACAATACTGTATGTGTGGAAAAACAATTTAGGACACAAAAAACACAACGGTCCTAATGCCACAAATATTAAATGGTGTAAGAGACACTAAAGTGAGGCACACTCTGAAAAAAGGGGGCTCTTACTCTTACAAAAATTGTACAAGGGAGAAATATCCCGGCATATTTTATAATGTCCTGTTGAATGAAAATCTGCATAAAGTGACCGATATCAGTACAAGCTTACCCATGGAAAAGGAAAGGTTAGAACAACCCACACAGTTCAGCCTGATGTAGTGGCGCCCCAACGCGCATTTCGCTGAATTACCCCCTGAGGAAGCTACACTAGCGAAACGCGCGTTGGGGGCGCCACTACATCAGGCTGAACTGTGTGGGTTGTTCTAATTTTTGCATATCCTTACCATTGTTTGGGTCATGCTGGGAGCAGTAGTTTTACGCCGTACAAACCTATACGGCAGGGGCTGCACTAAATTGATATGTATTTGTGCTGGTTTTGTATTTATGTACTGAGCTTTGTTCTGGAGCTGTATATATGTACTGAGCTTTGTTCTGGAGCTGTATATATGTACTAAGTTTTGTTCTGGTGCTGTATTTATGTACTGAGCTTGGTTTTGGTACTGTACATATGTACTGATCTTGGTTCTGGTGTTGTATATATGTACTGACCTTTGTTCTGGTGCTGTATATATGTATTGAGCTTTGTTCTGGTGCTGTATATATGTATGGGGCGTTGCTCTGGTGCTGTATATATGTAAGGAGCTTTGTTCTGGTGCTGTATATATGTATGGAGCTTTGTTCTGGTGCTGTATATATGTATGAGCTTGGTTCTGATGCTGTAATTATGTAGGATATATTTATAACAACAAAACTGCAGGGCAGATAGAATTGTTTTCAATTCATTGTATATTTAATGGGAACCTGTCAGGTAGTTTTAACTCTTTGAACCACCACTATGCGGTGATACATTGTAACGGCCGCGGTTACAGACCGCAGACCTCTTTCATCCCGCCAACGTCTCCCTCCCTGAAGTTGCCAGCACATACAGCCGTCCTGTCCTGCAGTGACCACTAGTGTGCGCACACTAACTCATTCGCGGCCTCAAAGGGCTAGCGTGCACACGTGTTAAGAATTAACTAATTACTCCCAGATCACCGTGGACTTTTATAAAGGGCCCTGCCCCTTCACTCCTTGCCTGAGCATGGTTTGTATTCCTCTGTTAGTCTTGCAAATGGTCCCTTAGCTATATCCTGTTCCCTGTGTTCCCGTGGCCTGCTACCTGTATTCTGTATCCCGTGCTGTATTTGTTCCTGTGCCATCTCTAGTGTTGAAGCCATCTTGTGTCGTCTACTACGCCTGCTGACTTGCACAACGTCTGGTGTCATCTGCCACGTTTTGCATCACCTGCCGCCAAGGTCCCATCTGTGCCGTTGCTACTGTCTGGACTATTTCAGGTAACCTTGTGCTCTGACTTTATATTGACTTGGTACTCTGTTTGGCCAGCTGCCACACCGCTACGATCTGACAATATTTCCAAACATTCCCTGTATGTTTTTTTCAGATGCAGCAAAATCTATAAAATTAACTTAACTTAACAGGCACACACTATATGCTAATTACTCATTAAAGGGTCATGGGGCTGTGCCGCTATCCTAAAGAGTCACATATTCCTGCCTCCAAACCTACCTTTCCAAGATTGATTGACATCCCCCCTGGCTGTTATACATCACTACCAGTCTTCTCCAACTTTTTCGGATGCGCCATTGCCTTGTACTACTTGGGAACGCACCCTGGGTTATGTCAATCAAAATTTGGGGGGGGCGTCATTTCAATTTTCGCCTCAGGTAGCTAGAATCATCCCTGACGCCACAATACTCTTCAATCTAGCAGACGTGTCGCACCTCTAATGCTTCCCGCCAGAGACGAGCAGAAGAAGCCTGTGTGTTAGAAGAGAGGGCGAGCAAGCACCCCTCCTCAATAATGAATGGATACAGGGATGATGGGGTTTGTATACAGGGATAATGTCTGATATATACAAGGATGATGGAGGTTAATGTAGGGATGATGGCTTGGCTACCCATCATCCCTGCATATAACCCCCATCATCCCTGTATATAACCACCATCATCCCTGTATATACCAGCTATCATTCCTGTATACAAATCCCATCATTCCTGTATACAAATCCCATCATCCCTGTATATACCAGCCAGGCTGTTATTTATAGGAATGATGGGAGTTATATACAGGAATGATTGCTGGTATATACAGGGATGATGGCTAGTATATACAGGGATGATGGCTGGTATATACAGAGATGATGGGGATTACATACAGGGATGATGGCTGGTATATATAGAGATGATGGGGTTGCATACAGGTATGATGGGGGTTATATACATGGATAATGGCTGGTCCAGACATGATCACTGTATATAACCCCCATCATCCCTGTAAATACCAGCCTGGCTGGTATATACAGGGATTATGGGGTTTATATACAGGAATGATATGTTTATACAGGGATGATGGTTGTTATATACATGGATGATGGGTAGTCCAGCCATCACCCCTGCATTAACCCCCATCATCCCTGTATATAACCCCCATCTTACTAGACTAGGCTAGTATATACAGGGATGATGGGGGTTATATACAGGGATGATGGGGGTTATATACAGGGATGATGGATAGTATATAATTAGAATGTGCCTTATCTGTTGTAAACATGTGTTAGGCGGGCCCACAGGGTTTGATCCAACTCAGATATGTTTTGCCCCACCTGTGCTAAATCCCTAGCTATGCCACAAGGTTATCACTATGACTAGCATGTAACGGGTATCGCTAGAGAAGCATTCAGAGCATTTTACGCAAAAGAATGGGTAGGGACACTAAAGAGGCCATATAAAATATATAAACTTTATTGATATTCGCTTGTGTGGTCAGAGTACTTTCCAGACGCTACTAAATGTCCTGGTTGTGGGGTGAATAAACTGCCTACTTAGACACAGAGGGGTGAGTAGATGATCTTACGCCTTTTCTAGAAAAAAAAGTGTTAGGCCTGATTCACACGAAAGCTGCGCATCTCGGACGTGAAAAACTACAGTTTTTTCACGTCTGAGGTGCATCCGTGCTCGGCGCTGCGGGACGCGATGTCACGCATCCACCATAGTTGAGATTCTATGGAGTGATGCGTGAAAAGATAGGACATATCCTATTTTCCCACGGACCCTTCACAATGTGAACGGCCACATTGAATTACATAGGTCAGTTGGACAGCCGCTGTTTCAACAGCCATCCCACGGACGTTTAACACGTTCGTGTGAATCAGGCCTAAATATGAACAAAATGCAACGTTTCAGGTGCCATCTACAGCCATACAGGGAGAGCGGTGTCATCTACAGCCATACAGCAGTGTCATCCCCATTTGGGAATCTACACCCCTTGAGAAATAAATCTAGGGGTATAGTGAGCATTTTGACCCCACAGGTTTTTTTCTGAATTAATTAGCATTGGGTCGTGAAAATGAAAAAATGTCTTTTTTTCCAATAAGAGATTTCGCTTAAAATTGTTCTTTGTGAAAATTTACCAGTGAGAAAAAGCACCCCAACATTTGTTTGGCAATACCCTATATGTGGTCATAAACTGCTGTTTGGACACATGGGAGGGCTCAGAAGGAAAGGAGCGCCATTTGACATTTGAAGCGTAGATTTTGCTGGAATGGTTTGCGGATGCCATGTTGCATTTGCAAAACCCCTGATGTACTAAAACAAAAGTGACCCCATTTTAGAAACTACACCCCTCAAGGCATTTATCTAGGTGTAAAGTGGGCAAGTAGACCACACAGGTGTAAATTAGTGTGCAGTGAATATTTCAGATATGCCAATTCAGTAACCAATACGTTGTGCCCCGCTTGTGCCACCATGAAAAGACAGCTCTCTAATTATTATGCTTTGTTACCCGGTTTTAGAAACACCCTACACGTGGCCCTAATCTTTTGTCTGGACATACGACAGGGCTCAGGAGTGGAAGAGTACCATGCAAAATTGAGGGCCTAATTTTGCGATTTACACAGCATTGGTTCACAATTACATAGGTTCTGGTGTGAAATAATATAAGAAACCCAAAAGTAGGGACCCCATGTTGTGCCCCGCTTGTGCCACTGGAGAATCTTAAAAATGGTTAAGCGGGTTCTCCCAGGTATGGCAATTCCATACATGTGGATATAAACTGCTGTTTGGGCACACGGTAGGGTTTAGAAGGGAGGGAGCGCCATTTTGCTTTTCGAGCCTGGATTTCGCTTGGTAGTAATTTTGTTTGGGGTTTTACTGTTCTTTCAGTTTATAATATGGGGGCATATGTAAACTGAGAGGAGTACATCAAGGCATGAAAAGAGGGTATAATAATGCGGCAAATAATTAAAATTATCCATAGATGTGTGGTACGCTTTGAAGCAATCCGTTGTTAAGGTGTCGCACTGATAAATGGTGTCCATTCTCTTCCCCCGTTTGGAATACAATCTGCACATTTTTGGGACCTTTCCTCCTTTGTAGTTTGGGAATTTTTGCCCTTGTATAATTCAGGCGCCCTCACTTCCAGCGGTTGTGCTATGGCCCTTCCCTTCCTGGTTCTCAAATATTAGGGTCTTGAAAACCACTTCTTGAAACTGTAGGAATGTTCCCCTCTGGCCTGCACATCAGGATGTTTTTTCATCACTGCCTTACTAGAACCATAACTTTTTTTTTCATCCATGAACCCATATGAGGGTTTTTGTTTTTTTTTGAGGGACGAGTTTTTATTGGTACCATTTTCTGGGGCATCTAACTTTTTGATCACTTTTTATTCCATTTTTTGGTAGGCAATGTGACCAAAAACAGTGATTCTGGTGTTTTTTATTATTTTTTTATTTTACGGTATTCACTGTGCAGTATAAACGACATGTTAACTTTATTTGGCGGGTCAGTACTACGATACCAAATTTATATTGTTTTTTTATGTTTTACTACAGGAAGGAATGTTCCCCTCCGTCCTGCACATCAGGATGTTTATTTCTCTGTGCTTTTCTAGAGCCATAACTTTTTTATTTTTTGGTTGATGGAGCTGTGTGAGGTCTTGATTTTTGCGGGACAAGCTGTATATTTTATTGGTACCATTTTGGGACACATGCGACTTTTTGATCACTTTTATTTAACTTTTTGGAAGAGGAAATTACCAAAAAAACATCTATTTTAGAGTTGTCTTTTATTGTTTTTTTCTGGTGTACACCGTGCGCCATAAATTACATGCTAACTTTTTTCTGCGGGTTGATACGATTATAGGGATACCAAATTTATAGAGTTTTTTGTATGACAGGTTTTGCACAATAAAATTACTTTTTTTTTTTTAATAATTTGTTTTCTGTGTTACCATATTCTAAGAGCCATAACTTTTTTCTTTTTGCGCGACTAAGAGCTTGTTTTTTGCGGGACGTTATTTATGCTATTTTTGGGTAAATGTGACTTTTTGATCACTTTTTATTCCATTTTTTGGAAGGACATGTGACTTAAAAACAGCAATTCTGGCATTGTTTTTTAAATGCTTTTCTTACAGTGTTCGCCGTGCAGGATAAATTACATGATAGCTTTATCGTTCAGGCCATTACGAGCATGGCAGTACCAATTAGGTATAGTTTTTTTTTTTCGCATTTTCAAATAATAAAAGACCTATTATTTTTTTAAGTTGAAAGTTTTATTTTTATACAAATTTTTATTCACTTTTTAAACTTTTTTTGTCCCACTAGGGGACTTGAAGGCCTGCACTGCTGATACCTAGGTAGTGCAATGCATTAGAGAGGTCAGTTATATACTGACAGGAAGACTATTAGGACCCACCTCCCGAAAGCCTAATAGGCTTTCGTACTTGGCAAACCAGGACGCTATTGTTAGGCCTCCAGTTGCCAAAGCAACCATCGGCACCCCCGCGATCGCGTTGTTGTGTTGTCGGATACAAACCCCTTAGATGCCGTGGTAGCTATTGGCAGCAACATCTAAGGGGTTAATTTGCCAGATCGGAGGCTATCTCAAGTCCTGGCCATTACAGCAGGGTGTTAGCTGTAATATACAGCTGACATCCGGCGGTGATGGCGTGGGCTCAGCTTCTGAGCCTGCATCATTACCGCAATCTAATGGTACTGCAGTTTGCGGGAACCACTTCCCGACAGCGCCGTATATATGTGGCGCATGTCCAGAAGTGGTTAAATAACTGTCGCCTGACAGTTATTTTTCCTGACTCTGCTAAGCGTGCATGTTTATTTCAGTGGGTAGAGGGGAAAAAGCTGCGACTTATCTCCTGTGAGAACAAAGCATTGGGCATCTTATAATACATCTTCCATAGCGGGAGAGTCGGGTGGCACCCATACACGTTAGATCGTCATCAGATCCTGGCAGGTTCAGCTGAGTTCTGTGTAATGTGTATGGGCGCCTACTCTTTACAATGCAATTAAAAGTGGAAATGTTCTGTATAGATGAATGGAGGGCCCAAGGAACCCCAATTCTACATTGTAGTAGACTTCAGACCCCATTCAAGTACTGTCCACACACATACATATATCTTACTTTCCACCTATTTAGAAAAAAGATGTGACAACTATTTGTTCATTTCAACAAACCCTGCCGCTCGCATCAACAATCCCCACCGCTCGCATCAACAAACCCTACCGCTCGCATCACCAGGGAGCCGCAATCACTTTGTAGCGAGCCCTGTCCATTACATTTAAAAATATATAAAGTTCAGCCAAACTATGGCCCCCTTCAAGGCATGGGAACATTAACTGCTAGATCCAAGTGTTCGCAAGCTGTGGTCTTCCTCTCAGAATTTTACACAGAAGCCTGCTGAAAATATTAAAGCCACCAACCAGTCCCGGACAACATTTTGAATATGATGGAGTGTATGGAGTAATATTACCTGGTGCCCTCCAGTTGTGCACCTCTGCCGTGGATCCACCGTTTTATGGTCCTCTCTGTGCTGTCCCATCATGGCTGTATCGCTACTTAGACTATAAGTCTGAGACACTCCCACTGGTCTCGGATTGGCCAGAGCTATTCATGTGAGCAGTTCCATTCAATCCGTGAACAGAGGGAGTGTCTTAGATTCAGTCTGAGAAGCGCTGTGACCATTTTGAGACATCACAGATAGGACCCTAAAACAACGGACCCACAGCAAAGGGGCAACTGGGGGGCACCAGGTAATATTACTCCATATACCCCATCACATTTATAATTTGATACTGAGACCGGAGAGTCGCTTTAATACCATTGAGAGAGGATGAGGAAGAAGATGCTAAATTGGCAGGTTGAGACTAAATAGCTCAACCGGAGACAGTCTTGTCCTTTATTTTCATTGTATACTCGGTGGAATATTTCACTTATAAATTAATTAATAAAACAATAATAATAAGGAAATAAAACAAATATTAGCAGCTACCACCAGGGGCCACAATGTCCTCCATGAACATCAGCCATAATTTCTTACATCAAGGCTCTTGCATTAAAATCAGTCATTTCCTATCTTCTTCTCCACAATCCCATTACAGCAAGAACTTCATCAACATTGGTGTCACAAAATTGCATAGATTACCATGTTTAGTCATATATATGTACCCCCTCTAAACCTCCACCAGCCTGGATCCTAATGTCCTCAGAGTCCCAACTGGCATTATTCACACGACCGGGTGTCAAATATTTCACAGCCGATTTGCACCCGTGTGGGACCCGTTTTCACGGGGCCCTCATAGACTTGAGTCTATTGAGGGATCGGGGAAAATGGTCAAAAACAGGACATCTGCTATTTTTTCCCGGGCCATTCAGACGGTCCATAAAAAAAACGGCCGTGTTAATAGCCCCCATAGACATGCATTGACTTTAATGCAGCCGTGGGACGGCCGTTAAAATAAAAAACACCCGTCATACGGCCGATTATCCCTGTCATCTGAATAGGGCCTTAGGATTATCAGGAAATTGTCTAACGGCAAGGTGTTCAGGACTCAAATCTTGAATTATAAAGTGAGGAAGCCTGGGGTAGGTGCCAGGAAATGTCAGAGTTTTTCAGAGACTAAACAGTCCTCTAATGTCCGCCTATAAAGACCTAAGGGATGAGAGCATACATAGAGATTAGAGGGCCCCATAGCAAATAGAACACTATCACACCCCTGACCACCTGGGACAGGAGGACTTGGTGCTTGTTTACCAAACCCTTGGAGGACCTGTCGATATGGAGGGTCTCCTCACCACCCATTAAAATAAGACAACCTTTCCTGCACCCCTGTTTCCAGTGGCTTGTACATACACCAGATTTACATTTTCTGGACTTTTTTATTTTTGCATTTTTCTGCTGTTTTTTTCTGCAAAAACAAATAAAGCTGATGGGATTTATACAAATTCTACTCACATGTGGCATTCTTTCCACATTTACTTCATTGAAGTAAGACAGCGAATAGAAAACCGCATGTAAAATCCACAATTTTCCATACAAATCCACAATTTCCCATACAAACTTTTTTTGTAAAAATTGGGATGTCAGTTTTGAAAGAATCGCATATAAACATGTGTTTTTTCCGTGGTTTTAACTGCAAAACCTGAACATGTACATTAATAGTAAGAGGTATTTCAGTGGCATTCAGGTATGAGATACGCCGTGACAATTTCCTTGGTTTCTCCAGGCCCTACCCCCAGTAAAGAGACTCAGATCCCATAGTGTAGGATGTTCCTGTAATTTGTACCAAAGCCCAAGGCAGTACAGATATAATTACATGACAGGAAGGAGCAGAGCACTGCGATAAAACTGTACGAGGAAAAAAACTAAAACTGAGAGAAAGAAGGAAAAAGAAAACGTGAGAAAAGACGAAAAGAAGACAACGGAGTAAAGAATAGGAGAAGAAGGCGGTGGGGGAAGCTGCAGCAGGGGGAGGATGGAAAGAGAGACAGAGCCAAGTTGGAGAGGTCCATGAAGAGAGACAGACAGGGAGCGCTGCCTTTAATCACACAAAGTTTACACAGTGTGTAGAAAGCGAGACCGCTGCCATTTCTCATATTATAACCAGGCTCTCTCGAAGCCAAAACACATTCGCCTCTCACTTCAGTCGAGTCTTCGAACTCTCGGTTTGATTTTTCCCAACATCTTCACTTTACCTTAGACTTGTTTTTTTTTCTAAACTGAATGGTTATCCCTCTCCGTGGATCTCCTCTATTTTTTTTTTTTTGCCTCTCCATCTTGCTCTGTACATCTGTCTCTCTTTTTCGCGCCCTCTTTTGGCTCAGTGTAACGGAAGCGGTCTCATTTTAGACCTCACCAAGCCAAACATCTTGAGAACTGGAGAGAGTGAAAAGCGTGGAGACGAGAGGGTCTTATAAAGCAATGTATACTGATCTGCACCTGTGTTTATGTGTACACACCACTAAGGACATGTATGCTGCAGGGTTTATATGCTTCTTGCTCCACCAACCCTTTTATATAACCGACTCGCATATTTCCTGGTATTTTCCAATAAAAACCCTTCTACGTATATCTCTCTAATTCTCCAAATAGCTTTTCCATCTATAATCCCTGGTAGTGCTTTAAAAAGTTTTAACTATATCTAGCCTATCTGGATTAAAACAGTTTTTCACGCTTTTAATTAATTTATTTTTTAGTGCCTTACCACCCAAGCTTCAAATCTGCGAAACTTTTTCCTCATAGACCGATCAGTACATTAGCTTTTTTATCATCTGTCACTTCTCCTTATCCATTTTGAAACCCATCACCATTAAAGGTCCAGCTAAATGCTAGTAAGCGCCATGGTTCGGCCCATTTCCTGCCGTAGGTCTTTTAGAATTTCCACAATTTAAAATAATGGCTCGCTTGTGTAAGACATATTTCAATTTATGGCCTCCTGTAAACTTTTGTCTTTCAGTTTTTTGTTAGATCTGTTCTGAAGGCTGCATATATAGAGGTTTATTGTGAACAGCGGAAAACATTTAGCGTATTTTTAATTAAAATGTAACATAAAATCCAGCAGGAAAACAAAAGCCTAAGGGACGATAAGGTTATTTCTCTAGTTAAAGTTAACCGTGAACTGCCTTGGTTTGTGGGTCAATACTGTGCCATTCTTGCCCCCGTCACTGGATCGGGCTGAGAATGTGATCACAGGTTCGAAGTCATGAGTGCTCACAATAGCCCATTAGGTTACCCGGCATAGTAAAAAATATCTTTGTGACTACCCAATCATTCTCTAATGTCTTAGAAAATAAAAAATATATCCCCCATTTGCCTTTAGTGCCTAAAGGATCGAGGATGGGCAGATGTTTAAGCCCCCGTTACAATCAGTGACACTGACTAAGGAAGGAGGGGAATACACAGGGCAGATATTATAGAAGATAGGGCCTTGGACAACTGTCAAAGTAGCCTCCCTGCTTATCATTTTTACATTTTTAGACAGTTGTTTTCTTAATTTTAAAAGCTGAATATATAAAACAATACCGCCATACAATGCTTAAATAATACCTCCAACAAAATACCTACTGGAGATATACCAAGCACTTGTGCCAGAAGTGCTCAATATAGCAGTGGTTTTGTAGGAATGCAGGGTACAGATGGTTACAGATGCCCACATTGAACTTTATATTAAAGGGGCTGTCTGACGGCTACCAACAAAAAAAAATAGAAAACCCCAAAACACATCTGAAATGCTTCCCTAGTGTTAATACCTCCTTATCATCTATCTAATAAACAATTTTTAAGAGTAGTAACTTTCCCCCGATATTGCAGCTTATACACTCCTTCACTTCCTGTTTGAAGGCGGGACTTGGGCTCTTCGGAACTACATATCCCATCATGTCTTTCTTTGTTTTCTGCAGTCTAATCCCCGCCCACTTTACTAAATGGACAATAGGTCTACCCCCGTCCGCCCACACCTGAGCTCAATGAGACTTCCCCCAATAAAATCACGTACTCCTGCATTTTTGGCGTTTTCCACCAGCCCAGTACAGCCAAAATGCCTCTGATACTATTACTCTTTTCAATGGAAAGCCGTGCCTGCTCTAATAAAACTATTATTTCAATGGCTGGGAGAAATAGACTAGGCTATGCTCTTGAGGAGAGAGCCGGGAATTAGAACATGTGACCTAAAGGGGCTGGCACTGTGACTTCTTTCCTAAGCCAGCCCCTTTAGGTGACATGTTTGATGATGCGCCGACACCAACAGTATTAGGAAGTCGGGAGAGGTCACGTGTTGCTGTGTCGGCGTGTCATCATCGCTTCCGGGATCAAGTGACCTGTATTCCATTTGGCGATTCTGGACAAAAGTTGAAATTCATCACTATTGGTAATTACATTTATATCTATTTCTAAGGTTACTAAGCAGGAGTTTAACATTTTAAAGGAATTGGTCCAAAAGCATGTAAAAACAGACAATGGTTTGTCCCCTTTAGAATTAGGCATAAAATTTTATTTTTTTAAAAATTCCAACTCCATGAAATTCCTTTGCAGGTCAATTAGAAATTACCCAGTGGTTCCTTTAGACGCGGCTACAATTGACATTGCTGGCAAGGCAAGGGAACCATCGGTTCCCTTCCAAGCCGTTCAGCCTTATTTTGTGATGCAAGCGGAGCGATGACATCATAGCGTCGCTCCGCTGGAAGAAAGAGACCTGGCCTGAATCGTCAGAGAAGAGGACGGCGCAGGAATGGGGACTGGTAAGTGTAGCACTAACTACAGGGATGTGGCGCATTCTACAGGGGGGCTGTGTGTGCCGTATCTACAAGGGGGCTGTGTGGCGCTTTTTACAGGGGGCCATGTGGCACTATTTACAAGGGGGCTGTTTGCCATATCTACAGGGGGCTGTGAGGCACTATCCACAAGAGGGGTGGTGCTATCTACAGGGGGGGTGTGGCACTATCTAAAGGGGGCTGTTTGGTGCTATTTACAATGGGGGTGGTGCTATCTACAGGGGGAAGTGTGCCACTATCTACAGGGGGTGTGTGTGGCACCATCTATAGGGAGTATGTGGTACTATCTATAGGGGAGCTGTGTGCCACTATCTCCAGGGGGTCTGTGTGGCGCTATCTACAGGGGGCTGTGTGTGTGATACTATCTACATGGGGGTTTGTGTGGCACTATCTACAGGGGGGGGGGCTGTGTGATGCTCTCTACAAGGGGGGGGGGGGGTGTGATGCTATCCACAGGGGGTAGTCTGTGGTGCTATCTACAGGGGTGTGTGATGCTATCTATAGTAGGCAGTGTGTGGCACTATCTACAGGGAGCACTGTATATGTGGTGCTTTATTTTACAGTGTTTGACACAATTATATTTAGGGGCACAGTGTATGGTACTACTTTATTCCGGTGGCGCAGTGTATGGTTATTATTATTATATTTAGGGGCACAGTGTGTGGCACTATGAGAATGTTATCTTTGTTTATAGGTGTGGAAATGTTGGAGAAGTGGCAAATTCTGCAGAAATTGCGTCGTGGCCTTGAGAAGTCCTCATGAGGTCTGGACCAGATGGAGAAAAAAAACTACAAGAATCTGAAAAAGATGCCACTTGTGAGTCAATGGATTTATAGAGAATCTGTCACCTCTCCTGACATGTTTATTATAGGAAATCCTTGTATTTCACAAAAAGTCTTTGTGCAGTCCAGGACTGATAGACAAATGGGTGTTACCATTCCCCATGTCAGGAAGATGTGTCCCTGCACAGTGTGATACGGTCAGCGATGGTTGGAGACTGTCAGTATGTAGGGACACAGCCCTTTGACATGGAGAATCGTAACAACCATCTGTTAATGCTTGAATAAAAAGGTAGTGTTAACAATAGTTACGGTCCGGCAAGGCGGCGGTGTAGAAGGGGAGCCCAAGTTTGGGTAAAAGCCCAGGGCCTATGGTTTACTTAGTCTGCCACTGGTAAGCAGTTAACAGACGAACAGACAGTGTATAATAGTTTACCGCACTCACTGACCATATCTGAATACTATCCCACAGCAGGGTAAGACAACAGCTTGGCAGCAGACTAATCGCACCAGAAAGGCAAACAAACCAGAAGAACTACTGACCCCAGGATACCCATAAAACCAATATACAAAAACTAGATCTCTCAGAGGATCAACATGTCCCATAGTACAAACAAACACATAAAGAAGAACAACATCACAAACAAGAATCTGGATAGAATTATCTAGAAACAATATAACCAGCACCTAAGTAATCCGGACCTTAAGTATATATAGGCCCAAGAAAGGTACTCCGCTCTAATCAGCTAGGCAAAACTAAATTATGACCAAATCCATATTCAGACCAAAGGCATTGCCTAGCAACACCCAAAGACAGATATAACAGAATCATTGATTAGCAGCAGTCCTGATGCATATCGTAACATAAACAGGTTAGCCATGAAAGTTAAAACTAAGTCAACTATGTGTTGACATGGAAGAGTTCCCATTGGACATTAACGTTTGCTTGGGCCCCAAAGTGTTAACTTATCCCACGTTGTTCTACTAATTACATTATAATGTTTTTAGTAACTTGCCTAAAAATCCAAAATCCCAGCAATGTGTCATCTTTCGAAAATCGAACCAGACTCCGTTTTACTGTGGAGTTTGCTATATAGTCCTGAACTGTTAGGGACCAAGAGCACTAAACCAAGCAGTAGAAGCAGTTGGGAAGTGTGATAATCCTTGAGAAATTATTGGATTTGTACTATAATAAACCAAAAACTAATTTAAAGCAAATTATGAAAAAAATCGAACTATGGCTAATAGTAGGAAGACTGACATGGTACGCTCTGCCGTCTGAAGATTTACCAACAATGACACAATTTGCTAAAAGTTAGTCATAAGGAACAAGCATTACATTACTGACAAGGAATTCAAGAGTGAGGAACTACCATGGTAGACTGTTCACTGCAGTAAACATTACTCCGTTTATACATGGTTGCATTTAGAGGTGTGTCTATTTCTCTAGCCAAGACCATATCTGCACAATTTGGGGGTGTTTTTCCAAACTATTCCCTGTACATTTTGAAAAATCATCCTGTAACACGCAAGGCAATATAACACCGAGTTGCTGTGAATCTGTAGCTTATACACAGCGGTTATTATGTAATCCTATTAAATGTTATTATGAGTCACGGTGCGGATTAGCGCACGTGAAAAGTCTATGGAGAGATATTAATATAACATAGCGATGACATTGCCCAAATTAACTGGGGGGTTGTTGTAAAACCTTGAAGTCTACATATGAACACTGAGATTAAACACACCTAGTCCATTGTACAATATTGGCTCATCATATGTTATCTTCTGTGTGATCTGTAGGACTTGTGATGGTGGATATGTGGGAGCGGTGTGTGTGATGGTGCATCTGTAGGTCCGGTGTGTGTGATGGTGCATCTGTAGGTCCGGTGTGTGTGATGGTGCATCTGTAGGTCCGGTGTGTGTGATGGTGCATCTGTAGAACCGATGCTTGTTATGGTGCATCTGTAGGACCAGTGCTTGTGATTGTGCATCTGTAGGTCCGGTGTGTGTGATGGTGCATCTGTAGGACTGGTGTGTGATGGTGCATCTGTAGGACCGGTGCTTGTGATGGTGCATCTATAGGAGTGGTGTGCGTGATGGTGCATCTGTAGGACCGGTTTGTGTAATGGTGTATCTGTAGGACTGGAGCTTGTGATGGTGCATCTATAGGGTCGGTTCGTGTGATGGTGCATCTGTAGGGCCGGTGCTTGTGATTGTACATCTATAGGGTTGGTGCATGTGATGGTGCATCTGTAGGACCAGTGTGTGCGATGGTGCATCTGTAGGACTGGTGCTTGTAATGGTGCATCTGTAGGACTGGTGTGTGTGTGATGGTGCATCTTTAGGGCCAGTGCTTTTGATGGTACATCTATAGGGTCGGTGCATGTGATGGTGCATCTGTAGGGCCGGTGATTCTGATGGTACATCTATAGGGTCGGTGTGTGTGATGGTGCATCTGTAGGACCAGTGCTTGTGATGGTGCATCTGTAGAACCGGTGCTTGTGATGGTGCATCTGTAGAACCGGTGCTTGTGATGGTGCATCTGTAGGACTGGTGTGTGTAATGGTGCATCTGTAGGACCAGAGCTTGTGATTGTGCATCTGTAGGACCGGTGCTTGTGATGGTGCATCTGTAGAACCGGTGCTTGTGATGGTGCATCTGTAGGACTGGTGTGTGTAATGGTGCATCTGTAGAACCAGAGCTTGTGATCGTGCATCTGTAGGACCGGTGCTTGTGATGGTGTATCTGTAGGACCAGAGCTTGTGATCGTGAATCTGTAGGACCGGTGCTTGTAATGGTGCATCTGTAGGACCGGTGCGTGTGATGGTGCATCTGTAGGGCCAGTGTGTGTGATGGTGCATCTGTGGGGCCGGTGCTTCTGATGGTGCATCTGTAGGGCCGGTGCTTGTGATGATGCATCTGTAGGACTGGTGTGTGTGTGATGGTGCATCTGTAGGGCCGGTGCTTGTGATGGTACATCTATAGGGTTGGTGCGTGTGATGGTGCATCTGTAGGGCCGGTGCTTGTGATGGTACATCTATAGGGTCAGTGCGTGTGATGGTGCATCTGTAGGACCGGTGCTTGTGATGGTGCATCTGTAGGACCGGTGCTTGTGATGGTGCATCTGTAGGACTGATGTGTGTAATGGTGTATCTGTAGGACCGGTGCTTGTGATGGTGCATCTGTAGGACCGGTGCTTGTGATGGTGCATCTGTAGGACTGGTGTGTGTAATGGTGTATCTGTAGGACCAGAGCTTGTGATGGTACATCTGTAGGACTGGTGCTCGTAATGATGCATCTGTAGGACCGGTGTGTGTGTGTGATGGTGCATCTGTACGGTCGGTGCTTGTGATGGTGCATCTGTAGGACCGGTGCATGTAATGGTGCCTCCGTAGGATGGTGCTTGTGATGGTTTGGCTGAATACTAATAAGTTATATTAAATGCTTCTAAGGGAGATTACTTGGGTGTCTAGCTTTGAATTACTCAGATACATTTTGAGATTTAATGCTTACAATCAGAATTACTTAACCATGACTGTCTTAAAAAAAATCCTAAACATTAATTTGAATATTTTGACCTAGCCAGAACTTTCACATTATCTTCTCATTACAAAGCACTGAAATCCTTTCTAAGCAAACTATTGACTGACGGCACAAGGCTCCTTGGGGCAGCCCAGCATACACTCAGCTCCTATTATTATTGGCAACTGTTAAACCAGCCATACACATCAGATCGCTTTCGGCCAAACGCTCGTCAGCCCACACAATATGTTAATCCTCAGAGTTGATTTCCAACCCATGGGTTGAGTGACCTATCCCTATACAGAATTACACCACATTTTAACCCACATCAAGAATTTTAATGTATATAACAAATATGCGAGCACTTTCCTGGTCCTCTCACTACTCCCTGCAGGGAGTTCCGGATGAAAAACCGCACCAAATTGTGGTGCAGTTTTTCGTCCGGAATGTCCGCTGCGGAAATCAGCAGGTAAAAAAAGCCTATACTTACCCAAAGCTATGGCGACGTGTCCCTCTGACGTCCTACAGGCCGGCCTCCTGGGATGACGTTTCATCCCATGTGATCGCTGCAACCTGTGATTGACTGCAGAGGTCACATGGGATGAAATGTCATCCCAGGAGGCCAGGCTGGACGCAGGAGCAGCGAGATCTGGATAAGTACAGGCTGTATTTTTTTCTGAGTTGCGATTCCGCCGCAAAATTCCCAACATCTGCTATTTGTTGCGGGTCTACCGCCCAATTGAATTCAATGGGGAGAACCTGCAACAAAAAAACAGCGATTCCGCAGCATAAATTGACATGCTGCAGATTAAAAAAAATGCACCGCAAGTCAATTTATGAACGTTTTTCCGGCAGGTTTTTTATGCAGCGTGTGGGTGAGATTTGTTCAAATGTTATAAACTTTGCTGCGGATATTCCGCAATGAAATCAGTTTCAGGAAATCTGCAGTATTTACGCTATGCGCGGACCCAGGTTAAGGCTATGTTCACACTTGCGTTGTATAATATGTTAATCCGATTCATTTTTAGATCAGAATAAGGATAAAACTGATCCGTTAAAAATCCCATTGAAATCAATGGGATTTTTAATTGTATCCGTTAATGTCCGTTATGTTATTCATCGGTTTTTTGGATGGAGATAAAAGTGCAGAGTACAGGACTTTTACTCCGTTCAAAAAAACGGATGTCTAACCGGTGGGTTATTTTTATCATTGGTGTCAATGTAAAATAGATAGAAATGGATTGTAATCCGTTTTCATCCGTTATTTTGATTTCAATGTGATTTTTAACTGATCCGTTTTTATACTTATTCTGATCTAAAAATGGATCAGAATAACGGATTATACAACGCAAGTGTGAACTTAGCCTAATACTGGATATATGAATGGCGGAGAGAATAGGATATAATATCACAAAATATAAAGTAACACAAGGTACTGTATTCCCCTCACATATTTATAGATATGGATTCAAAAGTTACATACTGTAAAACGGAGGGGGCCACATACAAAATATCAATATGAGGCCTTCTCCTTATGCAAGTTCCCACCACCTCATCCCACCTCGCATTCCAGGACAAGTAGGCCCAAAGCTTGTAACCCCCTCTTTGGGGTGCATAACAAGTAGGCTGGTTCCCATTCCTCTCCTGCTTTCTAATATTGTGTTGCCTTCTTTAGGGATAGTTTCTGACCAATATGAGTTGTGCCTTTTTTTCAATGGGCTTCATGAGCCATAGGAGGTACAAATATGTAATGCATGACCTTGTTTTTTTTGGTTCAGTGCACATGGAACATATGAATGAAGGATTCATGTCTCGCACCATACCGATACGAATTGTCACATAAGTTACTCTAAGTACTGAAAATCGGGCCAATTTTTTACAATCTTATATAAAATAAAATAATTATTAGAAATCATCTGCATATCTATGGTACCAGGTAAATTCTTGATCACTAATAAACCTCTTACACGGCCCGACATGGGCCATGTAAACGAGCACGATCAACGAAACAGCTTGTTGATCTGCGCTTTTTGCTCCTTTCACAAGGAGCTATGTGTGAAGACGAGCGATCATTACTCCGATCGCTCGTCCTCATACATTTCTATCCTTTCGGCAGCGCGTCTCGCTGTTTATACAGAGGGATGTGCTGCCGATAACGATAATATTTCTCGCAGCGTAAATGATACAATCAGCCGATAAACGAGCGTTTGCTCGCTCATCGCCTGATCGTTTCCCTGTTTACACAGGGCAATGATCGGGAACAACGCTCGTTTGCCCGATAATTGGCCCATGTAAAAGGCCCTTAAAAATGAGTTGTGGTCACAATGTGTTCCATGGCTTAACTGGATTAGTACAAAGGTTAACTCAATGAAGTCTGTGAGCCTACAGACATGATTGCCTAAACCTATGAAGTGTACAATATGGCGGCACTGGCATTTACCCATCATAGCTTCATGATTAAAGAGAGTTGTGATAGGACGGACACCCATCGATAATGCTCCTGTCTTGTCCGCATGGCTGGGGTATTGCCCATTGTAGTCTGGGTAGGAGGCTTTGTGGCTATGTGTAGAAATTAGGAATGAGAGGTCGGAACAATAGTTGTTCTCATGTCAACTTGTTTTCACTGGAGCACCTCTTTAAAATGTAGTGCCATAAATATACAACCGTTTTTTTATTTAAATATCATGATTTGGGCACTGTAGATTTTAGCTGCAGAGGGATAGGGTAATACATCATAGTCTCATAGATTTAATACACTATTAGTTATTTGAGAGGTTCCTGTCTTTTGACTCGCGCAGTATATTAGATTATATTTTTTCATTACATTTTATTTTATTTGGTTTTAAAAAACCCGGCATGATACATGGTACAGAGAAGCCAGTCATATACGACGGGTAACTTGTATACATACAACAGTGTACACATACATACCAAGATAAAAAAGTAAAAGTATAAGGGCAAAACGTCCAGCTTCCAACCCCTAGATCTTGTATTTTTGACTTCCCTTTAATCGGAGTTCTTCGTTTTCAGGGACCTCGTGACCGACTTATAGTCTCATTTGATCATTTTCAAAACTGACGAGAATATAATCTACTGAGTGTATCAGATGAGTATGAAACCATTCAGACGTCTGGCCTATGATCTGTGATTGCTCAACAATTCAGAGTTTTTGGAGGGAGGTCACGGATTTCCTCTCTGAGGTTCTAGGTTTTAAGATACCTCATTGCCCAAAAGTTTGCCTATTTGGGATTTTTGAGGAGAAAACCTGGCAACACCACCTTAGAATATTCCTTCGTGAAACGTTCTTTTTAGCCAAAAAAAATCAACAGCACTACGCTGGATGGACAGTAGACCCCATGCTCTTTTCATGTTCAGTAATCTTGTTAACTCCATAGTTCAAAAAGTTAAGGGCTATCCATGAAAATTTTACAAGGTAGGTGTGGTGTACTTTGCCACTTAGGGTCCTCTTACACGGCCTCACGTGGGCCATGTAGCCGAGCGCCGATCAACGAGACAGCTCGTTGATTAGCGCTTGTTTGCTTCTTTCACAAGAAGCTATGTATAAATGTTCGTTACTACGATTGCTTGTCCTCATACATTACCATCATATCGGCAGCACATCTCCCGGTTTACACAAGGAGATGAGCTGCCGACAATGATATTTTCGGCTGCATAAAGTATACAATCAGCCAATGAACGGGCGTTTGCTTGTTCATCGGCTGATCGTTGTCCTTTACACACCTGGCAATGATCGGGAACAAGCGTTCTGTGAATGCTCGTTTGCCCGATCATTGGCCCGTGTAAAAGAGCCTTTACACTATACACCACTCAGTCATTCTCATCCTTGTTGTGCATAAAGGTATAACAGTACCCCGCCTCCCACCTAAGACTCCTAATAACCAAAGCAAAAAAATGTTGTCGTCCCCTACCCCTCCTCTCAGATGTATAGGATATTATAAAGAATCTAAAAGCTCTTGTGGGTCACACATTTCTAAAGCATATTTCTAAACATACTAAATTAGACCACTGGATGTTTAAGAACTTGTAATATCTTCCTCTAAGGAATCCTTATTCTACCAAAGGAACAACTAATGTCTACATTCCAATACCAAGAGGTGTAACAAAAGGGCGCCATAAATTGTACCAGGTCAGGTCTATCAAGATGTTTAACAATAAAGAAACTCTTTTTTTTTTTACATTTCCAATGTCCGTTCCATTTCAAGTCTATCCTTATTGAGATAGTATTTTATTACGTGTTTGGGGTTAAAGCCAGAATTGGAGAAGACTCCACACTTATATTAGGTTTTATGTCACGATATATAGATTTAAGACTTATTGACCAATAAACTGAAAACAACTGGTAGAAGAAGTTGGTACTCACATATGGCCCAGCCAGAGAGCGCAGTTGGTGTTCCAGGTATTTTGTGAGATCGTAGCTTTTTTGAATTGAAGTTCGAGCGAGAGGGTCTGTTATGTTTAGAGTATCAACTAAAACTGCATGCAAGAGAGACACCAGCATAGCACATAGGACTCTTTGGGAGCCCTCTTCAGATACAGATGGTTGAGAGTCAGCAAGAGAATAGTAATAAGAGTGACAGGTGCGGGGAAAAGAAGAAAGTAATGGACATAAAATAGGAAAAAGCAGTAAAGGGAAAAAAAAGAAGAAAAAAAATAAAAATGTTTAAAATCAATATAAAAATGGTCAGTAAATATCAAAAAAGACTTGAAATGTAACATATATAACAATATATATCTCATTAATACATTATTCAGAAATTATTCTCTATATTTTAAGTACAAGGCACAGAACGAATTTGCAATTAATGATCGAATTATTGGGGTTATTATCAAAATAACCATTTCTAAGATACCGACCTCTTAGATGCTGACTATTAGATAGTCGTTTTAGGTAGAATTTCCTCCAGCATGAATTTTAATTTCCGTTTCTTAGTGAGACACATGATTAATTTTTAAAATATGTATCTGCTATTATTTTTTTTTTCATTTCTTATTTCCAGGGATGGAAAGTCACATCGTAATAGGCATATACATGACTGCCAAGTATGGGCCTATTATTTTGTAATTATCAATTCAGACATAGTTACTTTAATACAGAATTGATTTTTAAAGGTCACGTAGGTTACTCATTTATTAACCCTTAGTTATTACTATATTTTGTGTGCAACATTTAAATCTTGAAATCGAGGAAAAGTAGTTTTTCAATTTTCTTAGAAAAATTGCTGGAATATAAATGCGATTAAAAGAAACAAAAAGTGGTGGACATTCTTTTATTATTAAATTCAATTATTTAATTATTTTGATTTGTAAAAAAAATTTTTTGGACCACATTGAAAATGAAACAATTGGCGAACAGAAGACAAAATATATGTAAAGTATAAGGGATTTTTTTTTTTACTCTTTATACATGAGAACTACTTTTGTGTCTTGTACTTCCAACACTTGATATTTCATTGTAAACCAGTTAGAGCAAGGACCATGAGATATTTTTTGCTATTAAAAGCCTAAACAGACGAAATCTTGTGAGTGTCCCATATAACAATACTTCCACGCTACACTTCTACGCTATGAAGACAGCGGGCCTGGTTAAAAGTGGAAAATCTGTATAAAAACAACCAAAATTATATGAAGTCACCGAGATGGAATTTTGAAAATAATGAAATATAAATAAATCCATTGACCTGTTTTCTCATTACTATTCTTTCTTTTGACACCTCTATCTCTCTATTTTGGTTCCTCACTCTCTGTTTTTACTTGTAATAGGAAGCACATGTGAGCTTTGTAGAAATGAGAGGAAACAGGCTAAAACAGGGACAAGTTAAAAAAAAAAAAAAGCAACAAGCTATAGAAAACATTCAACAAATGACAAAAATGACAACAGAGAAGAAAAAACACAGGACTATAGGATAGAATAAAGAAGAAAAAAGCATGTATCTAGATAATACTATGTAGAACTATGTACAACTATATATACAACATATATATACACAACATAGTCCAAAAATACTTTTATCCTAAGTTATAGAGAAATTCCGAATCTTTTATGCAAATTATAAAAACATTCCAGAAGACTTCTGAGGAAATCCTTTCTCTTATCTTATACATTGAAGAAAAGGTCAATAGACAACAAACTCTGATGGCTTCATATAAGATAGACAGACTTTCGACCTTGTTTCATTTTAGGGGTTTCTGAGTTTTGTACATTTTAGTGTGTTTCCCTCAACTATTTTTGTTCTCACGGTTCCCCTCTGGAAGATCTCCAGAACTTTTTAGACATTGAAAGACACGAGAAGACATTTAACCTTAAGTTAAAAGAAGCAAAAAAACAAGTGTAGAAATATAAAATAGAATGGTGGTAATATTCAAAAAGTCAGAGTTTAAAAAAGTTGCATAGGAATCCAAGGATGGACAAAGAGGGAGATGATGAGAATTAAAGAAGTGTATAGAATATCAAGATGAGTTAATGGATGTTTCCATAGAAAAAAGGAGACAACAAGGGTGAAGGACATTGGAAAAGTTAAGATCTCAGTGAGGCAGGAAAGGCAAATAGAGAAGAAACAGCAGAGAGCTGGTCAGAAGAACACTATCCCAGGTATGAGAAGGCAATAGTTAGAAAATCCCAGGTACATTTAGACAGAGACTAAACAGAGCTAAGAAGAAAAGCTCCAGAAGACAATGGTTGACGAAAAGATGAAGGAGATAGTCAGATTGAAAGGACCAAAGTGGAATCAACAATTCAGATACACCAGTAGACAGAAGGTAGCATGCAGTCAGGATAAAACGGGGTGGTAAGCCGAGCAAGTTAAAGAAGGTGTGTTAGTGTTGTCTGTCAATGCTCAGGGTGGGGAACTTTGAGAGATGTCACAATCTGTCTTTGATATTGACACTTTTCTACAAGTGTCTGTCTCAAGGGCCTCTCTCGTGTTTCACCCTCATATGACACAGACACGGTTCTTATATATCTCCTATGCACTCCTCTTTTCTTTTTGCATTTCAGTCACTTCAACTCTTTAAGTCTATGTCCTTTTTCTATCTAATTTTATCAGGTCCCGGGATGTGTATCATGCCACAATGTGTATTATTATTAATATGTATGATGTATACACTTAATATCTCATTGAAGGCGAATACATAAACGATTGTCCTGGAAGTCACCCGATGTGAAATTTTATAACACCATGCCGGCAATACAAATAAATTGTTAGCTCTATTGGACAGCGTTCTCTCGCCTTATCATTTCATTGCAATACGTGTTGTCAATATGTGCCCTGAAATCTCTAATAATAAAGCACTGTAGATAAAGTAGTCGCTGTATAAAAAAAAGTTGATAGCTAATTGACAAGAAGAATCGAGCATAAAAAGTCCTTCGAGTTAGATTGGCGAACCGAACTAGAAAATAATACAAAAGCAATAAGGAATATCGGCTACAGCTTCAAAAAGTAACTGTGATGACATGGAGTGCTTTAAAGACAGGCAGAGGACTGATGAAGGAGGAAGAGACGGGTGCGAAAGACAGTCTCCAAGAAAGGAAGAAGGAATGAGTGAGAAAGTATTGAGATGGAGGTGTAGACTGAGACGGCCCAGCTAGATGCACAGAAAGGAAGAAAGAAAGATGTATAGGAAAGTTTGAGGGAGTTGGGTACCTGTGATAAGCAGCATGTCGAGGCCCAGGAAAGTTATTGGCTGCTGGTTGCTGGTAGCCCAGCTCTCTGTTTTCTAGCCAGGGCAGAGAGTGCCATTTCTCGCTCCTACCTTCCTTTAAAGCCAGACTGGGTGATCTGTGGGAGGGGGGAGGGAGAGGAGGAGAGAGCGAAGGGAAGAAAAAGGAGGGGGAAGCAGGAATTTTTGGGAGGGAGAGAGAATTGGAGCCTCTCCCCTGACGTCATATAAGTAACCACAGAGAAAAAGAGAGAGAGAGGAAGTGAAAAGCAAAAAAGGGAGGGAGAGACAGAGAAAAAGTTCTACGTCTTCTGTAGGCTGAGAGGTGAAAGGAAAGCAGAAGGTGAGATAGTCATGGCTGTTCAATGCCCCTGTCTCTATCTAACCCAATACCTTCTCATGTTGTCTACAATTCACAGAAACTTGTTGTCTCTTGAGGATAGACATGTCTTTCAAAGATATAGACTCAAAGACATGACGGGTTAGACATCCAAACATGGACCTCTGCCATCCACCTAATACGTGACAGTGAGACAGGTACTACTTACCCTTTCTTAAAGCAGACCTGTCACCACGTCCGGTATCATTATATATTACAAAATAATTCCTACATGGTTGGAAATGATGGTCAAAAACCTTAAAGTTGACCTATTGAAATGTTGACCGGTCACATTGTCCTACACCTGCTTAAGTGAGTAGACGTATGTCAGCCATGTCGTACCTGTTCCCTTCTCCTAATACGTCACGCATTGAAGATCTCACCTGTATCCAACACTAAGGTATCAGAATATGGAGAAGACAAGGACTCGTCTTCTTCTAACACAGGTATAATAGGTTGACCTCAGAACTGAGACCTATCATTATCTTCTCATGCATAGATATCAGAACATTGAACTCACATCTTCTCAGAGCTGGGACTTCTAACCTTCTCATGAACATTGCATGGATCCCAACAACAGATATTCAACCTCACTCTTCAACTCCTCACCTGTAAATACAAATAGGACCCTAAGGCAGTGAGGGTGGGGGGGGGGGTGATTTATGTCTTAATACACTGAGAAGTAAAAGAACACGAAGCACTGACCCAAGAAAGGTGGATTTTTTAGAAGTAAACCATGAAAAGAGAGAAAAATAAAAGATTAATAAGGAAAATACCAAAAATAGAGAGTAACAAAGGGAAAGAAAGCAAAAATGCATAGAAAAAAAATAAAAACAAATATCAAAAGAAAAAAAGATGAAGCCGAGAATTAGTATTTTTGTCTCCTTTATTCCCTCTTTTTCTACTTGGCTTCTGGTTTTGCATTTTAGTCAATTGTTTTTGCCTGTTTTTTTTCCTTAATTTTTCTGATTTTTTTTCTTTCTATTTCCCGATTTCTTTTTTTTTTGTTAATTTTCTTAGTATTTCTACTTTTCCCCTATTTTTTATTCTCCTTTTTTTTTTATTTTATCGCTCTTCTTTTCTTTACATATATAAATTTTTTAACATTTTTGTGCATTTTACGTTTTTGCTGATTTTTTTAATTTTTTTTTAATGTTATCTTTTCTAATTATCGCTTCGCGGTTTCCTCAGGTAATACAGCGCACTACTCTATAGGTTTTCTTATATAGAGAGCAAAGAACAAAAAAAAAAAGAGGAGTTATATACATGTCAGAAACACAAGCAGTTAAATGCTATAAATCAGCCATACAAGCCGTGTGATACACAGGAAGGTGACCAGATGACAGATGATCATAGGGGGAGACAATGGCTGACTAATGACTAACGAAACAATAATTAGAGTGTCCTCTGTGTGCATGCTGAGAAAGGTCGTGTTTCCTGGACTTGCATTCAGCCCTTGGCCGGGTAACCTGTTAGTCATGTGACCTGGAGGGTGGCTACGGCGAGTGCGGGTGTAAGAGCCATTGATAAATATCTGGCCAGCCACCCTGACTCAGAGGACAGCCAGGAACTGGCAGGCTTTCCGTGTGCTCATGCTGCTGAATTGTCTGTCGCTCACCAGTGTAATGCAACTTCGAATTCACAGACAAGTACGTTTCCTGAATTGTTTCGGATATGTTTAGGAAGGAAGTCATAAAAGTGAGAGTGTTAAAATCTGAAACACAGTCCCTGCTTTTGAGAGGGCCATGGGATATTGATTCCCACCATTTTCCAACGAGAAAAGTATAAATAGAAATTCGTACTATATAGAAGCAAAGGAGCACAATAAGGCCGGGTTCACACCTAACCGAAATACTGTGGAATTTCCGCAACGGAATTCGGTGCGGAAAATCCGCAGCATTTCCAGTAGCAGCAAAGTGGATGAGATTTGAACAAATCTCATCTATACGCTGCGGAAAAATTCTGCCGCAAAAATCGCAAATCTGACGGAAAAAAAACTGCAGCGGTCACATGGGCTGAAGCGTCATCACAGGAGGACGGGCTGCACGGAGAACAGACGGACACATAGGGTAAGTATTGGCTCCTTTATTTCACCTCTGTTTTCCGTAGCAGAGATCCCGACCGAAAATCAAATTTGTTTTTTCGGCCGGAATTCCCTGCGGGTTCTAGGCCGCTTTCGCTGCGTACTTTTACGCGCCGTGCACGACCTGTGGGAACATACCCTTAAGGAGAACTCCACCCAAACGTTAAAACCTCATCTTTGGATGAAGTTTCTATCCCGGAAAGCCAACGGAACCCATTAAAGCCAGTGGGTTCCGTCGGCCCACAGTGGTATCAGTGGTGCAACAAATATGTTTCTACCGGTTTTCCCTTGTTCTGAAGGCGCAGAACAATGTAAATACGCGACGCAAATTTGAACAGGACCTTAGTTCATTCAAACCAATGAGAATGTTTTCAGTCCTGATAGATATACTGATAGTCCAGAAGTTGTGATGGTCCAAGAAAACCAGCAATTTTAATCTGATGTTACATTTTAGAGAGGGAAATCCAAGTAACTGTGACCCCCAACGGGATAATTGACTTGTGCTGGTATTTCAGGGGTGTGGTGGCTTCCGAAAATAGTTTTCCCTTTTATTATAAAGCTGAAATACATCAGTTCAATCATCATTCCTAAAAATCTGATAATCTGGAGTTTATAGATGAGATTTGAATCTTGGAAAATATTGCCATTAGGGGGCAGTAAAGATTAAAGGATCATAAAAAGAAAACACCAGCTATAATCAAACATATCTGAAAATTTGGGGGTACTTTGAATTAATTTATGTTTTTAGGGTTCTTGGATATAATCCGAAATAAAAGTTGGCAAGGAACCTCTTCATCAAAAACAGCAATGTCATAGGTACATAAAACAAAAACATCTAATGTGCCATAATACCCTAACCCATAGCCCGGTTTGATGATACAATTACAATATAGGAGTCACTGACTATATAAAGGGACACTATCATCAGTCCCACCGCAAAATCCGCCGCTGAATTATCCCTCTCCCACTCCCATTGAAATCGGAATCCGTCGCAAAAATTCTGCCATGTGAACAGGGCCTAAGGCACCACAGGAACCACTTCCTACCATATAATCAAACTTTTTCTCAATGAAAAGTTTGGACTAATCAATCTTCATTGAGACAGTCTTTAAAGGAAAAGTCAGCATTGGGAGTGATATTACCAGTCCCCCTTATGTAGCCTCAGACAAGGCACCTCCAATGTCATTCTATTACTACCGCTCCACCTACTAGTAATAATGCACTGATAATATCCAGTTTTACAGCAGCCTGTAAAAGGAGACTATTCTGTTTGCCAATATGGAGTGTAGCCTGACATCTAGTGGCCAATATGGAAACTGTGCAAAAAATGTTTGAAAAAATAGCCATTTCTGATTATAATGTAACATTTTAACCTTTCATAAATGGGCAACAGTGGACAGAACGTACTAAGAGCCAAATAGTTCTGTATGACAAGGATGATAATTGCAACAAGCTGGACGTTGCAACAGTTATATACATATAATATCGGAATTTAGATCCACAATACATTCTCTTCTGATTAATCTGCGTTATTTTTATTTTGTTTTTTTTTATATCTGTACTATAAACGCCGGGACATTAAAAAAATGTTTTAAACATCATACAAAATTCATGATACACATCTAAAAAACGAAGTGAGTCATCAGAGGTGTCCTTAGGATAGAATAGATTGTACTATAATGGAATGAAGAAGTCATTATTAAAAACATCATTTCATTGACTGTTATATTTCAGTACAAATTTACAAAACCTTCCAAAGTATTGAAAAGTACGGTTATTTACTGCATTTTTGTACATTTATTTTTTTTTGGGTTTTAGATTTTTAATCTGTGCCAGTTTAATAAATTTGGTGCAATTTGTGCCATTACATAAATGCACCTTATGACACTATTGATAATGAAATCTCTATTTTATAAAATCCCATTCACACAGTGCAGTTAAAATCCACCTTGGTAATGCTGCATTTATTGAAAACTTCAGCATGCCCTATTGTACGTGGTTATTACGGGTTTTTTTTTTTTTTTGAAGGCAGGTTTCCCCATTGATGTCAGTGGGAAAAACTGTAGTCTAAGGCTATGTTCACACGCTTAACAAAAAACGTCTGAAAATACGGAGCTGTTTTCAAGGGAAAAGTGCCCCTGATTTTTAGTAGTTTTTTAAGCAACTAGTGTTTTTTACGGCCGTTTTTGGAGCTGTTTTTCTATAGAGTCAATAAAAAACGTCTGAAAAACGGCTCAAGAAGTGACATGCGCTTCTTTTTATGAGGCGATTTTTGATGCGGCCGTTTATGAAAAGGGCCGCATAAAAAACTCCCCGTGGGAACGGAACGCCATTTTCCCATTGAAATCAATGGGCAGATGTTTGGAGGCGTTCAGCTCCCGTATTTTTATCTGTTTTTCGTGCAGAAAAACGGCTGAAAATAGGTTGTGTGAACATACCTTTAAAATCACATGTAGAAACTATGAAGGCACCATGTGCGGAACCACCATGCAGTTTTCCATAGACAGTTCTAGGAACTTATTGCTTTGAAGGGTAACTAAAGTTTCAAAAAACTTCTGACATGTCATAGTGACAAGTCAGAAGTTTTATCGCTGGGGGTCCGAGCACTGAGACCCCCAAATGATGTGGTTATCATAGTGACAAGTCAGAAGTTTTATCGCTGGAGGTCCGAGCACTGAGACCCCCAAATGATGTGGTTATCATAGTGACAAGTCAGAAGTTTTATCGCTGGAGGTCCGAGCACTGAGACCCCCAAATGATGTGGTTATCATAGTGACAAGTCAGAAGTTTTATCGCTGGAGGTCCGAGCACTGAGACCCCCAAATGATGTGGTTATCATAGTGACAAGTCAGAAGTTTTATCGCTGGAGGTCCGAGCACTGAGACCCCCAAATGATGTGGTTATCATAGTGACAAGTCAGAAGTTTAATCGCTGGAGGTCCGAGCACTGAGACCCCCAAATGATGTGGTTATCATAGTGACATGTCAGAAGTTTTGATCGGTGGTGTCTGAGCACTGGGACCCCCACCGATCGATAAAATGAAGCGGCAGAAGCTGATCGGCTTTTTTCTGATCGGCTTTTCTCAGAAAGCTGAGCAGTTGGTGCACGGACTCAGACTTTCTATTAAGCCCGTACACCGCTACGAGAAAAGCCTATCAGAAACTAAGAAGCTCAGCTCTCACCCGAGCACTTCTGCCGCTTCTTTTTACCGATCGGTGGGGGTCTCAGTGCTCAGACACCACCGATCAAAACTTCTGACATGTCACTATGATAACCACATCATTTGCGATGGGAAAACCGCCACCTAAAAAAGACACTTATTTGCAAGAAATGCCATAAAAACGCATGTACCATTTGTACTAAAAAAAACTTGCATTTTCAGATGCATTATGTTTTTGGGCCAAAAAAACGCCACACAAAAAGCGTGCGAAGGCAGCCTAGTTGAAAAAACTAAAATTATAAAGTGTGAATGTCCCACAGAGGTCTTTTATGACCTCTTGGAGGACATATTAGGTAACAAAAAAATAAAAAAATAAAGAAAATAAAGAAAAATAATCAAAATATTATATATATATATATACACACACACACACACACACACACACACATACACACAAGTAAAAAGCATTTTTAAATCAAAAAATTACTTTACCCCTTAGGGTATGATCACACGGCTTATTTTCAGCCATTTTTCGGGACGTAGACGCCCAGAAAAATGGTTAAAAATACGTAGGCTGAATGCCTCCAAACATCTGCCCATTGATTTCAATGGAAAAAACTGCAGTTCGTTCCCACTGGGCATTTTTTTTACGCAGTCATTTGTAAAAATGGCCCATAAAAAGAAGTGCATGTCACTTCTCGAGTCGTTTTTGGAGCCGTATTTCATTGTCTCAATAGAAAAACAGCTCCAAAAACGGCCGTAAAAAACGCATCAAAAAATGCTTCATGCATAAAAAACAGCTGAAAATCAGAGGCTGTTTTCCCTTGAAAACAGCTGAGTATTTTACAACTGTTTTTTGTTTACCGTGTGAACATACCCTAATAATACTGAAAAAAATAATATTGATCTTAAAAAAGGTGTTAAAAACAGCCCTATATGTCACGAAAAAAAACATGCAAAAATAATTTTGGTAGCCCTTAAAAAATAAAAAAGTAAGGGCAGTTAAACCATCACGTGCCCAAAATCACTAAAAAACTGTCTGATCATTTAGGAATTTCGTAGTGTTAAAAAAACTGTGAAAAACAGAACAAAAATCTTTTTAGGCATTTTTGTTTTCATGTTGCAAGAAAGGTGTCTCACTGTGCCACACCAAAATGCATGTCACCTTATGTTTTTCCTTCTCCTGTGTTAAGCTAAATAAAAAAACTGCATCAAAAATTGTGTGTGTGAATACAGCCTTAAAGAAATACGTGAAATAATTCTTTACATGTGGTGTATAAATATATATATCAGTAAAAATTATCTACTTTGAACCAGGATTAGCTTCTTTGGGAGTACCTGTCACGGGAGACAGACTTCTCTTAATATAGAAATCCGCCCTCCCAAATCTCCCATTGCAATTCCATTGTTTTGAGGTTTAAGTGCAAAAAACGCTTACACATACGTGCCCTTGGGCATGCCTAAACTGGTTCTCCCTTTAAAAAATTTCGGAGCTGTAATAATTAATAACCATTTTTTTCTGCCACCATATTCATACTCGAAAGTGATCAGGAGTGCAGCATAATTCCTCCCTGGATCGGTTTCGAGTGTTCAGACCACAAATTATGAATAATACTGAACTCATAGTCAATAAAAAAAAATTGTCCTGAAGATAGCGACATATGAGACATCACTTCCCTTAGACGGCAACGTGGTAGAATACAATCACAGTTCCAATTTTTGGGGACTAACACATATGTATTTGGGGCAATCTGTCCCGCAAACGCAGGGTCAGCATTATAATTATTTTTTTTTTTAAATCGGATATTTCCTATTGGATTATTCCATTAGGTAACGGATTATATTAATTACTCATCTTTCCTCGATTCGTTGTTCGTGGAAACGCACACGTCTTGGCGCTGGCCAGCATCACAACATCATGTGTGGGGACATTGGAAGGCGAAGAGGAGTCGGGCCTGCAGAAGAGGAGCCAGGAGAGATGAGTAATTAAAGAGATTAAAGAGGTCAGAATTTTGGGATCTGGAATCTGAATTATGGGTATGGTCTGGGGTCTGAATATTGGAGTTTGGTTTGGGGTCAGAATTTTGGCATCTGGAGTCTGAATTATGGGGTTTGGTCTAGGGTATGGTCTGTGGTCTGAATATTGGGGTCTGTATTATGGGGCCTGAATTATGGGGATTGTTCTTGGCTTGAAATGATAAAGTTTGGTCTGGGGTCTGAATTTTGGGTTCTGGTCTGGAGTAAAGGGGTTATCCAGGCTTTATAAAAACAGTAACTGTAGCAGCAAATGGCATCTAAGATCACGGTTACAGGCAATCCCCTCCCTCGATACCGTTTTCACTGTAATCTCCTTATAGCAAGGACAATATACAGGAAATATTCAGGAAAAGTTTATATTCTGGCAAACCCGGCCTCATGACAAGCCACACTTCAATAAACCCCACTCCATGACAAGCCATGCCCCAAAACACCCACCTCATAAGCCACACTTCAATAAACCCCACCCCATAACAAGCCACGCCCAATACACCCACCTCATAAGCCACACTTCAATAAACCCCGCCCCATAATAAGCCACACCCAACCAAGCTTTCCCATACCCTTCATCAGCACTTGTTGATAGAAGAAGCTTCAGGGGAATCCACTGTTGCTCATAAGCGGCTGTTCTAAGTCGAGCACATGAACTACAAGTGGGTTAATGCTACACATGCTGCACTGCAAGGTAGTATAAAGCAAGGTGGACAATGTTGGCGCTATATAAATAATGGTAAAAAATAAATTACACTGCACTTCAGTTTCTCGCGGTACAGGATGACCATGGGTACTGAAACCAAGGGGTTAAAAGTCACAACTACTATAGACAGCCATTTCGGGCATCTTAAAAGTTTGTCAGCTTCATTCCTCCACTTAGCATTTAATAGGAAAGTGAAATGCCTTTCGAAAAAAGACACTCTGTAGGAGTAGGAGCTAATATAATTCGGCACTTTGCAGAATAGAACATTTTTTGGAGATGTATTTATGTATACATGATCACAGTTTCTATGAATAAAAACTTTTTGTGTGGAATTGTATTTTTTATAGATGTGGTCCCAGATGTCCCCACTAGATGGTGCCTAGATGTCCATAGTTTACTGAAATCACAACTGCCCAAAATTTTACAAAAATACTAGACAGTAATTCCTCCTTTTAAGCAAAATTAGTAACAAATCAGTGGCCAAAAATCTGTAAAAAAAATTCTGTACGGTAACTATGGCATGGGTTATATAGAAAGTGGCAAGGGGGGAGTTGTAAAGGACCACTTTTACTTTCTCACTGGGGATTCTAGCTGTCGCGGACAGCTGAACCCTATGCTGGTTGATGATTTTTCATGCGGCCGCTATTCCGCGTAGTGTAAAAAGGTAGAACCCCATAATAAGACCGCCATAAAAACACATAGGTCAATATGGGGTTAAGCCTAGGAATGTTTGTATTCCTTTAAAGACTCTACCACATTTACTCGTTCTACCACCTACATTGTCTATTTCTAGGTTTTACTGTGTAGAATTAGGTGAAGGTCAGAGATTTTTCATAGCTGCTCTGTGCATGTTCGGCACGTCTGCTTTATATCGAGTTTCCTTATAAAACAATAAAGCTGGCTTCATCTGCGTTATTACAGGTTTTATCACGAATGGCGTCGGAATTAAGGAAAGAAACGTGTCGCAGAGTCCTTTATAGCGTCCATTTTGTAGCGGTCGAAACCAACATTTGGAAGTAGAAGTAGAATATGGCCGTGCTTGTAAATGGCCGCACAATCGTGCTCGGTTTGCCCGTAATAACTAGCTTCCAAAATATTCATTGTCATAAAACATTCCCAAAATGTGTTGATATATTCTACAAAAGCAGAATAGTAACGGTTTCAATTTAGTTCTTGATTTTATGAGAATTTCAAGCTTGGCCGTTACGTCTGGCTCTATATTGGTCTGGATAGGAAATCCAGATGTTCCAGCTGCCTCCGCGACTGAAGGGGAAAAAAAAAAAAACACAAAACAAATACAGTTTCAGGCTTCTACTTTATTGTTAAATCTCCATTAGTTTTTCAGCAGTTGTGTTATACAGCCTGCGTACAAAGGTGCCAGGCGCGGCATTTCGCCCTATAAAAAACATGTTGAGCTGATTAACCCGCAAAGTAATATAGTAATTTTCAATCCTCATGTGCCCCGAACAGTAAGGCCGGTACGGATATTGCTGTCAGAGTACGAGTGAATTTATGTAATTAACTCAACCAGTAATTGTCCCATTTGTTCTTACACAGGAATACCCTCAGAACTCGCCGCAGTGGCCGCAATAAATTTAGTCATAAATTCCGTGGAGCCCCACTGAAGACGCAAGTGTTGAATGAAAGGTTATGAGCGTTACATTATTATTAATATTCCAACATTTGTCCTCTGGCCTGAGATGGAGAGTGAATAAAAAAAAAGGGTTTTCCAGGATATTCCATTGATGGTCGATCCTAAGATTAACGTTAAAGGGGTTGTCCGGGCGTAGAGTGGTTTTTCATACTGATTACCCATTTACAGGATAGGTCATCAGTGTATGATCGGTGGGGGTTCAACACCGGGACCCCGCACCGATCAGCTGTTCAGGCTGCCTGCGGGCACCGGATGTTCGTGCCGGAAGCAGATGGCTCCCGTCACAGTACATCGGCCGTGCTGTTGTACTAAGCAGTGCTGCACCATATGCTTCCGACACTGGCCACTGCATGAAATCCGGTGCCCAGAGGCAGCTGGTGCGGGTGTCGGACGCCCACAATCATTTACGGATGACTTGTTCTGTGGATAGGTCATAAGAATGCAAAATTGCCCCGTGCCCGGACAACACCTTCAACGTGTCATTGGTGAGGGGTCTTATCCTCAGGATCACCACCCATCAGCAGAATGATGGGGGGGGGCAACATTTCTCAATAGATGGCCACAGTCCCTTGACTGCGGTGGTAACATATGCGTTCCTGCCGCTATATCACGTACTTCAGCTCATTCCTGTTCACTTGAATGCCCTAAGCTGCAGTAACAGACACAGCTGTATGTGAATGGACGTCGCTGTGAAAGGTAGTGCCAACTCTGATGACCCCTACCGATTACACACTGATGGCTTATTCTAAGGAAGGGCCATCAATGGAAAACCCATAGAAACGGACACTAACTTTTCAAACAACTCACGCTAATCTATTAGTATACCTGATATAGAACAACTTTATAATTTACTCACTGTTAAAATTTTGTTGTTTTTTTTACATACAAATTCTGTGTGAAGTTACTGCCACTAGGTGTTTCCCTTTTTGGAATCTGCTGTTCCCCTCCTGTTGTCAAGCATTGTCCATCCCTGGTTACAGAGCAAAATTTATGGGCTGCAAAAGGTGGGGGTGGGTCACTTCACTGCCTACAATACAAGTGTATTTAGAGGGGAGGGGGAGAAGAGAGAGTGTGAGTCAGCAACAGACACTCTCCCACTCCAAATCTTTCAAATCTATGGAGAGGGGAGCAGGAGGGAGAAGCAGAGAGAGAGAGAGAGAGTGTGTCAGCAACACACACGCTGCATGTAAGGGTATGTTCACACGGCCTATTTTCAGCAATTTTTCAGGCCGTAAACGCCCGAAAAACGGCCAACAAAATCGGAAGTAGAATGCCTCCAAACATCTACCCATTGATTACAATGGGAAAAACGGCGTTCTGTTCCGACGGGCCGTTTTTTTACGCGGCCGTTTTGAAAAATGGCCGTGAAAAAGAAGTGCAGGTCACTTCTTGGGACTCCAAAAACGGCCGTAAAAACGCTGCGAAAAACACAGCGACAATCGCGAGTCGCTTAAAAAACGTCTGAAAATCAGGAGCTGTTTTCCCTTGAAAACACCTCTGTATTTTCAGACGTTTTTGAGTTTGTGTGTGAACATACCCTTAGTCTACGGTGGAGGGAGGTGTTAGCAGGGGAGGGAAGTAGGAGCAGAGTGAAACACACAGACCGCTGCTGGTAAGATTTATATTACACCCCAGTGCTGGATTCTCAGCTCCACTGCTCATTACTTCTGTATAATCTCCTCCATGTAGATAGATACAGACAGACAGACAGACAGGAGAGCAGGATTCTCCTCTTCTATGTGTGCAGTGTATAAAAGACATAAGTTAGGCTCCACCCACTAGCTCAAAAAAAGTCCTATAGTGGCCAGAAAGAGTGTTATTCCTCATGTTCACACATATGACAGCTTATTCTGAAAATCTCCTGAAAAGTTAGGTAGGCTCTAAGATTGTGTGAGGCCCTATAAATCGATATTGAGGACCAACACAAGACAATTAAACGGTTTAAATGTTTTCTGTACACCTTCGAAAGCGTTTTTTGTTCAATAAAAAGGTCACAGTGTGTTTTGTGCAAATTTATAATTCATTTTTATTAAAAATTATTTTTACTTTTTGAGATACAGCTGCTTTGTATTCTGTATTGTATTTATCTTCACAGAAATGTTGGAAAAGTGAGTAGCCGAAGACACCTGAATGGGAAATTTTGCAGAAATGTGTTGTGGTCGGGAGAAGTCGTCATGAGGTCTGGTCCAGATGGAGAAGAAAAGAGAAAAAGAACGACTAGAATCTGAGTAGACGTCACCTGAGTCGCTGGATTTATAGAGTTGTCACCTCTCCTGACATGTCTGTTGTAGGAAATTATTATAATCCACAAAAAGCCTTTGTTTAGCCCAGGACTAACAGACAAATGGGTGTTACCACTCCCCCTGTCAGGAGGAGGTGTCCCTACACAGTGTGATACGGTCAGCTATGGTTGGAGATTGTCAGTATGTAGGGACTCAGACCTTTGACAAGGGGAATTGGAACACCTACGCCCTCTGGTTTACTTAATCCGTCACTGAACAGGGGGGAGGGGTTTCTTCTTATAATGAATTTGACACTCCAAAGCTTATTTACATACGGCACATGAAGGAATAAAACTACTCTAACATTGGCAACATAAATACTCGTTATCATCTGTATCTACTTATAAATACTAGAATCATACTAGATAATTATTCGTAAAGGGGTTGCCTAGTTTAGAAGTCCTTTTTAATATACTCTATTAGGATATTTTGAGATAATAAAAGAGTTGTAGGTCCCCACCATTTAGACAGAGCAAAGAATGTGTGATTCACCTAGTTATAACATCTGATCTATAACTTCGGGTCCCAGTTGTACGACACATTCATCAGCTTGTTGTAACGGGCCTGCAGTATGAAACAAAGCAGTCCAACTAGAGAACATTTAAAACAAAATATTAGGTTGATTTAATTTATTTCCATTAATTTAATGTGAGTCTAAAGAAGAAATAATGCGTTTCATTTTTTACATTTCCCAGGAGGTTGTCATACAGGACACTCTATTGCATTGTCCATACATGTCCTGCATCTCTACACCTCCAGAAGTACAATACAACGGTCATCGGTCATTAAATCTCCCACCATCTAATGATAATGATATGACTCTGCTTATGTCCCAGTCTACACTGCAAAGCTGAGAGGTAAACTACAGGAAATAGCCTATTGTATGCGCTCTAGATCGCACTGTGAAAATAGAATATTTAAGATCATAAAAAAAGTTAATCAAAAAAACTGTATTTAAATATTATTTCATTTTATGATACGCATAAAGAAAAAAAAATACGTGCCTAAAGTGGTCATAGACGATATAAGGGACTATTGATATCAAATGAGATTGTTCCAACTAGATTTCCCATGTCCATATGCCCTATTAGGGAATATGAAATTCATATATGGGGTCCCCCACCAGGGATCCCACTCTATTAAACAGAGCCATTCCCGGACATATTTTCCCCGCAGCAGCTGATCTGCGGGCTGCTTTGCTGCAGCTAAAGGGTTGTCCGGTTAAAGGGGTTGTCCCAAGATCGACATTTATCAACTATACAATTAATTTAATTTACAAGGTCACTAGACATGGTTTATAGAGAAAAAAAATGTTTATGATTTTTTTTTTCTTTAGGATATATTCACACGCAGCAGATTTGTGAGCATAAAACTAACCCAAATACAGAATGAAATGCAAATTCACATTTACATGAAAGCAAAATTCTCAACTCCGCTTGAGGCCAAATATAATTATAGCAAATTTTTAATATAGATTCATTTTAAAGGGTGAATGCACCAGAAATAAAAGTAGAACCATATGCTTTATTACTTTCAGGTTACACCGCGGAGCCGGTAGGATTTTCACTCTCTTGTTTTACTTAAGCACTTCTATTGGGCGCCAAACATTTTCTTTTCATTTTAAGGCGTTAAAAGAGAATTAAGGCTAATCTACAACTTGAAGAAAAAACTCAATTACATTCACGAACATATAGGCAATCTTTCAACACCCTCTCAGACGTATAAAGAACATTCACAATGCTGGGGAGGGGGTATACTAGTTTATTACAAGGGTGGAGCTGTTGTCCATAGCAATGAGATTCCTTATATTAACCCGTTAGTGAACACTGTTGAAAGGTGTATTGGCGGTCACTAACGGGCCTTGGACTAGGCCACTGCCTTGTACAAGTCCAGCACAGGTGTCCCGTGCAGGTGCTCGGCTGTCAAGAGACAGCCGCTCTAAGGGCCAGGAGCAGAGGAACCTCCGATAGAGTCAATAAAGACTGAGGCATCTAAGTCATAGTTGCCCACAGTCCCAAATTTGCTGGGGCTGTCCCGAATTTACAGAGACAATTCCGGCAAAATTAGTGTCCTGGACTGTGTCCCGGCCAATTGAACTGGCGACTGCTGTATTCAATTGTATCTGCGTCCTCAGGAGCAGAATCTGCTCCCTGCTCTGCCGTTCACTAGGCTACATGCCGTGTTAGGCCTGCAGCCTATAATATGCTGGGACAGGATCCCTGCACGATGATGTGACTGGATCGCGCCGACCTACGCAAGAAACTTGTCTCGGTGCCTCATAAGCTGCAGGACTGAAAAGACTGTGAAGCTCCCTTTTTTTTTTTTTTATTTGGGGGGCTTTCAAGTACAATCTACAAAGGGGGGTATGTGTGGCACTATCTACAGGGAGCAGTGTGGATCACCATCTACAAGGGGCACGGAGTGTGGCACTATGTATGTACACTGGTTTTTACATTACCAGTAGTGGTCAGCTCATATCATCTAGTTCTAGTTATAAAGTGAGACATCACCTGCCTGTGTACAACCAGATAGTCAAAGATACCGTCCACCATAGTAGCGGTCAGCCAAACTAGTGCAGACATTTTTGTTCGTTTGTTTATTTGGATGCGGAAATTCTGGGAAGCAACGCCCCATTAGCCACACCCACCATATAAGCCACACCCACCATATAAGCCACACTAAGTGTCCCTGGAAAAACATTCAAATGCTGGCAACTATGCAGAGTGATTTACAGGAGGGGGCTCCCTCATCAGTTACCATGGTAGCCACGGGCCTAACAAGGCACCCAGGGCCTGCCGTGGCTGTATGCCTATTAGGTTGTGCCAGAGGCACGGCCTAATAGACTGCTTGTTAGTTATAGGCCCGATTCAGATGAGCGTATTTCACGTCCATGTGCGTTTTTTTTTTTTTACAGACACCACATGGACCTATGAAATTCAATGGGGCTATTCAGACATGCGTTGTTTTTTACGCAGCATGCGTCTATTGTGTGAAACTTATGCCATGTCCTATTTTGGTGCATTTTTCTTTAGCAAATAGTGCGGATCACGCACCCATTGAAGCCAATGGGTGCGTGAAAATCACAGGCAGCACACGGACGTTTTCCGTGTGCTGTCCGTGATTCATGCACCAGTTGAAAAAGAAACGCAGGGAAAGGCTACATTTGGCCGCTTCCAGAAAAAAAAAAAAAAAAGCAGCATGCTCTTTTTGAGCAGGTTCCGCCTCTGACCTCCCACTAAAATCAACAGAAGGCAGAAAAAACCTGCGCCACTTGTTTGAGCGTTTCTTGGCGGCGGAAAAATTAAAAAAGCGTTACAACAGCGCTGGCAGTTCAAAATCTGCCTCAAAATCCCTGGAGGAAGGAAAATTTTGCCTGCAAAAAAGTGTGTGTGAACTAGGCTTAAGTATATCAAAGCATTATAGAAGCGGTCAGAAGATTGCATTTTGAAGTCCCTTAATTGCACCAATGAAAACTACATCTCGTCCCGCAAAAACAAGCCCACATATGGCTACATCGACGGAAAAATATAAAAAAAGTTATAGATTTTTGAATGCGGTGATGCAAAAACAAAATTAGTTTTGTTTAAAAGAGATTTTATTCCGCAAAACATAAAAAAAAAAATCTTTACTTATTTGGTATCTCTGTAATCGTTCCAACCCATAGAATAAAAGTAACACGTTATTTACGCCGCACTGTGAACAGTGGAGAATTAAAGCGCAAAAACCAATGGCCGACACAAACGGGAAGGGAAGCCAGCTCCCTATGACGATACGTGTCAGCTTTCTGAAAAACGACTAAACTTGACGGCTCCTTCGGGCAAAAACTTTTATATTATTAGAGCCATGGTGATCTTTTTGTGCATCTGGACAACCACTTTAAGGGTATGTTCACACGCACTAATTATGGACGTAATTCGGGCGTTTTTGCCCCGAATTACGTCCGAAAATAGCGCCTCAAATAGCGTTGACAAACATCTGCCCATTGAAAGCAATGGGCAGACGTTTGTCTGTTCACACGAGGCGTATATTTACGCGCCGCTGTCAAATGGCGGCGCGTAAATAGACGCTCGCGTCAAAGAAGTGACCTGTCACTTCTTTGGCCGTAATTGGAGCCGTTATTCATTGACTCCAATGAATAGCAGCGCCAATTACGTCCGTAATGGACGCGGCGTTCAAGCGCCTGCACATGCCGTTACGGCTAAAATTACAGGGATGTTTTCAGGTGGAAACATCCCCGTAATTTCATCCGTTACGGATGCGGTCGTGTGAACATACCCTAAATGATAAAATTCTGGCTGTCTGCATCCACCACTAGTGGGAGCTCACCGCATACAGTATTATGTAATATGACCGGCATGCGTTTTTTCTTTAACTAAAACATAGAATAGGGTAATAAAAGTAATATTCTGTTCATTGTATATAGCAGTGACAACTAATGTCATCCATGGCTCCGGATAGTTACTGCCGGCCATCGTGGTCAGGCCCCCCGGGCAAGAAATTATCACGTAGCACTAGCAAGGAGCAGTGGGGAAAGGGAGAGGAGTCTGTTAGTCAAGTATATTAAAAGGGTGTTTTCGGCAAAAAACGCTTTGGCTAAGTGTTACCTGGAAGTCAATAGGGTAATATTAAAACACACTACAAACATTTCCTTTGTCTTGCGTTTTTCGGCTCGGTTTTATTTTTTTTAATCACAGAAAAGGATGGGTCTGGCGTTTTTTTTTCAGGCACTTAGTATTTACCCGCATACTAAAGTTAACATGTGGTTTTTAGCACACGGTGAACGCCGTAAAAAAAGAAAACAAAAAATGACAATTTAGGAATCAGGTTTTTTTGCCATTCTACTCCACAAAGGATTTTTTTTCCAGCCTCCCAATACATTATGTTAGAATAAATGGTGCCATGAAAAACCACAATCCCGTCCCGCAAAAAAGAAAACATGGCTTTCAGAAGTAAAAAGCCAATATGAAAAAAAACAAAAAAAAACTTCTGCGGAGTGAAGGACTGAATACACGACCATATCCTACTGGCCTTAGAAGCAGCTGATTGACATTGTGCTGTTATTTAGGATCTACAAGTACACCCAGATCCTTCTCAACAAGTGTGGGCCTGTTCACATCAACCATTGTGACAAGTTCAGTTGTTTTTTATGGAATCAATAGCGCAGTATACTCCATATACCCCATCACATTTATAATATTTCCCTTGGACCAATGGGTCACTTTAACCAAGGAAGAGAAAAATGTTTGCCCTTTTGGTGCTTTTTTTGTGTCAGTGGCGATTTAAACATACGTTACAAATGTAAAGAATAGAAAATTGCCACCAGAAATGCTCGTCAAAAATTCAATTAAAAAAGCATTAAATTCATGGCATTTTTTACAATAGAAAAAAAATTGCAGCAATGTATACCTACCCGACAGATGCCACAAAAGGGAGGTTTCCCATTACGTGGCGTTTGTCCAGATCCCCATCTCTCCCATATTCTACCAGTGTCTCCTCTTCCTCCTGGTCTCTACTCATTTTGATAGACTATGGGCACCTTCGTCATGGTAAAAAAAATCTTTCGATATGTATCTGTAAACCTAAAAAGGTCCAAATTGCATTAGGTTGTGGGCCCGTTTCGGCATTTTTTTAAATTTATTTAAAGACCTGCTCTCTCTGACATGCCTGCTTGTGCAGCTACAAGTTCAGAGTGGTCTAGTTCCTCCTCCCATTGCCCTGTCTTCTTCTGACGTTTGAGGTTCCCCAGAGAGCTATTAGGTAGGAGAGAGTACTTTGCAGTATCGAAAAAAAAAAATAGGAGGGAACCTCCAGCTCACCTTAGGGCAAAAAATGTGTTTATTGCCTGTTGCGCCAGGATCCTCGTGTCGGCACACGTCGGTAGAGACACAGCAAACGATGGGTGTGATCCAGCGCAGGGAAAAAAAATCAATCGAAATTCCGGATGAATTAAAATGGAAACTAGTTCCGATTTTATTGAATATGGAATAAAAAACGCAGGGAGAGCTGACTCCCGCGGAGGAAAGGTGGATATATGGAGAGAAGATAGGTGTGTGAAGCCTACGCGTTTCAGACGATCTCCTCGTCCTTAGTCATGGCTGAAAAATAAATGATTTGACTGTTGGGGTGAGGGCTTATATCCGGTTTAGTGCAGGTGTGTTGGATTGCGGTTCAGGAGACTAAAGATGGAACGCAAACATATGACTGGTCTCGCGTCGTATCTCATCATCCGTCTAACCCGGACATTTGCGAATCACAGCGCTAGGACCCGCAATGTATTCATGGTACGTATGTGTGTAACCATCTGGTATATTTGTTAAAAGCGATTAGCTGCGTCCATATTAATCTTTAAATGTCGGAAAGAATTCAACGTTTGTTTAATAAGAACAAAATTGTTGGTATGTTTAATCCAGACCGGATATAAGCTCTAGATGAAAAGCGCCCCACTAGTCAAAATACAGTTTGGTGTGAAAAAAGTAGTGTGAATGCACGCTAAGTGCAGAAAGTCTAAAAAAGATAAAATGTGACTGGCATTGGCATATATGTCTACATGCAGTAAGCTAATGTTTGGACATCAAAGTAGCATAATGTACAGAGACGACTTGACAATTTAAAGATGTTAGTGTGCTACATACTGTACGATGGAAGTATGGAGTCAGAAAACCCTTAATGGTTGTAACAGCCTTATATCACCAAAAACACTGGCTATATAATATGGTAGGACGAATTTTTTTTCACACCAAACTGTATTTTGACTAGTGGGGCGCTTTTCATCTAGAGCTTATATCCGGTCTGGATTAAACATACCAACAATTTTGTTCTTATTAAACAAACGTTGAATTCTTTCCGACATTTAAAGATTAATATGGACGCAGCTAATCGCTTTTAACAAATATACCAGATGGTTACACACATACGTACCATGAATACATTGCGGGTCCTAGCGCTGTGATTCGCAAATGTCCGGGTTAGACGGATGATGAGATACGACGCGAGACCAGTCATATGTTTGCGTTCCATCTTTAGTCTCCTGAACCGCAATCCAACACACCTGCACTAAACCGGATATAAGCCCTCACCCCAACAGTCAAATCATTTATTTTTCAGCCATGACTAAGGACGAGGAGATCGTCTGAAACGCGTAGGCTTCACACACCTATCTTCTCTCCATATATCCACCTTTCCTCCGCGGGAGTCAGCTCTCCCTGCGTTTTTTATTCCATATTCAATAAAATCGGAACTAGTTTCCATTTTAATTCATCCGGAATTTCGATTGATTTTTTTCCCTGCGCTGGATCACACCCATCGTTTGCTGTAATTTGCAGTATCAGCTACATTACAACAAGGGGGACGGGGTTTGCTGGAAACCGACCAGAGTGGTGTTCTTATATAAAACTGGTGGCACATGCTTTTTATACTAGTCTTCTATAGTGCACTATTGGTGCTTTTTACTCCCTACTCTTCAAGGAAAGCATTTAAATGGCAATACAGCGGTGAAGCAGAATATATAGTGGTCCAAGAACTAGCAAACAGATATATGCAAAGGAAGGTCAAGCGTTTGTAAAATGCAATCGCTCGGTCTAACACGATCTTCTCGGAGTGCCAATATCACCCACATATAGTGTTGCTTTTCTTATGTAGCCTCACGGCCTACGTGCCCCCAGCAGTTGTATCCGTGTTCATATGCGGACACAATAATGCACACTACATCCGCCTACATTCAAACAAAAATCGGATTTTATTAAGAAATACATTAAATTTATGCAGCGCTGATGCCAGAGACCTACAAAGCTTTACTCCCAGAATCCTACACATAATGATGTTGCTTTAAGGGTGTGCGGCAACATCTCTCAACCCATATCAATGACGTTTTACCATACAAGGGGTCACACCACGTCATTTATATTATACCTCATCTACAATACATGTACTAATATACAGTATAAATGCCCTATAGCACACACAGGACAGCATACCCACTTATAGGAATGCCTCTGGGATGACAAGGTATTAATAAAACGAAGAGGTAGCAGTGAGTAAGTCTTTGGATGGTCGGACGGCCTTCATCAGCTACTCCTTTAAATATTTGCCCAAAAATTCTATCAAGTGGACGAGGCAAGCGCATCACCAAGCGGCAAAGGGCAGACGGCGTGTTGTCTTCACACTGTCCCTTGGATCTGGAGCGGGTGCGGTGTAAATTGACCGTACGGCGGGGCATGTATGTAGAGGGCGATTTCTCATGCACAGAAATGCTAGAAGTCAGCTTTGCGTATCGGACGCGAGGAGAACACTCAGCGATAGAGAAAGTCAGCCTGGATATTTGCACCAATCTCCGTCTCCCATTTGTCACCGTTGTTTAGGAGCTTCTCTTTGTTGTACAGGAGTTCCTCGTGCGTTTCTGTGCTAAACTCAAAATTCGGACCCTGCAATGAAGATATGACGGGACATTAGGATTCAAAATATTATGGTCATTGAAACGACTTTTTACGACCACCCTGCTTATAGGAGGTGACACTGCTGGGCCTACAGAAGGACATGGGAGATTCGTGTCACAGTCAGAGCGCTGGTAGCAACAACTGAAGTGCTACCGATACTTACCTGCCAGTCCTCATAGCTCGATCAGGTGGTAAATGGCACTGCTTGATGGAGATTTGCCATCAGATGTATGCGCATATAAAACTTGGAATACATAGGTATCCCAATAAATAATGGAGATGGAAATCTCCGCAGGATTAACATTATAATATCCACAAGACAGCCGATAAATGTACATGGGGGGCCCTCACCACTGGTACCCTCGTTGATCACTAGAACGGGGGCTCCGAGCCCGTTCTTCCTCATTGCACGATCACATAGAGGACCATTTTGAACAGAGCGACGTTTGCACATACCCTGCATGCTCCATTCAATGTCTACGGGGCCGATGGAGACAGCGTTTATACATTTATCACCCCTCCCGTGATAAACGTTCTTAGTGGGAAAACCCCTTTAAAAGGCATAGTCCCAGAATGGACAACTTTCACCTATCCACAGGATCGGTTATAAGTGCCTGATCTTGGGGGCCCCACTGCTGGGAGCCTCACCATTCATGAGAATGTGGGTCCAGAACCCCGTTTCTCCTCTTTGACTGCAGCGAGGAGGACATTGACTGAAGCTGCGGACAAGAACGTGTGCTGCTGCTCTATTCAAAGTCTATGGGAGTAACGTAAACAGCCGAGTACAGCGCTCAACTGTTTTCGTCCATTCCGGTATAAGCCCTTTAAGGTGTTAAGCCCTCTGGTGGTCAATGTACATTTAGGACCATACATTTCCAATCACAAGGATATGCCATCACTTTAATTGGTGGGAATGGACTGCTGGGGCTCCCACCGATCCTGGTTTAGCACTGCGGCTCCTTCCAAATTTTTCCCTGCACGGCAGCGCTTCCGGCCACTGGCTGCGCAGGGGGCTACAACAAAGCCCCATTCACACGAATGGAGCGGTGTTACATCAAATCATAAAATATTCATCAAGTTCAGCCCGTTACACTTACAACATTCAGTTGATCCAGAGAAAGGCAAAGACCAAAAATTCCTTCCTGACCCCATTGCACCAATACATATAACACTCACCTCCACTATAGCGTCCACGGGACATGCCTCCTGACAGAAGCCGCAGTAAATACACTTGGTCATGTCAATATCATATCTTGTAGTCCGACGGCTTCCATCTGCACGAGGTTCAGCCTCGATGGTGATGGCCTTAATAGGGAAAAAAAAAATTGAGATTATAGGTTTAATCGATAGGTACACGCGATGCTCCGCAATAGGGGTCATGTGACCGCTTCAACCATGGCCTCGAAGACAGTAATACAAACACTGGGCAGGTGCCACGGCCTAAGTGGCTATGGGATTACAACTACATTCCCTGTCACTTCATGCAGGGCATAAGGACAGATGTCAGCGCCATCTTGTATGAAGAGGACGGATCACCTCCGCCTCTTAAGTTTCTCCTAGAATGTTAAAATATGACAGGAAAGGGGAACCGACATGTGATATGTAATTATAGTGCGATATTACTTTAAAAAAACAACTGTACAGTACAGTATACAGATCGAACACATTCATTTGTCATTTAAGGCTTTTGCCTCTTTACCTGGGCAGGGCAGACGGCCTCACAGAGCTTACATGCAATACACCGTTCCTCGCCAGATGGGTATCTGCGCAATGCATGCTCGCCGCGGAACCGGGGGCTCAAAGGGCCCTTCTCAAAAGGATAATTGATAGTGGCTGGCTCCCGGAACAAGTAGCTGAAGGTCATTCCTAGGCCTGGAAGGAAGAAGAGACGGGTGATATGTAGAGAATACAACTACAAAAGGGAGCAAAAAAATGACGCCATCTGCCGTAAACGTACGGCAGATGTGCGTTCTAACAATATGGCACTGCCTGAGAAGGTGAGCCCGCACCATACGTGGCCGGTGTCAGCCTCTCATATAGCGGACACCCACCTGGAACGGCCGGGTGTTTAATGAAATTGTGGGGTGCCGAGCGGTTGGCATGACAGCCTGAATCCTAGTGAAGGCCTCCAGGCCTGCGTTCTCTGCTTGATTATTAACCCCTGACAGAAGCGGGGCCCAATAGGAGAGCACAGAAAAAGGCAATACACTACAATATACATGATAAAGTCCCTGGGGGGGGGGGGGTGTGATCAATTATTTTCTAAATATAAAAAAAGAATAAAAGTAAATAAAAAAAAGTTTCACCTAAATAAAAATAAAAAAAATTGTTATCGATGTGTCCCTAAAAGTCTGAACTATAAAGATATAATTTTTTTTTTACCCGCATGTTAAACGCTGTAGGAAAAAAAAAAAAAAAAAAAAATCACAATCATCTAGCTAAAAAATTTAATAAAAAAAAAAAAAAAAAAATGAAGAAGATGATGGATGGAAAAAAACGAAACAAAATTTATGGGTCTTGAAAGGCGAGGAGGAAAAAAAGAAATAAATGTGCACATTTTTAATTGGCTGTGTCCTTAAGGGGTTAACGATGTCCGGTTATCCCAGCCTTTATATGTCCCACCTCTAAGCAGCTCTGTCCACAGCAATGTTTGGGCCGCCCGGTCAGTCACAGATCTCAGGCTGTTCTCTTCTTCTCTGGCATTTACATACTCTAATGAAGGCGAAAGAAAAATGACAAATCCGAATTATTACCTAGATCATTATATGGCTCCAACATATTCAGAAGAGATGTCTAACTGTTTTCAATTATCTGTGTGACCTCCTTAATGGTCCTTGCCGCCTCTTCCCAGTCCCCCTTAAGATCCTGCAGCCGTGCACCGGGCCTGTGCGGGACCGTGATCTTGTGATGGCTGCTGGACCTTGGTGTGGATTCACACGCTGCAGATTTTGTTGCAGAATTTTCTGTGACTGAAAATCAGTTCTATTCATCTAAATGAAACGCACAGAAATCCGGATGACTGGAAACTATTTTTTTAGTCGCGCAAATTTCAGCAACGTGTGGATCCACCCTTGAAGGCCTATGCACACCTGAATGATTTTGTTTTTTTTTTAATTATAATTTTTTTTATTAAAACAATGTTTTTTGTGATTTTAAATACTTTTTGAATTGACTTATTATCAATGTTTTTTTTTTACTTTTTATGATACAGTATTCGGTATGCATAGAAGCCGTATCGTTCTCTCTCCACCGAGTCAGTCAGATAAACGGAAATGACGGCTCAGCTGAGAGCGGGTCCTGGGCGTCTATGACACGTAGGAACAACCGGTTATCGATCACATCAAAGTTAGCATCATCGATCCTGCGGGTCAGAAACGCAGAACACGCTGACAGTGAACCCGTCAGTCCCGCTGATCTGACGGATACAGGTTTCAGCGCTAGATACAGCTGCTCTGTAGAGAATACAAAGCAGCTGTATCTCAAAGTAAATGTCTTTTTTTTAATAAAAAGTAATTAGAAAGTTGCACCAAACACTGATTTAAAAAAAAAAAAAAACGTTTTCAAAAAGGTGTTAAAAATCACAAAAAAGCATTGAAAAAAAACCAAAAAACGTTAAAGGGTTACTAAACTTTTAATTTTTTTTTGACATGTCAGAAGTTTGATCAGTGGTGGTCCGAGCACTGAGACCCCCACCGATCGCTAAAACAAAGCGGCCAAAGTGCTTGGGTGAGCGCGGTGCTGCTTCGTTTCTGATCGGAAGTACGGACTCATAGACTTTCTATTGTGCCCGTGCACCACTTCCCTCGCTGTCCGAGAAAAGCCGATCAGTGGCACAGCACTAAACCGAGCGCTTCTGCCTCTTCGTTTTAGCGATCGGTGGGGGTCTCAGTGCTCGGACCCCCACGATCCAAACTTCTAACATATCACTAGGACATGTCAAAAGTTTAGTCACTCTTTACGGTAATTATTATTATTTTTTTTCCTTAAGGGTTGACCAGTAAATTAGATCAACAATTTGGCCACCCCGGGCTTATTATAAATCAGGTCAGTAACTTACTGAATGAATGCATCTGAGGTGCCAGGCTAAAACTTCTGACCAGGGTCCAAGAACATGAGGGACCTGGAAATAGAGCAGAATAAAATGTACAATTAGATGTGTGACATCACAACCATCAAAGGCTTCATTAATCCAGCAACAAATCAGAAGAGATATACTGACATGAGTGACATCACTAGCTCCATATATAGATGTCCTCTGAAACACATCATCTCCTCAAAGCACAACCATCAAAAGGCTTCACTAGTCCAGCAACATCCACAAGCCAGGAGAGATATACTGACATGAGTGACATCACTAGCTCCATATATAGAGGTCATCTGAAACGCATCATCTCCTCTATCAGCCAATCAAAAGCACAGGTTTGAGCAGACTTTTTTATTTTTATTTAAACGGGTCAGGGGGTAGAGAAACTTGACAGGAATTATATCCCGAACCTTACCGTACTTATTAAATTTTTCTCAATAGTTTACCCATATATGGGCTGAAGCGACATAGGGCAACAGGGCGAGCCTCTGATGTTACACATAATAATATAAAACTAAAATCACAGGCGTCTCCTTTTAGGATATTCATTAGCTGTAAAGGTGACGGGCCCCTCCACGTATGTACATTGAGACTTGCCATCTGGATTCATGGTGATGTTTATTATGATCTGCTCCACCGGTTGGGTGGCATGACCTGTGATGAAACATAGCTGCCATTTACAAGTCCACCAGATAATTATTCCAAGCTGTGGACGAGTCTCCTCTGTGTATTTATACTGTCTTGCTGGATTAGGGCCATTAGCCAACGTTCCTGTGATGGTGTGACACAGTGAGCAGGGACAGATGGCACGTCTGACGGGGACCCCTGGTATGCGGACATGAAAATCAGCAACTTGTAAACATCCCTGAACTACTTGTAGGCCAAATGTCACATTAGGAAATCATATCCAAACCTGGAAATTGACCTTCTGTGCATTACCGGGTTTTCTGAGACCGTAGGCCACGAATATTACAGTCCCGGAAACCCCTTTACTCTAAAACCCGACCACTACCCCTCGCCTCACATGGTCTCTAAGGCCTCATGTACATAGAGTCCTATACCGCTCTGTACTGCTATATGAAGTCAGAGGCATACACAAAGGCCCTGTTCACACAGCGGAATATTTGCGCCGATTCTGACGTGTTTTTCACGTTTAAATTAGTGTGAAAAACCTCCCAAAATTTGAAGCCTCCAAACGTCCCACTGTTTATATGGGGCAAAATTGTAAACCGACATAAAAAAGTTGCGACATGTCACTTCATGATGCGGTTTCCACTTCATATTCCACCGCAAATCCCACATCGGGTAACCACAGGCAGATTTGTCCTATTAAATGGGGCTAATCTACGTGCAGAAACGCAGCCGTTTTTAGAAAAAAGCCGAGGGTCAGCCTCGGATATCTACCGCAGTTTCTCGGCCAATTCCACATCAGATTTTTCCACACGAATAATCTGCCGTGGAGCTTACAGGCTCCATGCACTTCTATGGGTGCCAGATTACGGCCATGTGAATGGAACTTGCAGAAAATGACTGGAACCGAATTCGGAAGAAATTTCTGCAACAAAATCTGCCGTATGTGAATATACCCCAGTGCTCCCCAGATAACCAGAAAAAATGCAGTTTCCGTAAATCCGGCCAATGCTGCAAAAACAAGTCTTCGCCCGAGTGCAACGGCCGCTTCACCAGGTAGGGATGGGTGACCCCATTCTCGAGATGGGTCCCATCTCTAATGCCCCATGCAGACGACCGTAGATTTCGTCCATAATTACAAACTGTAATTACGGACCCATTCATTTCTATGGCCAACGGACACATTCCCATAATGATTACGGGCATGGTCGTGTGCATGGGGCCTAAGGCACTAAGCGCATAACCGTAGTTTTGTTTCCGTAAATACGGATAATCTGCGGACACTTTCATTTCTATAGGCCACAGACACCTTTCCGTATATTTCTGGATGTGTGTCCGGGCCGTATGATCCGTAAAAAATAGAACGTGTCCCATTTCTGTCCACAATTACGGCACAGACTCGCCCATAGAAGTCTATGGGAGCGGACGGCTACGGATGTGCATCCGCAGATGTCCATAATTGCGGAAGCGTTGCTATGCGACGGCAGGAGATTCCCCAAGAAAACGGTGACAGACTGACCTTTTCAAGGGGTTGGGACATGTTGGTGACATCATTTGTAGTCTCCCTTTCTTTGTGGATCTGTAAATACGGATGCACCATGGACCGTATTTGCGGACAGCATGCCAAATATGCTGATGACTACGGATCGGTATTTCCAAACAGTAAAAACGAGTACAGTCGTGTGAATGAGGCCTTAAAGAGGAGGCCTCCACCTGAACCCACGGCAGTGATAAATCTTCTATCTACTACTTCATGACGGGCTCTAGTATTGCCGTTTCCTAGTGAGCCAGTATATTCGGGGTTCCCACTCCATCTGCTTTCATTTGTAAGTATGCCGATTTCCCTGCCAGCCTTACTGTGCCTCTACCGCCACCCTAATATGACCGATTGAGCGTGGTGTTCAATGACCAGGATTGGATGTTTCTTTGATCCCGGCAGTTACTGCGGGATTGCATCTGTCAATCACATTTGCCCTCCTGCAGGTAATTGAGCAGTTAAAGGGCTTTTCCCATAATTATTATTTATCACCTATCCACAGGATTTATCTGATCAGTGGGGGTCTGACCGCTGGGACCCCCAACGATCACCGATCCTGGGAGCCCCATAGTAATGGAGCGGTAGGGCGCATGCTCAACCACCGCTCCATTCATTTCTATGTGGCTGCCGGGCAATATTTATCACCTATCCTGTGGATGATTTATTCGAAACCCCTTTAAGACACGGTGACGTCACAACATACCTGCTTGCTTGGCAGCACTGTAGATAAGGCGAGCTCCCAACATGCTCACGGGCTCTGCAGAAAAAGAAATGAACATATTAAACAAACGCCGACAGTATAATAGAAAAGGACTAATATGGGAACTGTGCCCGTAATCACGGTCGGCGTTTACGAACACGGCCGGCAACGGCCATCCGCATTTTCGGCTCGTGCTCCCGTACTTTTCTTTGACCCTACATACAGCAGCCGAAACGACATCTTGGGACACCTGGGAGGAGGATGATGATTTGGGTTGCGCAGGATATGGAAACTGGCTACAGTAAAACCTCAGGCGGCTCCAAACGTAGCGGAAATGCTTTTGGGTAAGGACACACACAGCGGATACACGGCGGATTTTCCGCGACAGAACTAATTGCGGATAATCCGCAGCATATTACAGCAGAGTGGATCAGATTTGAAGAAACCTCATCCACACGCTGCGGAAAAAAAAAAGAAAAAAACTGCGGAAAAAAACGTTCATAAATTGACCTGTGGTCCGTTTTTTTTTTTAACCGCAGCTTGTCAATTTATGCTTCGGAATTGCTCTTTTTCTGTCGCAGGTTTTCAATTGAATTCAATGGAGAGATAAAACCCGCAACAAGTGTCTCGACTCTTGCGGCGCAAACGCAAAAGTCACAAATAAAAAAAAAAATGGTTTTGGGATTTAAAATTAAAAAAAGGGGTTTATACCTACCCCCGGCCATAGTCCTAGCGGCGCGACCCTCTGCTCTGGGTCCAGCCCGGCCTCCCGAGATAACGTTTCATCCCATGTGACTGCTGCAGCCAATCACAGGCTGCAGCGGTCACAAGGACTACAGCGTTATCCCAGGAGGCCGGGCTGGACCCAGAGCAGAGGGACATCTCGCCATAACAACGCCCGGGTGTTAAGTAGAAGCTTTTTTTTTTCCTGCTGCATTTTCGCAGCAGACATTACACCCGAAAAACGGCACCACAATTTGGTGCGGTTTTTCAACGGAATTCCCTGCGGTTTCCAGGACGGTATCCGTTGTGTACTTTTACTCAGCGTTTCCGCCCTGTGTGTCCAAAACGCGTAGGTGGATTTTTCCACCACATGTAAAACCGGCCTTATGTTTCAGATTTTTGGTGCAGGCGCGCGCATGTTGACCTTCTTACACCATTGTACAGTTTACATCGAGAATTAATCTACATACAACCAGTAGCTGGTATATACATTACGTACAGATCCGAAGTTACAGGCTGTATTGGGCACAGGACGGATATACTGCGGAAAATTACACAGTGTTTCCGCCCTGGTCACCGCAGGGTGTTCTAACAAAAAAAAAACAGCACGTAAAAACAACCCAAAGAAAACCTATACTTACCCGTAGTCATGGCGACACATACCTCTGACGTCCTGAAGCCCGGCCTCCTGGGACGACGTTTCACCCCATAAGACCGCTCCAGCCTGTGATTGGCTGCAGCAGTCACACGGGATGAAACGTCATCCCTGGAGGCCGGCCTGGACGCAGGAGCAGAGAGATGCGCACCAAAAAAAAACAACTTGTGATTAAGTGCGGTTTTTAACTGGGAATTTCCTGAGTATTGTTGCGGTTTTGGTGCGTATATTCTGCAGCAAACTACACGTGTGCATGTGGCCTTATAGTTCAGAGCTGTATTCATACTTCAGAGCTGACATCTCCCAGCATTCCTTGCTGCCTCAATGCCTGCACAGAGCTTGTTACACTGGTGATTTGCATTCTGGGAAGGGTCATTATACACAAGGCACTGTCCCAATTCATTATAAGGGTGGGTCTGACACAAACCTGCTGACTGTTTCCAATGACATCCAGCAGAATGTAAAAGAAACTCTGTACTCAGGATCATTACAAAATAAGTCATGTAATGTATTTACAAAGTTAATCAACGTCGTATGTAGATTGTTTTAATATATTAACTGTAAAATGGGAGTTCAAAGATGGACATTTCCTTTAAGGTTCTAACCCGTACACACTAACCTACTGAAGGAAAAGACCAAACGCGTACTATGGTGCGCAAGCGCATTTGTGTAAAATGACCGGCTACGCATGCGCAGTTGTCACTTGAGGCCGAAAGAGCATGCGCAGTAGCGATCCCCTTTGCGTTCCACGGGGTACGCTCAAGTCACGACTCTCAGTTAGGTTGGGAAGCGATTGAATACCGAAAACTCGGTATCAACTGCCACGTTCACCGGGCCCCACACACACCCATTATCAGCGGTAGCTGCTTTTATTCCCAGTCATTTCCCTCCGTGCTCACCTGACAGCTGCCGCTGACCTTGCTGTTAGCGAGCGCTTGTGGCCGCGAGGAGTGCAGCTATTGGTCGATGCTGCTGTCACTCAAAAGTGAAGACCGCCTTCATCGCTCTGCTCCGGCATTCCCATTAGCAGTTCCGAAACACGCCCCTCCCACATAGAGGCGCGTCGAAAAAATAGTATCTCCTACTTTAAGATTACTGGACGACATTTACCAACCAGTGGCTGGTCAGCACAGCTGTCTGTCAAAAGTTTCTCGTTCGTGATTGGTTGTCAGGAAGGGGGCGGTACACGCGGTAGTGATAAGAGAGGCAGCGTTTAATCACGTGGTTCAGTGGGTTTCTAGTGTAGGTAGTGTCTGGGCTGTGTTGGGGGTCTGGATGAGAATAAGCGCATAACTGAATAGTTGATGTAACACCCTCACAGTTAGGACTTCACATCTGCATTGAAGACTCCGTTACGTTCCTCCGTCGCAGATCCGACTGAAAATACAGGAGACAATAGAGCAGTATGTTGCGCCATTGTTTCCGGTAATAGCACGTACGCCATTTTGAAAACCTGATGGAACCCATTAAAGGCAATGGCTTCCATTGGGCAACGATGGTGTCCGTCCTGTTTCGGAACCAGCGTTTTCAGCATTTTTGTTATGGTAACACCGATGCAGGTGTGAACAAGCGCTAAGGCTGCTAGCCTGTGATAACTGAAAATGCCAATGTAAATAACAGGGACAACCTGTAATAGTGGAAAAGGTAAATGATATGATCGGTGAAGAAAGAGCCCCACACGTATCGGCAAACCTCAGGGGTGACTGAATAGCGGATACCTGTCCACTTATATACAAATTATACCAGAGTAGTCAATAATGGAAAACGCTGCTGCCAAGTGTCGGCGTCCGGAGGTGTGAAGTGCGCATGTCAAGTAAATATCGTTGCTAAATACATAAGTCCGACACAGTGAGGGCACTAGGTAAACTTAAAGAGCTTTCCTCTCCTCATCTCTCTGTTTTATTAAATACTCCCCATGAGAGTAGAAGTCTGTGTTGTGCCGTTCCTCCGTTATTCCTCCTAGAAATGTATGAATAAATTGACAACTGGGTGTAACCATTCCCCTAGTCAAAGAGGCGTGTCCATGCGCAGTCACAGATAGCCAGCACTGATTGGACGGTGTCAGTTTGTGTAAGGACACACCCCCAAATAGTAACACCCAGTTGTCAATGTATTCATGCGGCCAACAACGATAATTTCTTGCAGAGACGAAACGATCAGGCAATGAACGAGCGTTTGGTAATTTATCGGCTGATTGTTGCCCTGTTTAAACAGTTCAATGATCAGGAACGTGCGTTCATTGTTTGCCCGACTATTGGCCCATGTAAAAGGGCCTCCTGCCCACTTCAGTTATTTTCTTCAGGGTGCTATCCGTTTTTCTAACGTATAGCATACTGACACATTCATTTCTATGGGGCCATGCCCACTTCCGTTGTTTTAACAGAATTGTGTGGCCGTTCCGTTTTTGACGGAACAGTCTCGGCCATTCCATTCATTTGGTCCGTTAAAACAATGGACTGCGCACGGAAGCCATCCGTATACGGTCTGTGTTTCACGGATCCGTCATTAGCGGCCGTACGACGGGCAACGGAAGTGTGCATGAGGCCTTAGTGTACATTTCCACAATAACAAAAAGTGCATAACAGATAAAGTACATGACATTACAGGTGTATGGGAGCACAGGAACATTGTATCCTGCCCCCCCCCCCCCCCCCCCCACACACACACACACACTTTTTGAGAAACTATAGTCCATCATAGTTCAAGATTGGAACTTCTTTCTCTTTCTGTTGGGGCAATAATGGCCAAAATGTCCCATTGTGAACCCAAGAGAAATGGTACGAAACAGTCCCAAAGCGCAGGGATTGCAATCGGCCAAGTTGACCCAATGTCCATCCATAGGATTCATGCCGCAGTTTGCTTGCAAATGAAAGAAACGGTCAATATAAATCACTCGATCTGTTCTTTATTATTGAAGAATGGTGGATCCGAGTGAGACAGATGTCCACAAATGGATGAGGACCGTCATCCTTGCGTTTTTAAAGATGAATAAGCGGGAACGAGAGCGTCTACCCAAACGGTCAAGGATCTAAAGTCAAGATCGTAGGGATAGTCTCAACCAGCAGGATGAGTTGAAACGCCAAGGAAAGCCGGTCAAAGCAAGGTGAGCCAAAGTCCAAAACACGGAAGCAAAAACGTGACAACAGTAAGGCTGGATTGACACGAGCATGTTCGGGCCGTAAAGGACGGGACGTATTTCGGCTGCAAGTCCCGGGCCGAACACAGTGCAGGGAGCCGGGCTCCTAGCATCATACTTATGTACGACGCTAGGAGTCCCTGCCTCTCCGTGCGTTTTTTGCCCGCGGCGATTGAGGACAGCAGACAAAAAACGCTGCGAAAAATGCATTTTCTGCCTCCCATTGATTTAGATGGGAGGTCAGAGGCGGAACCGCGGCAAGAAAGGACGTGCTGCTTTTTCTTTTTTCCGCGACTGACTCCCATTGATTTCAGATTAAATCAATGGGAGGCGGTTTTGGAAGTTTTTTGGTGCTGATTCTGACGCAGTGTCCGAGTCAATATCAAGGGCCAAAAACTCTGTGAACTGGGCCTTATTGTTAGGGCTTATTCAGACGAACGTGTAATACGTCCGTGCAACGTGCGTGATTTTCACGCGCCTCGCACGGACCTATGTTACTCTATGGGGCCGTGCAGACTGTCAGTGATTTTCACGCAGCGTGTGTCCGTGTGTCCGCTGCGTAAAACTCACGACATGTCCTATATTTGTGCATTGTTCGCGCATCACGCACCCATTGGAGTCAATGGGTGCATGAAAATCACGCCCAGCACTTCCGCAGCCGTATAAACTATGAATGAAAACAGAAAAGCACCACGTGCTACAAACAGAGTGTCATAATGATGGCGGCTGCGCGAAAATCACGCAGCCACGCATAATAATAATAATAATCTTTATATAGCGCCAACATATTACGCAGCACTTTACAATTTAGAGGGAACATGAAACAAACAATATCAGACATTACATAGTGACAAAGATCATTTACAATTCAAACCTGGGGAGTGAGGACCCTGCTCGCAAGAGCTTACAATCTATGAGGACATAAGGGAGACACAAAGTGTAATAGTGTTTGTTCAGTACAATGGTCCGGCCATCTTTTATACACATGCGGTGGTAACATAAAGCTGCATGAGCCGGTCACCAGCCAGTATCTGTGTATGACGGACATGAAGAGAAGGAGTGTGAGGGAATCTTATTCTGATGACTAATCTAAAAAGAGGGCCATGGAAAGGAGTCAGATTAGGGAATGTTATAGGCCTGTCTAAATAGATGTGTTTTCAGGGCACGTTTAAAACTGAGGATATTGGGAATTAATACGCTGCTGACACACGGAGCTGTTATGGACCTTTTGCATGGGCAAAACGCCACGTTTTTGCGCACGCAAAAAGCACACGCTTGTGTAAATCCGGCCTTAGGGTAGGAACACACTAGGCATGAACGCTGCGGATTTTATGCAACACATTTTATTGTGGAAAATCCGCAGCGTATCACAGTCGCAGCCGAGTGGATGAGATTTGAACAAATCTCATCCACACGCTGCAAAAATAATGGACCTGCAGTGTGGCTTTTTAAGCCGCAGCATGTCAATGTATTCTGTGGAATCGCTGCTCCTCTGTTGCGGAAATGCTGCGGTTCTGCCGCAAAAATCACAAATGAGAAAAAAAAAGGTACTTTTTTAAATTTATAAAAAAGTTTAAACTTGCCCCGGCCGTAGTCCTGGTGACGCGATCCTCTATTCTTAGCGCAGCCCGGCCTCCTGTCATGTCGTTTCATCCCATGTGACTGCTGCAGCGGTCACATGGTCTACAGCGTCATACCAGGAGGCGGGGCTACGTTCACAAGAGAGAGATGCGTCACCAGGACTACGGCCGGGGTAAGTCTAAACTTTTTTTTCCCTGCAGGATTCCCGCAGCGGACACGCCTCACGAAACCTGCGCCACTATTTGGTGCGGTTTTGCTGGCAGAATTCCCTGCGGCTCCCGGGATAAGCTGTGTAGTTTTACTCAGCATATCCGCCTAGTGTGTTCCTACCCTTATGATGTCGCTCCTGGAGCTGCTGCCGGTCTCTAAATAGGCAGTTGGTCCAGTAGAATTTGGATTTTTTTTTTGTGAACCAGCTTAAAAAAATACAAAACGTTTGTGTTAGGGCCTGTTCACATCACCGCTCGCTTCCGCTCCGGGGTTCCGTCTGAGGATTCTGTCGGGTGAGCAACGCAACGGAAAGTGAAAGTGACAGCACAGCTTCCGTTTCCGTCACCATTAGCGCAGTCGACTGCGCTATTGATTCCGTCCGAAAACCAGCCGGAATGGTGACGAACGGAAACCATTAGCGATGTTTCCGTCACCATTGAGATTAATGGTGACTGAAACGGAAGCTGTGCTGTCACTTTCACTTTCCGTTGCGGGGTTCACCCGATGGAAACCTCAGACGGAACCCCGGAGCAGAAGCGAACGGTGATGTGAACAGGCCCTAACACAAAAGTTTTGTATTTTTTTAAGCTGGTTCACAAAAAAAAATAATTCCAAATTCTACTGAACCAACTGCCTATTTAGAGACCGGCAGCAGCTCCAGGAGCGACATCATAAGGGACACACTAGGCGGATATGCTGAGTAAAACTACACAGCTTATCCGCCCCGGTAGCCGCAGGGAATTCTGACAGCAAAACCGCACCAAATAGTGGCGCAGGTTTGGTGAGGCGTGTCCGCTGCGGGAATCCTGCAGGGAAAAAAAAGTTTAGACTTAACCCGGCCGTAGTCCTGGTGACGCATCTCTCTCTTCTGAACGTAGCCCCGCCTCCTCGGATGACGCTGTAGACCATGTGACCGCTGCAGCAGTCACATGGGATGAAACGTCATGACAGGAGGCCGGGCTGCGCTAAGAATAGAGGATCGCGTCACCAGGACTACGGCCGGGGCAAGTCTAAACTTTTTTATCAATTTAAAAAAGTACCTTTTTTTTTCTCATGTGTGATTTTTGCGGCAGAACTGCAGCATTTCCGCAACAGAGGAGCAGCGATTCCACAGAATACATTGACATGCTGCGGCTTAAAAAGCCACACTGCAGGTCCATTATTTTTGCAGCGTGTGGATGAGATTTCTTCAAATCTCATCCACTCTGCTGCGACTGTAATACGCTGCGGATTGTCCACAATAAAATGTGTTGCATAAAATCCGCAGTGTTCATGCCTAGTGTGTTCCTACCCTAAGGCCGGATTCCCACGAGCGTGTGCTTTTTGCGCGCGCAAAAAATGTGGCGTTTTGCGCATGCAAAAGGTCCATAACAGCTCCGTGTGTCAGCAGCGTATGATGCGCGGCTGCGTGATTTTCGCGCAGCCGCCATCATTATGACACTCTGTTTGTATATTTGTAGCACGTGGTGCTTTTCTGTTTTCATTCATAGTTTATACGGCTGCGGAAGTGCTGGGCGTGATTTTCACGCACCCATTGACTTCAATGGGTGCGTGATGTGCGAACAATGCACAAATATAGGACATGTCGTGAGTTTTACGCAGCGGACACACGGACACACGCTGCGTGAAAATCAGTGACAGTCTTCACGGCCCCATAGAGTAACATAGGTCCGTGCGAGGCGCGTGAAAATCATGCACGTTGCACGGATGTATTACACGTTCGTCTGAATAAGCCCTAACAATAAGGCCCAGTTCACAGAGTTTTTGGGCCTTGATATTGACTCGGACACTGCGTCAGAATCAGCACCAAAAAACTTCCAAAACCGCCTCCCATTGATTTAATCTGAAATCAATGGGAGCCAGTCGCGGAAAAAAGAAAAAGCAGCACGTCCTTTCTTGCCGCGGTTCCGCCTCTGACCTCCCATCAAAATCAATGGGAGGCAGAAAATGCATTTTTCGCTGCGTTTTTTGTCTGCTGTCCTCAATCGCCGCGGGCAAAAAACACAGCAAAAAAACGCAGCAAGATAGTGTGGGCAGGTCAAAATCCTTACAGAATTTTGAGGTAGCTTTTTTTCTGCCTGCAAAATACTCTGTGTGAACAGGGCCATACTTAAACAGCACTTTCAGACACTTTACTCACTGTGTCTGAAGAGCTGCTGGCTCCCACTCCAGTCCTCTTCAGGCGATGTCTTCGGTCCAGACGTCCAGTCCTTCACCTCCAGCCAGGCTCCAGGTAAGTTGTGTCCATGTGTGTCCGCGGCTGCGCGCGCTGGTGATCGCGGCTGCGCTCGCTGGCGATCGTGGGTGCGCGCTTCCGTGCTTTCGCGGGTGCGCGCGGGCGGTCTCGAATGCGGGCTTTCGTGGGTGCGTGCTCGCGGACGCTCGCGAGTGCGCACGCGCGGGAATTTCCTTGTGCGCGCGATCGGTCGCGCGCGGGCGGTTAGACGGCCCCCATGACGAGAGGGGGGCCCGCAGCTCACGACATTCTGTGGTGAAAAAAACGGGCCCCATTGCAGGGGCCCGTTTTTTTCTACCAATGGCAAGTCGCGGCAGTTGCCGGGCCCCCCTTTCAATTAGGTTTGGCCGGGCCCCTCACACCAGTACCCCTAATACCCCCCTGATGGCGGCCCTGCCTCTGGGCACCAGACGTCCATGCAGGAAGCAGATGGCTCCAGTCACGGATTAGCGGCTGAACTTCAGTACTGCAATTCTGCTCCTATTTAAGTGAATAGGAGCAGAGCTGCATTCCTGCAGCACGGCCGCTTTGCGGTGTACGGAGCCAACTGCTTCCGGCTCCGTATACTGTGCAATGACATCCGGTGCCCGAAAGCAGCCGGAGCAGCTGATCGGTGTGGTCCAGGAGTCGGACCAGCACTGATCATATACTAATGACCTATCCAGTGGATACGTCATCATTTGTCCAGTAGTGGACAACCCCTTCAAAAATTGAGATAATTGGGGGAATTTATTAAGACTGGGGGGAATTAATAGTAAGAAAAGTTAGAGTAAACTGCAACAACCTCCTAATAAACCTTTCACATGTTTTCCCGAGGATCATGAACCCCCCCATGGGACATAAAATGTAAAAAAATGCACACTCACCTCAGCTCACCTCTTCTCTTCTCCGGCTCCCTCGTCACTCAAGCGCCGCTCATACAAGATCCTGATGCCGAAGAGTGTCAGGGCCTTATATGTGACGCAGCACTTCAACGTCATCAGTGCTGCGTCGCATACAACGTCCTGATGCTACCCGACGTCATTACGTTGGATGAGCTGCACCAGATTGATGAGGAAACCGGAGGTGAGAAGGTGAGGTAAGTATAATTTTTTAATTGCTTTTATTTTATTTTTTGTCCAATCAGGGGTGAATGGGGTAGTTTAACCGGAGAGGAGCAAGTTAGGAGCCTTTACCTTGCTGCACCCCTAGAGTGAAATCTACTCTAGCTCGGAGTTGGTGTAGAATTCTACTATTGGTCACATGGTCACAACTCAGCTATACGTAGAAATGGTAGATTGCATAAAAGGGACTGGCACTACAAAGGAGAGGCCACCACACAAAGCTCTCCAAAAACTTTTAATAAAAAAACATAAACTTTTACTATGGTGGTACCTTATCCTTGCCAGAATGGCCCGCACTATACCAGGTTATCTGCCCACTTGTTTTAGAGACTACGCGGGCACATTTGAACGCATTTGGTGGTTGTGCCCTAAAGCCAAGAGGCTGTGGATTTGAGTTTATAATCTTATTTAAATTTTTGCAGGCCATAACCAAAGAAATTTCAGTGCTGGTAGGCCAAAAGGTAGATGGTGTCTAAAGACGTACCTAGTGTCTATGAATATGGCGCGATATGTCGATCATTTGTATGACTGGTTGCTTCCTAACAGCTGATTGGATGAGGTTTCTGTAGCTGGACCCAGACTCCACCCCTTTTCCATAATTTCCTGTTTTGCATACACTGACTTTTACAGGGGACAAGGAGCGGGATATTAAATAGAAGCCGCCTAGAACACATTACTAGGGACCAGAAGGCTAAATTTTTTAGGGGACTGTTACATGAGGTCATGTGAGTTTACAATTTATTTTTACACAGGCTTTTGTTAGGCTTCCGCCAGAGGTATTCATTGTGAATATTTCTGAGTTTTACCTCAGAAGGAAGCCTCTCATACATGTCACTGCATAGGCATACGTCACCCATAGGCTCCTATTATAAAAAAAAATGTATACCGCGCTTCATACGGTTTTTAAAAAAATGTGAAATATACTGTACAAATTGACAGAAGACCAGGAAACTCACGTGACATAGAGGTTACTCATTTTATAATAGCTACTCGTTACACTTCCCCTTTAGCTTCAAAGTCTTTGAAACATGTCTGATTGTGATATCACTGATGCCCCATGCAAATAAATAGTGCAATCAACCATGAGCAATCGTTTTGTATACTGAGGAAGCAGACACCTGTGCAGTACATGCAACTCCGTACTAAAGTCATTTAAAGAGAAACTTTAAAGAAGACCTGTGTCACGGCGCGGGGTGTAGACCCACTGGGCTGTACCACGTAGCGGGGTAGCAGCTGGCCAACAAGGTACAAAACAATGTCTATAGTTCTGAACGGGTACCTGAGGCAATGTAGACAGTGGCGGAAGCACGACTTGACTTTAACAGCATGTGACGCCGCGGATGCAGCGGGAAGGCACAACTTGACTTTCACAGCAGGTAACGCCGCGGATGCAGCGGGAAGGCACAACTTGACTTTCACTTGTAGATACAATAGCACGGGATACAGGGTACAGGCAGCAGGAACGGGTAACACTGGGAACTGGAAAACACTGGGAGACCTTTTGCAAGACAAACTAGGGTATACAGCAACGCTCAGGCAAGGAACCAGTGGGCAGAGACCCTTTTTATAGTTCAGCAGCCATTTGGGCTGATAATTGATATTCCCTGCGGGAAACAGTACGAGGACCCAGAAGAGACTGCCGGCGTCTCCCTGGAGGGAGTGGATGCCGAGAAGAGAGCTGTCCATGGCCGGGATCGTCAAGGGGTGAGTTTGAACGACGACCCCCGGCCATGGACGTAACAACCTGTCACTAGGTCATATAAGTTGAACTGGTTTACAGACCTGAATAGCGCTGTCTCTCTGATTCCAGCGCTGTTTTTCTTTTTTTCCTAGACCCCCGCCCGTTCTAGAGCTATGGCCCACTGTCATGTTGGCTCCCTATATGCTGTAGTTAGCCAACAGGGTGGTGCTAGCTTCCCATCCTCTGTTGCTGACCAATCAGCGCGAGGAGGGTTGTTCACGCCTTGTTGACTAACTACTGAAAATTAGCATATAGGGAGCCAACACAACAGTGGCCAAATCTCTGGAACAGGAAAAAAAGGGGGGGGGGGGCAGGAAAAAAAGAAAAACAGCGTTGGAATCAGGGAGACAGCGCTATTCAGTTCAGTAAACCAGTTCAACTAATATGACCAGTGACAGGTCCTCTTTAAAGTTTAAAGTAAGTTTACACGTGTCAGATTTGTTGCAGAAAAATCAGCAGCAAATCCGACCCAGATTCCACAGGGAATTCCTTTCGAAGGTCCGTACAGAATAGTTTTTGATTTGGTGCAGATTTTCAGCCGAAATTACCTCTGCGGACAACATAAGAGGGGATTAAATAAATAAGTAAGTACTATACTCCCCTTCCCTGGAGCTCCCGTAGAGAAGCATCCCTGCTTCCCCGGCTGGATGCTGTGGATCCCATGTGACGTTTCATCCCATGTGATGCTGTTGCCTGTAAACGTCATCCCAGGAGAGGAGTCGGAGGAGCAGCGAGCACCACCGATGGTATGGTATTTTTTTTATTTTAAAGTGGAATTAGGGTTTTTTGCTTTTAGGGGCAAATTTTGCTGCGGAAGTGCAGCTCTTGCACAGCAAAAAACCTAGCATTTTGCATTTGTTGTGAATATTCACTTCTCTAGAACACAATGGGGAAAATCTGCAGCAAATGCGCAACCATCCTGTATTAGAAATGGACATGCTGTGGATTTAAAAATCTGTGCCGCAGGTGAATTTCTCCACTGGAATTTTCTTCAGTGTGTGGATGAGATTTGGTAAAATCTCATCCACTTTGCTACTGTAATACGCTGCAGATTTTCTGCCCGCAAATCCACAGCAAGTACGCTACATATGAACATAGCCTTATGATGCATTTACCACTCTAGAACATGGCTCTTGAGAATGCCCCCCAACCTTCCGAGATCCATCAGGACAGTCCAGAATTCTGGGTGGTGTGCCACTGTCGCGGACAGCTTGAGGCATGTCCTGGTTTCAACTGTACCTTCGTTCTCAGGACGCAAATACACTTGAAACCAATGGTGGAGCAGGGAGCCGTCAGCTCCCTGCTCCACCATTCATAATGGCTCACCAGCCGTGATGCAGTGACGTCATCGCGCCTGGCTGCACCAAGCCACACAGAGCACAGACCAGAGGATACCTGCTAAGGGATCTCCTCCACTTGTCGTCGTAACGGGGTAGGTGAGTAATTATTTTATTATTTTGCCACTATGGGGGCATTGTACTGTGTGGGGAGGCACAATGGGACACTCTGGGGGCATTATACTGTGGGGAGGCACTATGGGGCCACTATACTCTGTGTGGGGAGGCACTATGGGAGCATGGTGCTGTGTGGCCACTATGGGGCATTATACTGTGTGGTGGGTCAATATGGCACATTATACTGTGTGGGAGCCAATATGGGGGCATCATACTGTGTGTGGGGAGGCACTATGGGTGCATTATACTGTGTATGGGGGCACTATGGGGGCAGTGTACAGTGTGGGGACAATATGGGACATTATAGTGTGTGGGGGGCACTATGGGGGAATTATACAGCGTGGGGGCACTATGGGGGAATTATACTGTGGGGAAGCACAATGGGGTATGATACTGTGCGGGCTGAACTGGGTGTGTATGGGTGGGGATTTGGCATGGTTAGAAGCGTGGCTTAACAATAAAAAAATTGTCGTCGCATTTCAAAAGCCATAACGTTTTGATTTTTCCGTAAACATTGCCATGTGGGGGCTTGCTATTTGCGAGACAAGTATGTTTTTATGGTACCATTTTGGGGTACATATAATTTTTTTACTTCTTCCAGGGGTAATAGAAAAAAAAACCTGAAATTTCGTCTTTCTTTTTTTCTCTTAAATTTACACTGTTTACTGTGTGGTATAAAGCACATAATAACTTTATATTGCGGGCCGTTACCGTTACCATTACAGTGATAACAAATTGATATTGTTTTTTAATGTTTTACTACTTTTGCACAATAATAACATTCTTTTTAAAAAGTATCTGTCTGTGTCACCATAATCTAAGAGCCATAACTTTTTTTTCAGCTGATGTAGCTGTACGAGGGCTTATGTTTTGCGGGATGACTTTTCGTTTTTATCAGTATAATTTTGGGGTAAATACGACTTATTAATTGCTTTTTATTACATTTTTTAAAAAGGCAGGATGAACAGAAAACAGCAATTCTGGCATTGATTTTTATTTGATTTTTACGGATTTTGTTGTGCGGGTTAAATAACGTAATAGTTCTATACATCGGGTCATTACGGATGCGGCTATACCAATTTATACCATTTATATATTATTAACTTTATTAAACTAATTTCAACTTTTTTTTTAGTCCCACTAGGGGACTTTACTATGATATATTTGATCGCTTTTATAATACACTGCAATACTTCTCTATTGCCGTGCATTATGCCTGTCAGTGTAAAACTGACAGGCATTCTATTAGGCCCTGCCTCTGGCCTAATAGGCATACACTGAAGACAGACCTGGGGGCCTTTGTTAGGCCGCTGCTGCCATGAAACCATCGTCAACCCGCAATTGTGTCACTGGTGTGACAGAGGGGGCCCCCTCCCTCTAAAACCACATAGATGCCGTGGTCGCTATTAAGGGGTTAAACAGGTGGGATCGAAGGTAACATCGATCCCACCCATTAAAGCAGGAACCCGGCTGTCTTTAGACAGCCCAGCACCCGCTCTAGTCAGTCATGGGACACTTGTGCCGGACTTATGTCACAGCGCTGTCTTTTTACGGCGCTGTGGCTTAAGGCACTTAAATGGGTTGTCCGGACGCAGGGCGGTTTTTAGTACTGATGATCTATCGGCAGGATAGGTCATCAGTATATGATCGGTGGGGATCCGACACCAATACCCCGCACTGATCAGCTGTTCCGGCTGCCTCCGAGCACCGGATGTTATACAGTAGCCGGTGTCGGAAGCAGATGGCTCTGGTCACAGTATGGAGGCCAAGCTGCAGTCAAGTGAATAGGAGCAGAGCTTAAGTACTGCAGCACGGTCGCTATACAGTATACGGAGCCATCTGCTTCCGACACCGGCCACTGCATAACATCCGGTGCCTGGAGGCATCCTTGGATAGGTCCTCAGTATGAAAAACCACCCCGTGCCTGGACAACTTAATGACCGCCGTGAACAGGCAAGTATGGACAGTCATTAAGGGGTTAATGTTGTCCTAAATAATTATAAAGATATGAAGCAAATGATTGTACAAAATGGCTTCTTGTACATTATGTGACAGTATCTTCTAGGAATAGTAGGAATCAGTCAATATACCACATTCTGCAGAATTTTGGCGCAATTTGAATAGTAAATCTGCACCAATGTGTTATGCCTGGAGCGGCAGATTTACTAAGACTGCCGTTTCATACGCCAATCTTTTTATAAAACCTGCAGGAGTAAGATGCAGCTAATTTATTACGAGACGGAGACCTCTTAGTAAATTTTTTTCGCATCTTCTGCTGTCCGTGCACCAGAAAGAAAAGCTATGAGCTGGCATAGATTTCCCCTATGATTTACGCCAGTTTCTGGTGGGTGGGTGCCCCGCCCGTGGGTGCCCCGTCCGTGGGTGCCCCGCCCTGCCCTGCCCACTTTTTATTAAAGTGGTACAAATACATCAAAATTCGCTAGTTTAATTTTGCACAAATTGCGACTTCTGAAGCATTTATGACTTTTCTACGCTGTACATTTGATAGATCTCTCCACCTATCGTATCAGTTCTCATGCTTTTCAAAAGGTCACTCTGCTTCCTCTCCCCCTTGTTTTATCCCTTTAGTGGGCTAGTAAAACTTATGGTTTTGTTTCAGGCAGGAAACATTTTAATTAACATTTTCAAAAAGTTGCTATAAACATTTTTTTTATTGGTACTTTATATAATGAACTAACAAGAAATATCTTTTGTGAGTGAATTACTTTGGTTGGACGGCTGGCACATTTGGGTGCCCCACTTTTAAGTATCAGTTCAGCCCGTGTGACTTTGTTTCTTAGATAACCTAGTTTCCCTCGACTACGTTCTACAATTGTCATTATATTAAATTAAGACCTGCACAATTGACTGTTATGAAAGCTTCACTATGTGGGTCACTTTAAATACCGGATTTCTGGTGTCCAAGCACTTTCTTTTAGAGCAGCACTTTATTTTTCATTGTCCTCGGAAGCACCCAAGGTATTCTATTTCACCCCTACTCTGGGACAGAAGCTACAAATACAGCAAGCAAAGTGTTAAGAATGTCAACAGAAACCATAAATATATAAGCCATTCTCACAAGACAGCTTTTTCTTTTTTTTATGCTTTTTATACTTTTCTGCATGGATGTTGTTCCCTATTGCCGTGGCTGTAAGTGCATGTTTTCTAAGCCTGTATGGGTCAGATTCTGTTGTGGGACTGTGCCTCTTCTGTTGCCAAACTCTGCCTGATGATGGTCCTGAGGGTCTCTGTGCTAAATGTGCCAAAGTAGATACCCCAGTCGAAAGTAGAGACGTGCGTCCCTCTGCCTTCTCTTTGGATGAGGCTACTTACCTGGGCTCTGTTCGTCAATCTGACTCTGGGTTCTGGGTCAGACTTGCTTATAGATATGGGTAATGTTCTGTTTACAACATAAAATTCTTTTAAACCTATTAAGTCCATCGAGGTGAGACCAGAGACTAGATCTAAAGAACTGCCTTAAAGTGTAGTTAACCGTGTGACAAACTTCTGACATGTCATAGTGACCTGTCAGAAGTTTGGATTGGTGGGGGTCCGAGCACTAAGACCCCCACCAATCTCTAGAACGAAGCAGCTGAAGTGCTCGCGTGAGCGCTTAGCCTCTTCGTGTCTGTTCGGCTTTTTCCAGAAATAATTGTATCGTGTAAGGACTCAATAGAAAGTCTATGAGCCAGTACTGCGATACATCGGCTTTCCGGAAAAATCCGAACAGACACAAAGAAGCTGAGCGCTCACACGAGCACTTCAGCTGCTTCGTTCTAGTGATTGGTGGGGGTCTCAGTGCTCAGACCCCACCAATCCAAACTTCTGACATGTCACTATGACATGTCAGAAGCTTGTCAAACGTTTAGCTAGACTTTAAATTGTACCTAACCTTTCAGGTGACTTTTCAGAATAATCTGTTCCCATAGTGCCCCCCACAGCATCATGCCCCCACACAGAATAATGCCCAATAGTGCCTTTCCACACAGTATAATGCCCCCATAGTGCCCACACTCAGTATAATGCTCCCATAGTGCCACCACACAGTATAATGCCCTCATAGTGCTCCACACACCCCCATATTGCCTGCGCGCACAGTATCAAGCCCCCATAGTGCCTCCTCACACAGTATCATGCCCCCATAGTGCCTCCTAAAAATAATAAAATAAATAGTCACCAAGCCCTGTTCCCATGACGAATGGAGGAGATCCCTTTGCAGGTCTCCTTTGGTCCATGCTGTGTGTTGCTGGGCACAGGCAGGCATCATGGCGACTGTGCCAAGCCGCTGCCAGCACAGAGTCAATGGTGGAGCAGGGAGCTGATGACTCCCTGCTCCACCATTGTACTCAACTGTATCTAAGGACACAGACACACGGACATGTGATCGGCCTCTTGGGACAGCGGAACCTCACCCGGAATACGGGATTGTCCCCATGAATCAGGGATGGTTGGGAGGCATGGAGAACATTTTGCTCCCCAATCGCTTTGTAACACATCTTCAGAAGCAGCAGTAACATGGATGACATCATACAGCAGTAATGAACAGTGTTGCGAATCCAGTACTGGGGTGAGATAAAACACTTAATAGAAGCTGCAAGAACATCTCTGTATGTCTCTTTTTCACTCTGCTCCTGCTTCCTCTACCCTCTCAATAGACTTTTATGGGCAGCATGTAAACTGATCATTTAATGAGCTGATGGATTTTAGCAGTGAAATGATCAGTGCAGAGGGGTGGGGAGAAGTGCCTGAAAAGTGGAGAAAGATGCATTATAAGAAATATTAGAAAGTTTCTTATATTTGCTTGTAATGTAGATTTATGCAAAGTTTGTTGAAAGGTTAGTGACCATTTACGGTTACCTACATGTTAGATGACAGAGACTTAGAAGCCTGGTATTTGCAGCCGAAGGTGGTGGAGAAGTTGTCCATTAGACTAATATTTCCTTTCAATGACTCATCTGATCAAATAACTAAGATCCATGCACACAAAGGTATTTTTGCGCCTGCAATTCACCCGCAAATCTGCGGGTGAATTGCAGCCCCATTAATTTTAATGGGCTCATGCACATGACCGTGGTTTCCACGGTCCGTGCATTGCCCAGGAGCCTGGCCCGCAAAAAGATAAGACTTGTCTTATTACGGCTGCATTTTGCGGTCCACCCTAGTTGAAATTAATGCACACTGCAATGTACACGGCCCGTGATTTGCAGGCGGCCGCAAGTGACAGTCATATCGCGGCCCATGCACACCACTACGGTCGTGGGCATGAGGCCTAAATCAGAAGGATAGGAGCTTATACCTTGCTTCAAAGTTTCACTACTGCTTCTGCCCTATGTAAAGCTTCTATTACCTCCATCACAGTCACCCAAGGTCTAAAGATTTGGATCAGCTAGCTAAAAACACACCCAGAGAACAATGACTTGGAATAATGAAAGGTTTCACGGACTTCTTGACTTTCCCCTAGACTCAGTATGGCCTGCACTTTCAAATTCTACCAGTAGAGCAATTTGACTCGAACAATTGAAGGGTGATGTGGCATCTACATGTTATGTTCCCTTCCGTTTGAACTATGCCAGCTTTCCAACACAAGTGCCATCTCGCAAATATGAGATTTTCCTCACGGCCTAGGAAGCCATTTCAGTTCAGATGACAAAGGGGGTAAAAATGACTGCCAAGGTCAAATATAAACTGGCATATTTCTGACTCCAGTCCTGCCACCCTACCTGTCTCCGCAAGATTGTTTCTTCCTCCATGCCTGGCAAGTTCTACTTTGTATGCCTGGGTTCTAAAAATCATCCTCTCCAGAATTTGCCTCCATCATAAACTCAGACAGAAATCCTCAAATCTCTATTCTCCTGGCCAAATTTTAGAAAAGGCGCTGTGGAGAGAAAAGTTTCTACTTACATGCATTTGCTATCATTGACGTCAGAGAGCTCAACAAAACTCTTCTCAAAGAAAATTTAGGATAAAGACTCTGGGAACAGTTGTGACTTTAGTGCAAGAGAAAGATTTTTTTGGCCAAGCTCGATCTGAAGGATGCTTCATGTCCTAATTCACCGGAGATTTCAGAAAATGGTGAAGAATTGGTGCAATAGAAATCTCCTTTCACTCTGTCCTTGGCCACCGAGGGTCTTCATGAAGTTTTCGGTTGTCCTTGCCGCGTTCCTTTGTTTTCAGGGAATATTTATTGTACATCACCTGGATGACTGGTTTCTCAAGGCTTGCGTCTCCAGAATTTTTTTTTAGAACACCATCCATTGTGTAGAAAGAAGTTAGTTCCTCAGGTTTATCCAAGGCTTTAGTTACGCTGCTGCTGACCTAGATACATAGCCTGGTTATGGTACTTTTTGGGCATCTACAAGTTAACTATGAGTGAAGGGATAAACTTAATTTTTTAGACTTCTATGGGCAGCGTGTCTGTGTCTCTGACCCTCCTCCTGCTCCCTCCCCCCTCTCCATAGACTTCTATTGACTGGCATTGAAGAAATACCCCCTTCCCCCACTTCCTGCAGTCCGTCTCTTCTGCTCTGTAGCTAGTAATGGATTTTGCTTGACAACAGGGGAGTGAACGGCAGATTACAGGAGGGGGGGGACACCTAGTATTAGTAAATTCACACAGAATTTGCATGGATAAAAAAACACAATTTTAACAGTAAGTCAATTACAAAATGGATATATATATATCAGGTATACTATTAAATCAGCATAAAGTTAGTGTCCATTTAAACTGCTACAGTGTGGATGAAGCCTAATATTTCCTCTGTTCAAATTAGCATTGTTGCTTTTAAGAGGGTCTGTCAGGTTTCCCCATTGGGTTCGGCAAGAATTGTGCTGAACATTGTGCTATGGTTGCCAGTATAATTTCCCTGCAACCCCAGATGGAAACATAAAAACTCTGATGTTAGCAGATAAAATTGCCAGAGTATAACATATTGTCATCTAGTTTCCAAATAACACTGCTATACTTTTTTCAAAAATAGCATGGAGGTGGCCAAAAATAATGTCAATTGCAGTGCCGTACAGTGCTGAAGTAATACTGTACCCACATGAAATTGCTATTTTATGTGATTACATAAAATTCACCATAAAGTGCACAAAGGTGCTCCCACCCGCATTCAGACACTCACCCACTCACCCACTCACCCACCTAGTGTTTGGGATGTATAGTCGGCATATACACTGATGTGTCCATACACTTTAATGGCCATAGTTATGCAAAAAGGTGATTTTTTTTTTTTACATATGTTTGCGCAGTAAAAATCGGAATCCTGCAACCGGCAGGAAAACCCCTTCAATTGACGTGAGGTTTTTTTCTTCATATGTAGGTGCCGAAGGATTATTGATTCAAAATTTGGCGGCAGCAGGGGCTGTTAGTGCACAAGAGAATGTTGGACTCCAGAACAGGAGCGGGACCGCTGGACTGTTGCTTTATACATCAGTAGCTCAATGAGCAGCTGTTTTCGCTTGGGCTACTGATGTACAAGCAAGGACAGCCGACATATACTGCCCAAATATATGCCAAAAGGACACATGGTCATTAATGTCTACGGGCATGTGGCCATGTACGCCGACTATACACCAGAAAAAAGAATTTTTCTTTTGATGTCTGAGGGGTCTGTATCAGCATAGCAATTTAATGTAAGTACAGTATTACATCAGCACTGTATGGCACTATTATTATTAGACGTTTGACTATTTTTAGGCCCTTTGTGACACTTATTGTAATGATGGGGGTAAGGAAACAGACAAGTGAGCCCTAATCTACCCGCCACTCAGTCCCTGCCTACTTGCAACGACCCGCCCTAGGCGACGGGGTACAACTGGGCGACGGTCCCTACACTCAATAAGTGCACGACAGACAGACAAGGGTACACAGAAGCAAGGGAAAAGGGGCAGTTGCCCACGGGAACACCGTGAGCAACAAGAGTGGTGAACGAGCCGAGTCAAACCAGGAGTGTACGAGGTACCAAACACAGAGCAGGAGAGTAGTGAACAAGCCGAGTCAAACCAGGAGTATACGAGGTACCAAACGCAGAGCAGGAGAGTAGTCAGTAAGCCAGGGTCAATATGAAGCAGGGTCAAATAGTTCAAGAAGCTGCAGCAGGGCCAGGAAACCAAACGAGAAGAATCACAAGCAAGGAGGAACAGGAAAGGCAGGTATAAATAGACAGAGGGCGGGAGCTAGCTCCGTCTGGCCAGGCTGTGATAGGCTCTCCCACTCCTAAGCCTGCCACCCTGAGTGGTGGAAGATGGAGTTAGTCTCACAGACATAGAAGCAGGTGCAGACTGATTACCTATGGGCGTAGATACAGAAGCTGTGCCTGGCAAATCCTTAACACTTATTGAGAAAAGTATAGCATTATTTGGGTACTGGATGGAAATATGTTATACTCTTTTTAGACAATTATATGTTTGCACTGCACAAAACTTTTAGGCTCTGTTCACATTAGTGGTTTTAGGTATCCATCTTGGGTACTGGTATTTTTAATGGGAACAATGGCACAATTTTTAGCGCTATTCTTGCATGCGGAAAACCTAACGGACCGCATTATAAGTTTGTGTCAGGATTCTGTTGAGATCTTTACGAAAACGGGTCATGGCATAGCTGTAATGGCAATGTTATGACGGGAAGCCATAATGCTAATATGAACAGAGGCAGTATTAGGCCTTATTCAGACGGCTGTATTCGGTCCATATTATATGGACCACGTGACGGCCGTATTTCCTGGACTGACCACAGTTCAGGGAGCCGGACACGATCGATGCAAGGAGTCCCTGCCTGCCCGCAGGAATAATGTACCGCACTGAAAACATGATTACAGTTTGGGACAGACTTTTATACACTATGGGCCTCAGCACTCGGCGACCCTGCTCTGTAAATTTACGTGGTCTGCCACTTCATGGCTGAGGTGCTGTGGTCCCTGCTTTCAATAATACCACTCATAGTTGATCATGGAATATCTAGGAGGGAAGAAATTTCAAGAACTGACTTGTTGCAACGGTGACATCCTATTACAGGACCGCGATGGAATTCAGTGAGCTCAAATGTTTGTAAAGGCGACTGCATGGCGACGTGCTGGATTTTATACACCTGTAGCAATGGGACTGAATGAAACACCTGAATTCAATGATTAACAGGTGTGTCCCAATACTCGTGTCCATATAGTGTATGTAAATATACATACAATAGCAAAAAATACATGCTTGCAATATAACAATCAGTTAAAAGGAGGGCAAACGCCCCAAAAAGGAGTATTTTTTTCTATACACTACCTAATAATCAGAATAAATAGAGCCTCGTAGCTGAATATCACATATGGGGCAACATGTTAAGAAAATATGACATAGTACATACATACAGTATAAAGTCAATATAGACATATGATAAATCAATATATATGGGAAGATATAACCAACTCTAGGGAACTGAGACCTAGACATCTTAAAGGGGTTGTAAGAGTGCTGCGACCCCTTCAAAACAGCTGATCGGCGGAGATCCCGGGAGTCGATCCCGACTGATCACATATTGATGGCCTATACTGAGCTTATCGCATATTGATGGCCTATAGCTTAACCAGGAGCTTCTATAGTCTGTAACCATGTAGACACGTAGGTCTGCATAAGAGCTGTAGATACAAACAGTAGGAAATTATTAATCATGACTGTAATAAATATGCAACCATCTCAACCAAGCAAATAGTATATACTCTGATACTCTTTTTTTATCTTAGCAAAAACTTTTTTTGCCCACGCAAATCTTTAAACAAGAGGAACAGAGACAAGGAAGTGAAAGCAGCTGTCGGACAGGCAGCCCTGTCCATTTCACACTCTCTTCTGGTAATTTAGTAAGGCTGGTCTCCTATAGAGCTACACCTCTCCCCTCCTCCAGTGCTCACTCCCCTCCCATTGCTGCTTCCTCTTTCAGTACAAGAAAGAGGAGTAAAGAGACTTGTCGAGGAGTTAGAGACACGCAAAGTAGGTATAACAAAATCGGTTTGCTATGAATAATAGTCATGTGTGAGTTAATAACGGGAATAGGTGTGCTGATCAAAAGTGTCGTACGTACAGGTCAGAGCGTGGGAACGTAGAAGAGGTTGGAGAAACAGATTTGCAGTCGTCGTCGTTTTGGCTTGCATGGTTCTGCTTCTTGCATTACGGACAATCAATCACATTTTTGGGGTTTTATTGTATCTTGAACATTTTTGGAACATGTTTTTTAAATATTTTTGTTCATACGTTATGTCTTTGCACATTCTCTATCCTTTAGTGGCACCCTTTATGATCGCGTACATAACATTTGTCTCACGTGGCGATCTATCGGTTTGGTTTTCGAAGACATTTGCTATTTTCGGTGACCCACAATGGTCATTTTTCATCATAATAAATATTTTCCATAATCTGACTTGTTTTTTATCCTTTTATTATTCGTAGGAGAAATCGCTGTGTATGGCCTGCATTGCATTGTGGTTTGGATGTCTTAGATCTTAACAACTCATGTAAGTACAACCTGGTGCTAACACCAGGGTATCTGATTGTTCGGATAGACTGAACAGGGTTGTACACCGGCTGAACAGGGACAAATTTGTTTAACCCCTTAATAACGTTTTGGCCTTAAGGCTCAGAGCCCATTTTTCAAATATGACATGTGTCACTTTATGTGGTAATAACTCTGAAATGCTTATACCTATCCAAGCGATTCTGTGATTGTTTTCTCGTGACACATTGGACTTTATGTTAGTGTTAAAATTTGGTAGATACATTCAGTATTTATTTGTGAAAAATAGCTAAATTTTGAGAAAATTGTGAAAAAATAGCGTTTTTCTGGTTTTAAATGTATCTGCTTGTAAGACAGATAAAAATTCCACACAAAATAGTTACTAGTTCACATTTTCCATATGTGTACTATATGTTGGCATCATTTTTTGAACACTTTTATTTTTCTAGGACATTACAAGGCTTAGAACTTTAGCTTCATATTTTGAAGTAAATTTCAAAAGGCTTTTTTTGGGTACCAGTTCAGGGCTGAAGTGGCTTTGAGGGCCTTATATATTAGAAACCCCCATAAGTCACCCCATTTCAAAAACTAGACCCCTCAAAGTATTCAAAACAGCATTTATAAAGTTTCTTAACGCTTTAGGCGTTTCACAGGAATTTAAAGCGAAGTTGAGGTAAAATTTACAAATTAATTTTTTACGCAGAAAATCCTTATTATTCAATTTTTGTCTGTAAAACAGAAGGTTTCACCAGAGAAACGCAACTGAATATTTATTGCCCAGATTCTGCACTTTAGAAATATCCCACATGTGGCCCTAGTGTGGCAATTGGCTGAAGCACTGGCCTACGAAGCAAAGGAGCAGCTAGAGGATTTTGGAGCCTCCTTTTTTATTAGAATATATTTTAGGCACAATGTCCGGTTTAAAGAGGCCTTGTGGGGCCAAAACAGTGGAAACACTAAAAAAATACCCCATTTGGCAAACTACACCCCTTAAGGTATTTATCGAGGGGTATATTGAGCATTTAGACCCCACAGGTTTTTGCTGCATTTCGTTGAATTAGGCTGTGAAATTGAAAATCACCTATTTTTTTTTATTTTTAAACTCTTTATTTGACAAAAAAGACATGATAAATCAGTAGACATTCCCACAAGTCGGGAGCATATATAGCTCCGCAGAGCTATGATAGTATTCTCAGTAGGAAACATTGTGAGATAGTTTGATACTTAAAGAGGCTCTGTCCGCACATTATAAGTGCCCTGTCTCCTATATAAGGAGTTCGGCGCTGTAATGTAGGTGACAGTAATGCTTTTTATTTAAAAAAAACTATCTATTTTCACAACGTTAGGAGCGATTTTGGTTTATGCTAATGAGCTTTCTTAATGCCCAAGTGGGCATACTTTTACTTTCGACCAAGTGGGCGTTGTACAGAGGAGTGCATGACGCTGACCAATCGGCATCATGCACTCCTCTCCATTCATTTACACTGCACTAGCGATATAGATATATCATTATGTGCAGCCTCATACACAAGCCCTAACATTACTACAGTGTCCTGATAATGAATACACATGACCATCCAGCCTGGACGTCATGTGTACTCAGAATCCTGACACTTCTGACTCTTTTTTTGTGAGATTCCGGCAAGTGAAACCAAATCTCACGAGATCACGGAACTAAACGAGATTTGGTTTCACTTGCCGGAATCTCACAAAAAAAAGATTCAGAAGTGTCAGGATTCTGAGTACACATGACGTCCAAGCTGGATGGTCATGTGTATTCATTATCAGGACACTGTAGTAATGTTAGGGTTTGTGTATGAGGCTGCACATAGCGATATAACTATATCGCTAGTGCAGTGTAAATGAATGGAGAGGAGTGCATGATGCCGATTGGTCAGCGTCATGCACTCCTCTGTACAACGCCCACTTGGTCGAAAGTAAAAGTACGCCCACTTGGGCATTAAGAAAGCTCATTAGCATAAACCAAAATCGCTCCTAACGTTGTGAAAAAAGATTGTTTTTTTAAATAAAAAGCATTACTGTCACCTATATTACAGCGCCGATCTCCTTATGTAGGAGATAGGGCACTTATAATGTGGTGACAGAGTCTCTTTAAAGAGGCTCTGTCACCACATTATAAGTGGCCTATCTTGTACATGATGTAATCGGAGCTGTAATGTAGATTACAGCAGTGTTTTTTATTTAGAAAAACGATCATTTTTGACGGAGTTATGACCTATATTAGCTTTATGCTAATGAGTTTATCAATGGACAACTGGGCGTGTTTTACTATATGACCAAGTGGGCATTGTACATAGGAGTGTATGACGCTGACCAATCAGTGACCAATCAGCGTCATACACTTCTCTCCATTCATTTACACAGCACTAGCGATATAGTTATATCGCTATGTGCAGCCACATACACACACACTAACATTACTGCAGTGTCCTGACTATGAAAATACATTACCTCCAGCCAGGACGTGATGTGTATTCAGAATCCTGACCACTTCTGTACCGTCTCTGTGATATTTACAGCAAGGCAAGCGTAGTCTCGCGAGATTACGCTGTAAGCTGTCATTCACAGCGAGATCTCGCTGTGCTGTGCTGTAAATCACAGAGACGTGCAGAGAAGTGTCAGGATTCTGAATAGACATCACGTCCTGGCTGGAGGTAATGTATATTCATTGTCAGGAAACTGCAGTATTGTTATAGTGTGTTTATGTGGCTGCACATAGTGATATAGCTATCTGCAGTCTAAATGAATGGGGAGAAGTGTATGACGCTGATTGGTCACTGAGTGGTCACTGAGTGGTCACTGATTGGTCAGCGTCATACACTCCTCTGTACAACGCCCACTTGGTCATATAGTAAAACACCTAAAATTTCAGGTCTGGGAGGTTAAGTTCACCTCTAACGGTGGAGCGATGCAACGTGGATTTACTAACTCTTGATCCTCGATTCACCCATATGAATTTGTTTATTATCCGCTGTATATGTGAGACGGCATGAAGAGGAAACTTAACAGGAAGGGCCCTAAATAAATATTGCAGCTTGGGTGGAATTGTCATTCTAACTGCAATGAGTCTGCCCATCCAAGTTATGTGGTACCTGGACCATTCCTCCAGTAGTTTCCTGATAGATGCAAATTTTTTAGGGTAGTTACTAAGATATAAATTATTTGGGTCTCTAGCAAGGGCAATTCTTAAATATGTCATGTGGGAATGTTTCCACTGAAATCCAAAATTAAGTTAACAATTCCACCTGATCCAGCGACATATTAACGTGCATAGCAGTTGATTTAATCTGATTTACTATCAATCCTGAGTATGATCCAAAGTGGTAAGAGTATCCATAAGATTTGGTAAAGAGACAAGTGGTGTTGCCATGAATAAAAGCATATCATCGGCATATATACTAAATTTAAACTCATGGGTATCCAAATGGTATCCCTTAATGTCCAGATTTAGACGAATGTGTTGTGCAAGAGGCTCCATGGCGAGAGCAAACAAGAGAGGAGATAGCGGGCAGCCCTGTCGTGTCCCCTTTTGTATCGGAAAATAGGGGGAGTATTGACCTAAGAATTTTACTCTAGCTTGAGGAGAGTGATATATCGCTCTGGTAGCTGTCAGGTATGGACCCCTAATGCCAAATTGGATACGTGTGCTATACAAGTAGTAACAGTCCACAGAATCAAATGCTTTCTGAATATCCAGACTCAAAATTAGTAATTCGGTGTTTGTGAGTAGTAGCATGGAGAATAATATTGTGAGCCAGTCTAATGTGGTCTGTCGCTTGTCTTGTTGGTATGAAACCCGTTTGATTGGAAGATATTAATGAGGTCATATAAGGTGCTGGTCTATTTGAAAGTATTTTCGTAAATAACTTGTAGTCTACATTAAGTACCGATATAGGACGTAGGTTAGCACAGTGTGTTTCATTCTTACCCGGTTTTGGAATGAGTGATATATTAAGTACAGTGAAGTTTACCGCTCAGACGGCACTGGTAACAGTCCAATATCATTCAGTATGGGCTCTCTCCCAGAAAAATGCAGTGGACAGTCCGCAATCCAATGAGGGTGTGGATGGTAATTCTTATCCTTGTAGTTCCACCAAGCTCCTTATCGTCTCTCTCCACATTCAAAGAACTCCTGGTAGGAAAAGGATCTTATGTCTCTAATAGATGGAAAAAGGAAGACACATAGTGCAACACCCTCTGAAAAAAGATTGCTCCACGCCAAGTTTAATCCATACTCACAGAAGTAACAAGAAATAAAAGCATCAAGGTAAGTAAAAATCTTTAAAATTTCTAGGCGGCACGCCAACCACTCTCGCCCGACCCTGGGTTTCGCCCTTCCGGCTTCTTCTGGGACCCTCATTGGATTGCGGACTGTCCACTGCATTTTTCTGGGAGAGAGCCCATACTGAATGATATTGGACTGTTACCAGTGCCGTCTGAGCGGTAAACTTCACTGTACTTTATATATGTTATTTAGGGTATTTGTTGGATCATACCCAATTTAGTTTTGCCTGCTCCGGTCTGAGAGAGATTTTGTGGGTATTTGAGCCAAGAGAAGCCACCAGTATATTTGAGTGATATATTAGCATGTGAAAATTCCAGAGGTGGGACATCACCTGTTATAAGTGTATTGAAATACGTAGTTCGGTGAAGAGTTAATATATCTGAAAATGTGAGAGTTTCGTTTTCTGGAGAACATAGAGGAATATGCATATAGTTTTGCTTTGCCCCGCCTAAGTGCTTTTTCAGCCTTACTCTCCTCCTATGCTCTGAGAGAGCAGCGAGTTTCCTCTATCTGGGTTTTAATTATAGTATTTGGTTTATTAATATATTGACGTTCCAGCCTGGTGAGGGTCGATAACAGTGTATTAAGAAGTTGTAATCTTTCTCTCTTAAGTTTTGATCCTTTCGCCATTAAAAATCCTCTTATTACCTCTTTATGCGCCAGCCATATTTGAGCGGGTGATGTATCCGGTAGGGTATTAGTGATGAAATACGCTTGTAGAGAGCTGGTTAGGGATGCGACTATTTCTGAGTGAGATAGTAGGGAATAATTCAGCCTCCATGACGGCGTGCGTGTGGCGTTGCCAATACAGACGCGGAGTGAGTGGATATTGCGGTCCGACCATGCACATTGGGTGTAAGAGGTATTGTGTGGTCTAGTGGATAGATGGGAGGATGTTAGGATATAATCAATCCTAGCGTAACTGGCAAGTACTATGGAGTAAAAATAGTATTCCTTATGTAGGGGATGATCCTGTCTCCACAAATCTACTAGTGATAATTGTTTCATCCTATACATGAATGACTTCGGAGCTGACTGCGCACTGGCGTTGGGATGGCTTCTATCCCATTGTGCATTCATCACTATGTTAAAGTCACCCCCAAGGACAATATAGGAGTCTGAGAATTTCTCCAGCTGTCTAAAGAGGTTGGTAAAGAAGGTGGTTGCTGAGGAGTTAGGTTCGTAAATCGATGCAAATGTAACGCGTTGTCCCGCTAGTTGGCCTGTAAGGATAATGTATCTACCCTCCGGGTCTATGATGGAATCAGTTACTGTATATGGAAGTGTATTCCTGAAGAGAATGGCCACTCCTTTTTTTTTTTTTGTGTCTGAGGTAGATAGGTAAACTCTTTGGAACGATCTATCAAAGTATTTTGGGTAACTAGAGTGAGTGAAATGTGTTTCCTGTAACATTATAATGTCGCCATGAAGCCTCTTATAGTTAGTGAAAGCCACTCGTCTCTTTGTCGGGCTGTTAAAACCTTTTACATTATGTGTAATAACAGTATAAGCCATAAAAATACAATAAATTTACGCTGTAGAGAAAAGCAGAAAGTACTTTTGTATGTAGAATATAGCTGCTGCTAAAAAGAATAACACCTTTAACAGGTAACTTTATAACAATGAAACAATAGCAGAGTTTGGCTAAGTGCCCTTCATGTGACCCCATTCGGGTCTCTTTATCTCTTTCTCGACTTGCTGAGCAAATGTAGCGCCCCACAAAACCGGCCCTGCGTAAGCTGAGCGAGACTTATACGGGGGCGTCACCAGAACTTTGGCTGACCAACTACAATATCAAGTAAATTAAGCAATTTTAGTCATGTGAAAAACTAGAATTAACTTTGTAAGAAATTACCAAGCAAGGCATACTAGTGCAATATATTTGGCCAAGGCCCTCTCCATCCCGGCCGGGAAGATGAGGTGAAATTGAAGAGGGAAAAGTTCCATAGCAACTAAAAGAAGAAAAATGTCAGGTATACATTACATTATATATCTTTACCCTTCACTTCAGGTCACATTTGGTGATCTTGGTCTCGGTGAAGCTGGACCTGCCGGAGGGGTCATTTGTAGCTGTCGGCGCTGTGCAGTTGTCCAAATGGGTTCTAATGGGAGGCGTTGACGAGGTCGGTCTGCTGATGCCGAAATGGGAGTCCCTTCTTTGAGACCTAGTCGGATGAGCAGTCTCCATCCCATGTCTAGTGCTGTGATATTATGCGGTGAGCCCTTGTAGTTAAAGGTTAGTCTGAATTTGGAAACCCCATCTGTATCTGATCCCAGCCACTCTTAGGATGTCCGTGAGAGGTTTCAGTTGTCGTCTTTTTTCCAAGGTAACTGGAGATACATCCGCAAAAATCTGTAGTGGTTCTTGTTTGAAGGAGAGTGGGGTTTTGTCACGAGCTGCTTTTAGAACCTCTTCCTTCACTGTAAAGTAATGAAGTCGCAGAACGATGTCTCGTGGTCTTTCTTCAAAAGCCGGCCTAGGTCGCAGTGCACAGTGTATATGGTCCATCTGGAATTGATTTGTCTGATAATTTGGTAATAAGTAGGCAAAAAGTTGTATTGCATAGTCCGTGAGGACATTTGAAAAGCAATTTCTCCTGATTACGGCAATACCCCATATGTGGTCATAAATGGTTGGACAAACGGCAGGGCTCCAAATGGCAGCAGCGCTATTTGGCATGTTGATATTGCTGGATTGGTTTTTGGGAGCCATGTCGCATTTGCAAAACCCCTGAGGTACCAGAACAGGGGAAACCCCTTAAAAATGACTCCTGGATGACCCCTTCGGAAACTAGACCTCTTGAGGAATTCATTGTACTTTTTGATCAGTTTTTATTCTATTTTTTTTGAGGAGTGGTGACTAAAAAACAGCAATTCTACTATAGTTTTTTATTCCTTTTTTTTTACAGCGTTCACCGTGCGCTATAAATGAAATATTCACTTTATTCTGCGGGTCGATACGATTACGGCGATACCAGATGTTTATAGTTTTATAATGTCTTATGGCGTTTGCACAATAAAATACTTTTTATAAAAAAAACATTTACTTTTTGTGTTACCTTATACTAAGAGCCATAAGTTTTTTCTTTTTCCATCAAGAAAGCCGAGTGAGGACTTGTTTCTGCGTAACGAACTGTAGTTTCGATCAGCACCATTTTTAGGTACATGCAACTTTTTGATCTCTTTTTATTCCATTTTTGGGAGGTGAAGTGACCAAACAATTGTGATTGTGGTACGGTTTATTATTATTTTCTTTTACGGCGTTCAATGTGCGGGATAAATAACTAAATACTTTTGTAGTTCAGGCCGTTATGGACGCGGCAATACCAATTATGTATAGTTTATTTATTTATTATTATTAATTTGAATAATAAAGAGTGATAAGGGAAAAAGAGGGATTTTTACTTTTAAACTTTTTTTCTCATTTTTATACAACTTTTTTTTTACGCCCCACTAGGGGACTTGAGGGCAGGAGGCCCTGATAGCTATTCTAATGCACTGCACTACATGGGTAGTGCAGTGTATTCAAGCTGTCAGCTACTCACTGACCGCAAGCATGGTGGGTCCTGACTTTGTTAGGACCCACTAGACTAAATGGCGTAGCTGGAGTCCATTGTTAGGCCTCCGGTTGCCATAGCAACCATCTCTGCATGCAATCATGTTGTGGGAAGTCGATGGTGCTTTAACCCCTAAGAAGCCGCGATCGCTATTGAACACGGCTTTTAAGGGGTTAATCAGCGGGGACCACCGCAATCGGTGGAGAGACAGCAGTTGTCACAGCAGTTGTCACAGCTCCTGTATGTGTCGGGAGGCGGGCCGGAATGGACGTTCCTCCCGTGACATACTAATAGGTCAAGGAGCGTGAACGATGCGCTCATCGTGACCTAATAGTACGTCCAGGAGCGGGAAGAGGTTAAAGAATGAAAATTAGTGAAATAGCACCAACATGTTCCTCAGCTCTGCAGAGAGAATGGGGCACATTTATCAATGCCAAACGGCTCCATGCACACGACCTTAGTTTTCATCCGTAATTATGGATCAGGTAATTATGGATGAAATTGTGGGCCCATTCATTTCTATTGGCCACCGACACCTTTCAGTAGATTTACGGATGTGTGTCCATGCTGTAGAAATGATCCGTAAAATATAGAACATGTCTTATTCTTGTCTGCAATTGCGGCAGACAGTAAAAACCTATACGGTCGTACCATATTTATCAAGCCCCCACCTCTTTTTCTGAATATTCCAGTGTTAGAAAAAGGGGGCATGCTCTGCAACTTATTTACCAAAGATTGTCCATGTTTTTGAACGGAAAAGTGGCGAAGAGCTACACCAGATTCAACCTAGTATAGCTTTGTTGTATTCCGCCATATTCTGCTGTGCATGCGCCACGTTAATAAATAGTTTTGAACCAACAGTACTTTCACTGAGTTACATTGTAAACCAATGGCCCATTTTCTATAATATCATATAGGAGAGTTCCAAGCAGATCAACATTGCAGACAGTAGAGTTGCAGAGAGTAGAATTGCTGTTACTCCTACTTTTTCCAGTTGATCAGTCAGTGGGAGAAAACACATTTACATTGACTCACAGGTGACGTCTTCTCTGATTGTGCCGTAATTATGTCATTGCCCTGCCTGCATCACAGAAAACGCACCGAATGGTGGACCAGGGATATGATGGTTCTATGCACCCGTCAGGTCTAGTTGGGATGTTCAATTGTATGATAAGTTCAAAAAAAGAAATTCAGTTTAGGGGGACCAGGCCAGGATTAGTTCGGGAGTACTGGCCAGATGTTAAGGATCTGCCAGGCACAGCTTCTGTATCCACGCCCATAGGTAATCAGTCTGCACCTGCTTCTATGTCTGTGAGACTGACTCCATCTTCCACCACTCAGGATGGCAGGCTTAGGAGTGGGAGAGCCTATCACAGCCTGGCCAGACGGAGCTAGCTCCCGCCCTCTGTCTATTTATACCTGCCTTTCCTGTTCCTCCTTGCTTGTGATTCTTCTCTGTTGGTTTCCTGGCCCTGCTGCAGCTTCTTGAACTCCTTGTCCCTGCTTCGTATTTACCCTGGCTTACTGACTACTCTTCTGCTCTGCGTTTGGTACCTCGTACACTCCTGGTTTGACTCGGCTTATTCACTACTCTCCTCCTCTGCGTTTGGCACCTCGTACTCTCCTGGTTTGACTCGGCTCGTTTACTAATCTTGTTGCTCACGGTGTTGCCGTGGGCAACTGCCCCGTTTTCCCTTTGTTCTGCGTTTCCTTGTCTGGTTGTCTGTCGTGCACTTACTGAGTATAGGGACCGTCGCCCAGTTGTACCCCGTCGCCTAGGGCGGGTCGTTGCAAGTAGGCAGGGACTGAGTGGCGGGTAGATTAGGGCTCACTTGTCTGTTTCCCTATCCCTGTCATTACACCAGATCCCACCTCTACCCCAAGACCAGAGTAGGGCTTGTTCATGAAGTAGGGTGTCCAAGCAAGTGTCTTTATTCTATATCATACCGGGAAGCCGGTAGAGGTACTGTGGGCACTGCTGACTGGGCAGCTGGGGTGGGGGTGCTTGCTTGCAGATGGAAGAAGAGCGTGTAGAAGTTTTTTTTTAAATGATGTGTGGCTTATGATACAGAATTTTTGCAATACATGCTGTTTCTGTGTGTTATTTATGATGGGCGAGTTGGCGGGTTTAACATGTGCACACCTTATAAAATTCAACATTTTTGTTTGTTATTAGAACATCTTGTGATTCATCTAAACAAAAATATTTCTTCCTTATTATCATATGTGCCAACAAGCTATGCCAACCATAAGTAGTATCAACCAAAAAGTCTCTCTAGTCTACCTTAAAGGGGTTTTACCACTAGGAACATTTATCACCTATCCACAGGATAGGTGATAATGTATGATCGCCACTGGAACCTCCACTAGAACGGGGCTCCTGAGGCCTGGTTCCTTCTCACTGCATGATCACAGTGAGGAGTCCTGCCGCTCTATTTAATGTCTCTGGGAAATAAGTCTTTGAAAAAAGACACGTCCATCAAGTTTAACCAGGAAACATATGAGATGATAACATTTTTGGAGTTTGTGAGCTTAAACCTCCATTTGTAAAGCCCTTTGGTTCCGCTTATAGGTTTCTGTTAGGAGAACTCTCTGACACAACAATCTAAGTAAACAACCATTATCAACCATGGCATCAAAGGTTACTCTTTGGTTACTTATAGACTGTTTGCAGCCCTTTTGTTCTTAAAATTGATGGTGACCCAAGTTCATGAATTCCACCATCTTTTCACATGTCCTAGGACATGCTAGAATATATATTTTTGGCTGCATATTAACTTTAAGTGAATGATTATTGACCAAAACTATTGAAAATGGACAAAAAATATATTTGGCAATAAAACTCAGGATTATTTTCAGTATAATGAGGACATGTATAGATCATGTATAGACATACATTATAAGCGATAAGGAAATCTTGGACAAACCCTTTTGTTTCACGGTGAATTTGAATAAAAGCTTTATAAAGAAAGAAAATGTACAATAATAAGTTGAGAGAGAAGTAAGAAGTAAGAAAGACATGGCCACGGAGATCCTCTCAAGAGTTAGACAGAAGACCTCCAGATTGGCTTTTAGATTAACCTTTTAACCAGTTCAGGACCGCGCTATTTTGCGCCTTCAGGACCAGTTTAGCCCTTTTTAGCATGTGTTAGTTAAATGGCTATAACTTTTTTATTTGTTGGGCTAACGACGTGATTTTTGCAACGTTTTTTCCGTAGACAATGCAGTTTCTTTTTTTATCGTTTTTATACACACCTTTTTTGCTATTTTAGAATTTTTATTCATAAAGTTGGAAAATAATAGTAAAAAAATAAGCTTTTTTACATTTCAGCTATTTTTTTTTGGTAATAACATAGTTTCACCCTAAAATAGACCTTTTATTTGTGATCGTCATTGTCTACCGTAAATTTTAATATATTACATGTCTATATTAGGGTAATTGGGTCAGCGCTAGCGTTAAAAAAATGATTGGCGGGGGGAACGTTTTTTTTTGGGGTGGGTATTTTATGTGTATTTATTATTAATTTTTTTTTGCACTTGACTTTACTATTTTTTTATTACTATCGTCGGTCCCTCAAAGGTAAAAAAAGACCTTTGGAGAACTTTATATATTTTTTTTCTTTCTTTTACACCATGTTTTTCCACTGTAACTGGGGCTGCACAGCAGCCCCAGTTACAGGAGAAATCAGCCCTCTCATAGTGACTATTGTCACTAATAGGGCTGTGCTGGGTCTTGTAAGACCCAGCAGCAGTCTCTCAGTAACGGCACCCGGCGATCATGTGACCAGTCACATGATCACCGGGAGGAATAGAGACAGCGCCGCTGCTGCTGTCTCTATTCCTATACACAGTGTTCGTTGAGCGCTGTGTACACGTGATCAGAGAAGACAGAAGCAGCGAAAGCTGCTTCTATCTTCTCCTCAGGGTCCCCGGCAGTCACTGACAGCCGGAGACCCGACATTCAGCTGCCCGATCGCGCGGGCAGCAAGTTAAAACCCGAGCCGTAAAAAGTCTATGGCTCGGGTTTTAAGGACCCTGACCGCTGGCCATAAAAACACAGCCAGTGGTCGGGAGCCAGTTAAAGGTCTTTTCTGGCTGACTGCCATCAAGGAACCAAGTTTTTGGCCACACAAGAAACTTATAACACATCATTCTATTTACAAGCTGAATGTTGTCTAGAATATCATATCTGTCTCCAGTAAACTTGGCAGTCTTATATCAGAACAGCTTTGAAGGTCTGGTAAGGAGGCCAGCAGCCTGATATTCAGAGCATACTGTTTAAGAACAAACCTTAGCTACGAAGATTATATAAAATACATTTCCGAGGCAAAGTATACATATATGTAGCATAACCTTCGACATTTTTTTTATGAAGTTGGTTAATATGCACTTTATATGTCTCCAGTGGCATTAGCACTGCTGTAGATGTAGACTTTGATTGCATTATGCACGGCTTACTTTGTTATTTGTATTTTAAGGAACTTTAAGACAGATGATGGCCCAATTGTATCATGATGCCTCTATTAATGGGGTGGCAGCTGATGGAATAGTGCCAGAGGATACCCGAGTACTTGATGATGGTAATGAACAGGTAAGGTGTATAAAATGCATAACGTTCACTAATGGTGATGTAATGGGAATATGCACAGAGAACACCTGCTTACAAGGCATATGTTTAGGCCCCCTGCACACGAGGCAGATTTTGTTGCAGATGTTGTGCTTGCTGCAAAAACAACCCTGTTTAGCTGAATGGAATTTGTTTTCCGTATCAGAAATTGTGCAGGGGGTTCTATAATGTGAAAGTGTCCAATATGGCAATGGCCCCTGGGGTTGGCTAGCTAAAAAAAATTTGTTGGCAAAGAAAATGTTTCACATCATAAAAATTTAGTGCACGGAATTAAACAACCCCCCATATCAAGACAACAAGGAAAAAATAAACTTGCACCATTGCAACTCCCAAAAAACCGTGTGCAACATTTTTATAAGTTTGTTCTGGAACATTTACTAATGTTAGGCACCTATTGAGGATTTAAGGGGCATTCTCTGAATTTAACATCTACACTATATGAACAAAAGTATTGGGACACCCACACATTACACGTACAGGAGCTTTTATGACATCCCATTCTTTTTTAATCAAGTACATTTTTCTTGCAATTTTTTTTTTTGCAATATAACTCCCGAATACAGAAGAAAGAAAACAAAACAAAATAAACTCCCCTTTCCCGCCGTTCTTCCAATTACAAATGATAATGCTCAGACAACAGTACAAATTACAATAGTACAGGGTATATACATGACGTTCATATTTCTACTTATACAGGTATCATGAGTAAGCAAATCAATATGCAAATCGAAGAAAGGAACTGCAACACTGGAGATAATCCAAGAAGTGTATTTGATTTATTCCCCAAGCATAAAAACACTTGCAACGTTTCAACCCATGAATGGGTCTTTATCAAGCATGGTTACATAGATTCAGTGCACACTTTATATAGTACAAAGTACGGGACATCATTTCATGTATACAAAGTACTTAATCCAATAAATACATCCATAATAACATTTATAAACATCTCCACATGTTCCTTGTGAAATAACCTTATTAAAAATGTGGGAATCGGCACTCGACATACCTGCACAAAGTACTCCGAGCTCATCTAATACCTAGCGTCCTAAGCTCCTGCATACCCCACTTTGCATATCAAGCGTCGCCTGTTTCAATAGAGAGCAAAGAACGGCTCCCTATTGACTGCCCGTAAAATCAGTTTTGGTGCTGATAATGCCAGAGGAGGTCTATACTCTGCAGTTATTGAGTCAGCAGAGCGTTGGCGACTTTTCTGCACTATGCGCCTCAGCGCTCTGCGACCCCGCTCTGTAACTTTACGTGGTCTACACTTCGTAGCCGAGTTACTGTGGTTCCTAAAGGCTTTCACTTCACAATAATATCACTCACAGTTGATTGTGAAATATCTAGGAGGGAAGCAATTTCACAAACTGACTGATTACAAAGGTGGTGAACTATTACAGGGCCGCGCTGGAATTCACTGATCTCTTTACGACGACCTATTTTATCGCAAATGTTTGTAAAGGCGACTGCGTGGCGAGGTGCTGGATTTTATACACCTGAATTCAATGATTAAGAGGTGTGTCCCAATACTTTTGTCCATATAGTGTAGCTCTATATCGTATTATTATTATTACTATTATTATTATTATTACGGTGGTCTTCATTTTTCAGCAGTTAGATGAAATCTTGGCTGACAACACAGATTATGATGAGGAAGCCGAGGAGAAGAGGTACTACAGACGGAAGAGATTCCTGACAGTGAAAAGTGTTATATCTGCAAGTCTGGGGGCCGCTTTGACCTACGGTGTTTACTTAGGTATGTTAAACAGCTTTTAATGACTTAGAAATAGAATCCTTAGAATTTAGGTTATTTTATAATCCTTAGTTGCGAATATTTAAAAAAATAAACTAAAATTGTCAATGAAAAATAACATGAAAAATGCCACTTGACCAGAGAAATATTGCGGGTAGACGAGTGAGACTAGACGTGACATGAAGGGACTGATTTTGAATAATGAATCAGAAAGACAATACACCCTACAAATTCCTGGATCATATCAGCGCTTAGTGATTGGCACCAGTAAGGGTCCTCTTACACAGCCCAATTTTGGCCTTGTAAATGAGCGCCGATCAACGAGACAGCTGGTTGATCGGTGCTCGTTTGTTCTTTTCCCAAGGAGCTATGTATGGGTACGAGCGCTCGTCCTCATACATTTCTATCATGTGGGTTTCGTCAAAATTCGTTGGGACTCATTTGAAAACGAATCCGTCATGCCTAGGAATGGAAACAATGACAGTAGTGTGAAAATAAAAGCGACAGGGTGGGACAATCTCTTATCTTAATGAACACAAGAATTATTGTCGCAATTAGTGAATGAATGTAGGGTTGGTAATGAAGAGAAGAGCACTCCAGGAATGAGAACCAGAGCTATAACCGATTCCTGACCGCTGGCTGTGTATTTACAGCCAGCGGTCAGGGTCCTTAAAACCCGCACCGTAGACTATTTACGGCACGGGTTTTAGCTTGCCCGAGCGATCGGGCAGCTGAATGTCGGGTCTCCGGCTGTCAGTGACTGCCGGGGACCCTGAGGAGAGGATAGAAGCTGCTTTTGCAGCTTTTGTCTTCCCCGATATCAATGGGCACTTTGTATAGGAATAGAGGCAGCGGCCGCGCCGCAGTCTCTATTGGTCCCTGTGATCATGTGACTGGTCACATGAACGCCGGGATGCCGTTAGTGGCAGGTTGCTGCTGGGTCTTACTAGACCCAGCACAGCCCTATTAGTGACAATCGTCACTATGGGAGGGCTGATTTCCCCTGTAACTGGGGCTGCTGTGCATCTCCAGTGACAATGGAAAAACATGGTGTAAAAGAAAGAATACATAGAGTCCCACAAAGATCTTTTCTGACCTTGAGGGACAGACCATAGTAATAAAAAAATAAAAGTAAAGTGCAAACATTTTTAATAATAATACACATAAAATACCCACCCCCAAAAAAACCTTCCCCCCACCAATCATTGTCATCACGCTAGCCCTGAGCCAATTACCCTAAAATAGACATGTAATGTATTAAAATTTACGGTAGACAAGGACGATCACAAATAAGAGGTCTATTTTAGTGTAAAACTATGTCATTACCAGAAAAAAATAGCTAAAAAGTAAAAAAAGCTTATTTTTTTACTATTATTTTAAAACTTTAAGCCTAAAATAGCAAAAAGGATGTGTATAAAAATGATAAAAAAGGAAACCTGCATGGTCTACGGAAAAAACATCGCAAAAATCACGTCGCTAGCCCAACAAATAAAAAAGTTATAGCCATTTAACTAGCGAGTGCTAAAAATGGCTAAATGGTGTCTAGTTCTGAAGGCGCAAAATAGCGCGGTCGTGAACCGGTTAAAGTCTATTCTATAGGCAGCCATTCCCATAAAGGGGTTTTCCCACAAAACACATGTATGCCCTATCCACGGGGTAGGGAATACTTGTGTGATCACTGGGGGTACGACCGCTGGCACCCTCAGTGATGAGTGATGAGTGATGACCGAAAATCCCCTGAAGTGCTCCATGGGAACGCTCGACTAGCGCTCGATTAATTACTATGGGACTTCCAGGACCGCTGTTTTCCGGTAACTCCATAGAAATGAAAGGAGAGCTAGTCGAGCGTGCTCATGGAGCATTTTTGGGGACTTTCAGCCCCCATTCTACTCGTTTTCGCTATGTCTCTAGATTGGTCAAAAAGATCAACCAGGTAACTCCTTTCAGGGTGGAATGAAGAAGGTATTGCAGATAACAGTAGGGAAATGTACTGAGAGATGTCATGATGTTCTTATCCCTTTATTTTAGGGCTCCTTGAGATGCAGCTGATTTTACATTATGATGAAACTTACCGAGAAGTGAAATACGGTAACATGGGATTACAGGACATTGATAATAAGATGCTGATGGGTATCAACTTTACCCCAATCGTTGCCCTGCTATATACTCCAGTTCTTATCAGGTAAGTAGGTTCATATGTATGATATAGACTGCTGTGATGCAAGGTATTTGACTTGTTTTGTAATACGTTTGTAGGGAATGGCACTAGTAGTACAGCAGTCCTGTCAGTGAAAGCTGTTAGGGTATGCCTCAGGTGTGCCCTAACAGAGATTATCTCAGGACAGCCTTGGGACCATTAAAACTGTAAGCCCCGCGATCGAGATCGCCGGGGCTAATGATCAGGTAACAAACAGAGTCCCCTCTCTTGTGATAACAAAATCGCAGTTGATCGTGGCATCCCAAGGGTTAAAAAATTACTCCCACAAGTGATCGCACGGGCACGGCGACAACAGCGACGTAAAAAGTATGTAACGCACGCTAAGTACAAGGTCCCGGCGCCTTCCAGTTACATCATATTGCACTAAAGTGTTAAAGTGGTTGTCTGGTTTAAAAAATACATTTTCAATTACCATATAACAGAATTTTGGGTTAATACCCCCCATTCAGGACCTTCATCTATTAGGGTATGTTCACACTGGATATTTTCGGCAGTTTTTTGACCCGTAAACGGCCCGGAAAAAGGCTGAAAAATCGGAAGAAGAACGGCTCCAAACATCTGCCCATTGATTTCAATGGGAAAAACGGCGTTCTGTTCCGATGGGGCGGTTTAAAAAAACGTCCGCAAAAAAGAAGTGCATGTCACTTCTTGAGCCATTTCTCATTGACTCTATAGAAAAACAGCTCCAAAAATGGCCGTGAAAAACGCGAGTTGCTAAAAAAAAACGGCTGAAAATCAGCTCCCTTGAAAACAGCTCTGTATTTTCAGACGTTATTGATTTTGTGTGTGCACATACCCTTAGCGTATGTTCACACGGAGTGTTTTCAGGTGTATTTTGGGGCGCTTACTCCTCGAAAAACGGCTGAAAAAACGGGACCAGAATGCCTCGAAACATCTGTCCATTGATTTCAATAGGAAATACGGCGATCTGTTCCGACGAGGCGTTTTTTACGCCTCGTTTTTAAAAATGGCACGTAAAAAGACGCCCGTGAAAAAGAAGCGCATGTCACTTCTTGGGACATTTTTGGAGCCGTTTTTCATTGACTCTATAGAAAAACAGCTCCAAAAACGGCCATAAAAAACGCCACGAAAAACGCGAGTGGCTTAAAAACCGTCTGAAAATCGGAAGCTGTTTTCCCTTGAAAACACTTCCGTATTTTCAGACGTTTTTGATTTTGTGTGTGCACATAGCCTTAGCCAAACAAGCAGCTACAAAGAGCATCTCTCGCTCTGGAGGACCCGGAAGCATGGACAACACATTTATTTAAATAGGAAATGTGTAATACTTAATTTCCCCTGCGGTGGCACTGCTGCGTTCCTCTACAGATTATATTTGAAGGTGATGGAGTTACCCACAGTGGGAAACCCTGTGATCGTCTAACGAGAAAGGGATTGTAAATTTGTCTCAAGCCAACATAAGCCAGACTTCAATAATTTCATTTATTATTTGGACTTGAAATATAATTATTGAAATATTATAAATAGTTGAAGTCTATTTATGTGATACATTCCAGTTAGCATCAGGTAATATGGGAACAAAAGGGAAGGGGAGGTCTGGAAAGCAACATTGTTTAGTAGCCTTTGGCTACGTTCACATGGAGGAATATTTGCGGCGGATTCTGCCACAAAATTCTGCCTCCCATTCATTTCAATGGGAAGCGGACGCTGATTTTTTCAGCTAGCGGACAAAAGAAGTGTCCTGCCCGATCTACGCCAGATTCTGCCTAAACCTCCCATTGAAGTGAATGGGAGTAGGAATCTTCCTGCTGACGACAAGAATAATTCTGCAGCGGATTTTGCGGCGTGACCCGCCAAGCAAAATCCACCGTGTGAACATAGTCTTAGAGTGCTGCATAAAAAGTGTTCAATATATGCTAATAAGCAATTACTGTAGATCAGAACGTTAACTGTTTTGCTGCCAGGAGTTTTTGGACATTTTGCCACCATTTTGCACATCTGGTACTTAGGGCAATTTTCACACTTACATGTACAAATGCAACCTAAATTTTATATATATTAAAAAAACAAACATAAAAATGTGTATTTGTAGCTTAAAGTATGTCTCATGCAGAAAATTAGATGCAGCACACATCCTAAAAATAAAAGTTGAATATGTGCAGAATTCATACATACCCTTTAGGCCTATGTCTACTTGCAGACATCTTCATAAAATCATCAGAACTGAAGAGATCAAAAATCTGCTTTAGGGCCTAGTTCACACAATGCAGATTTTGCATATATATTTTTTTTAAACCACAACCAGAAATAGAACTTAAACAGAAGAGCTTTTTAAAAGAACGGCCTTATAGGTCTGCTCTCTCAAATTCTGCTTTTGGATTAAAAATGCCTGCAAAATCTGCACCAAATCTGCACTGTGTGAACAAGGCCTAAAGCTGGAAATTGTAGCGTGTAATGGATATCGCTAGAGTAGTGATCAGCGGATTTTATGTTAATGATTGGGCATGGACAGGATAGGGAAATTGTAAAATGTACAAACTTTATTGATGTTTGTATGTGGTACAAATGCTTGCTGTGTTTTATTGGATGCTGGTAAATGTCTGGGTTGTGGAGTCAATTAACAGCTAAATTATGTGCAGAGGGTGATTAGATGAGCAGCTCATGCTCCGTCCTTTTCTGAAAAAAAACAAACCTCACCAATATGTGACAATCAAAGAGCAAGTATCTGCTCTGGTTGATAAGGGGGATGATAACATAAAGAAAGTTCATATTACCTCTCCTTCTGGGGAAATCTACAGCCATACAGGGACAGGAGGAGTACCACAGCTTCTCCTCCTCTGCCTGCATGCCGCCAGCCCACTTCCCCTGCTGGACCCCTCTCTTCACACGGGCTACATGACAGCATAAAAATAACCTTGGAGGAGTTAGAGACGTTAGAAGCATGGGTTGAAGTGAGAGCTGCAATTATATGCAGCTCTCACTTCAACCTGCTCTAGATTGCAGCTAGAGCTGCGTTTCGGATCTGTCCATGGCTACTGAAGTGTATCAGATACCTCGAACGCAGGGAAAGAGTTAAATGGTTATTCCCATCTTATAAAGTGATGGCATATCACCAGTCCTGAGATTTATCACGGCAACCCCCTTAACGCAGTTGTGCAGGGAGAACTCCGAAGGGGACACAGTGCTAAATCAGGGCTGTGGCCCCTTCATAAAGAGGTGGCATATACTAGCGATATCATTATAGCCATCATTTTATAAGATGGGAATACTCCTTTAAGGGTTCATTTATGTTCACTTTACAGTGGTTTTACCAGTCAGTCTAATCAGATACTTAATTTGCAGGTACTTTGGTACAAAATGGATGCTGTTCCTCTCCTCCGGAATCTATGCTTTGTTTGTGTCCACCAACTACTGGGAAAGATACTACACACTTGTCCCTTCTGCTACCGTCATCGGAGTCATGATTGTCCCCTTCTGGGCATCCATAGGCAATTACATTACCAGGTAATTCTTTGATCATTGTCCTTTCCAATGATAGAGAAACCAGCTATACATTAATGGGTATCATTATCATACAGAAAGAACCTTCTGTAAAGGATCTGCCAGGCACAACTTCTGTGTCGACGCCCATAGGTAATCAGTCTGCACCTGCTTCTATGTCTGTGAGACTGACTCCATCTTCCACCATTCAGGATGGCAGGCTTAGGAGTGGGAGAGCCTATCACAGCCTGGCCAGACGGAGCTAGCTCCCGCCCTCTGTCTATTTATACCTGCCTTCCTGTTCCTCCTTGCTTGTGATTATTCTCGTTTGGTTTCCTGGCCCTGCTGCAGCTTCTGAAGTATTTGACCCTGCTTCATATTGACCCTGGCTTACTGACTACTCTCCTGCTCTGCGTTTGGTACGTCGTACACTCCTGGTTTGACTCGGCTTGTTCACTACTCTCCTGCTCTGCGTTTGGTACCTCGTACACTCCTGGTTTGACTCGGCTCGTTCACCACTCTTGTTGCTCACGGTGTTGCCGTGGGCAACTGCCCCATTTCCCTTAGCTTCTGTGTACCCTTGTCTGTTTGTCTGTCGTGCACTTATTGAGCGTAGGGACCGTCGCCCAGTTGTACCCCGTCGCCTAGGGCGGGTCGTTGCAAGTAGGCAGGGACTGAGTGGCGGGTAGATTAGGGCTCACTTGTCTGTTTCCTTACCCCCATCATTACACCTTCATTCCAAAACCTTGGTAAAAGTAACATTAATCCTAAAATTGAAAAAATTTCTGGACTTTCTCATTTCAGGATGGCTCAAAGATATTATGAGTTTACAAATTATAAAGAGGGGAACATGCGAGAGCAGCGCAGGATACCGCGAGGAGCCAGCCACAAGTACATCGTCATATTTCAATGCATGTTCTTCTCTATCTTCCATGTGGGTGACCACCATCACAGTCTTCTTCTAGAATTATCTGTCTTGGACGTTCCTAAAGTTCATTTCCCTCTCTCTTATTTTCACAGTTGTGCTTTGTATTCTCTCAGTTCCCAGTATACTTCTTCCTCAGCAAATTCTTATATGGATATAACCACACATTATGTGATGTCAAGCAGTGCGGTAAGTGAGCAGCCACCCTTCAAAGATTTCACAGAGGTCCCATCCTAGTGTAAGTACAGGGTCGGACTGGCCCACCGGAGAATCCTCTAGTTCTCTGGTGGGCCAGTCCTCAGGCTCCACTACAAAAATGGGCCCTAAAGGTCCAGCAGAAGACAACCCCATTGGGAGGGGACTTTGGAGCCGATCACTTGCCACTAGGGTCTATTTATTTTGGGAGGATTCACAAATAACCTATTAGATCTTATTGATGATATGTCCGTTGTGTACAATGATAACAAGGACTATGATAAAATAAAAAGTGGACATGTATATGTTCTATATAGATGGAGGGTGGGCCCTCAGAATCATCTCATCTGGTGGGCCCAAGGAGCCCCAATCTGACACTGTGTACGTACAAATGTTTTGTGTTCCATTGTCTCCTTGTAGGTGCCTCCATCCCGCACGGACTTCTTCCAGGGTTTAATGTGACTGTCCTACATTCTCTGCCCTCCAGTGTGAATCTTATCTACGTGGAAAGCACGCTCATGCTGGCGGCCCTGTTATCTATGCTACTGGTAAGAGGGGAAAATTAGTTTTTAAGGTCAAATAGAAATGATATCATTTTTACATTTGCTGCTACTCAATCTCTTATTCAGATCCTGATCCTCTGTGGTTCCGCATATCGTCCAACTGAAGAGATTGACCTCCGTAGCATAGGTTGGGGTAACATATTCCAGTTACCCTTCAAACATGCCAGGGACTACCGCCTGCGGTGTTTGGCTCCTTACTTCCTTTACACTGGATTCGAGATGCTGTTTGCCTGCACTGGGTTTGCTCTGGTATGTGATATCATCATTTCTATGATCATTAGGGGCTTGTCTAGGCACGGACAATGGATGACCTATCCACAGGATTGGTCATAAGGCTATGATCGGTGGGGGTCCAACACCCGGGCTCCGCACCGATCAGCTGCTCAGACAGATAGATAATTATATATTAATATAACAGATGAGCGGTAACTATATCATTTGTCCTTCCTGTACATGTTGATTGTTGTCTCCTCTTTACTGCGCAGGGTTACGGGGTATGTTCTATTGGACTGGAGAATCTTCCGTATATCCTGACAGCTTATGGTCTGTCAGCCTGCGTCTTCTCTATTCTTGCACTTTCTTTTCTTCACCTTCCTCGACAAATCCCATTGACTACTGGGCCATTACTCCATATCTGTCTCCTGATCGGCCTGTTTTTCTGGAGTCCAACACCCAAGGATCCTTCACAAAGTCCTTTGCTGTATTTCGTGGCTGTCCTGTGGGGTATTGGCAGCGCCATGAACAAGACCAGTGTCAGCAGTGAGTATTGGCTGATGTTAACAAAAAAATTTACGTTTGTATTGTGTGATTTCCAAGATTTAGAGTTTTTTTCTGGCTTGTACATTTTTTAAGCTATTTTGATTGGTTATTTGGTAATTGGTACTTGTATCAAAGAAAAACCAGAGCCTCGTTGATACGCGCTCGTTTTCACGACCCATATCTGGTCGTGTAAGAGGGCGTTAACAATCCACCACAGCCCAAGAGGCCTATATATCTGCAATGTACACGCATATTTGCCACTATACAAGCCTGCAAGGTTGTAAATATTGATCTCTCAGTAGTGCAGCCTCATTCTTTTCGGCCCCTAAATACTGTATATTTCAGCATAGAAGTGCAATATAAAAAAAAAAACGGAAAAAAAAAACTACAAAACCTTTTACTCCTTTTTAATATACACCGCTTTTACCTCTTCAATGCACTGGTTGAGTAAGTGGTGCATTGTAAGGGCTTGCTCACACGTAACGGATTTGCTGCGGAAAATTTACGGATCATTTACGCATCGACTAGCAGACAATTCGCTGCAGAAACACCGCACCATTTTTTACTGCAGAATTAGGTGCAGATTAAAAATTTTAGGCCGGGTTCCCACGGGTCGGATACGCTGCATAAAAACCACGCAGCGTATACGACCTGGAACCCGCCGCATATTCTGGTGCGGTTTTTCCGCTGGAATTTCCGCTGCAGTAAGCAGTGTAGAAATAAAATAAAAAAACGCCCATGCTTACCTAGGCCATTGTCATGGTGTCGAGTCCCTCCGTGGTCCGACCTCCACGGATGGTGCTACAGCCCATGTGACCGCTGCAGCGGTCACATGGGATGAAACGTCATCCCAGGAGGCCGGACTGGAGGAAGAAGCAGGGAGTTCTGAATTTATTTATTTGTTCTGAGTTGCAATTTTTGTGACACTTGGCTTTTTGCAACGAAAACGCAGCATAAATTGACATTCTGCAGATTTAAATTCCGCACCGCAGGTCAATTTATTAACGTTTTCGCTACATTGTAGTTTGTTGCAGAATTTTTGGCCATCATTGATTTCTATAGGGAAAAACACATGCGATCAGTCCACTTTCCGCCGCAATAATTGACATGCTGCGGAAATAAAATTACTCACCGCAGGTGAATTTCTAGACAGAATTTTCCCGCATCGTGTGGAAGACATTTGTTAAATCTCACCCAATTTGCTGCAACTGTATCACGCTGCTTATTTCCGCAATACCGGACGGAAAATATGCAGCAATTCCGTTACGTGTGGACAAGCCCTAAGAGCTCATGCACACGACCGTGTGTGCCGCCCCTGATCAGTGGAAAGATAGGACATGTTCTATCTTTCCACAGATCTGAGAGTCGGGTCCATTTTCACGGACCCGATTCACCTGCTAAAATGAATGGGTCCATGAAAACTATCGGGTGCTTCTAGGATGTCGTGAAAAACGGCCCGAGTGGCACTAAGAGGGTAAATCATAAATGCCAAATTTAATTGTGCACCTATTAAAGTAAAATATTTCAAGTGTTGAAGACGATCTTCCTTATGGACAGTTGTTTTCATTGTTGCAAATAATGTGTCATGCGGGCCCTCCTGAGGAACGCTCGCCATATAAGGGGAATCTTTACTGCGTCTGGCTGTTTTTTTATTCCATTTTCTTCATTAGGTGTATTTTTTCTTCTCCAGTTATATTAGGCATGTTTTATGAGAACAAAGGACGTCAAGACTTTGTGTTCACAATCTACCACTGGCTTCAAGCACTCGCTATATTTATTGTATATCTCTGGTCTGAACTCCCCATGATGGTAAGCAAAAAAATTAAATATTAATGGGGTTGTACAGGATTAGAAAAACATGGCTGCATTCTTCCATAAACAGCGCGACACCGGTCCACAGGATGTGTGAGGTGTTGCAGCTTCGCCCCATCCACTTTAATGTAGCTAAAATACAATACCAGGACCAGCCCATGAACAGCTATCTCACTGTTTCTGGAGGTAAGTAGACATATTTCTTTAATCCTGTACAACCCCTTTAAAGAGGACCTGTCACTAGGTAATATAAGCTGAATATAACCTGAATAGCGCTGTCTCCCTGATTCCAGCGCTGTTTTTCTTTTTTTCCTGGACCCCTCGTTCCAGAGATATAGGCCAGTGTTGTGTTGGCTCCCTCTATGCTTATTTGCTGTAGTTAGCCAACAGGGAGGAGCTAGCTTCCCTGCCTCTGATTCTGACCAATCAATGCGAGGTAGATTGAGAGTAGTTCACACCCAGTTTTTAGTGGAATAGTTTACATTGGTACCATTTTGGGGTACATTTTTCTTTTTTGTGCAGTATAAATGAGATATATTCATTTTTTTTTTTACTTGAATTTGTTTTTTTACTTCTTTTTAGTCCCAGTACAGGACTTGTGAACAACCTAATAAGCTTATCTACAGGCCCACAGCTGCCATGACAACCAATGTCAACTGATGGAGTGACGACAGACGGAGCCCCCCTCTATCTGTCTAACCACTTAACTGCCGCAGTCAGCGCGGGGTGTCGGCTGTATAATACCGCTATCGCAAGCAAGTGATGGTGCAGGCACAGCTCCTGCGCCCGCGTTATCACTGTGACGTAGTTACGTTCCTAATAGTGCGTCCCAGGGCGTGAAGGTTTTATTTTAAATTTGTAACCTGTAGTCTGATCTCTTGTCTTTCTAGGCCAAACTGGGAATAGTGCTGGCCTCTGCCTTAATAGCTATCCTCTCATACCTATGGATGGAGCATAAGATTAGCCTCAACGTGAGACCTCGACTCCCTAAGATTCCTTCCCCACGCCACAAAGTCAAAGGTTACCGTTATCTGGAAAAAGAGAATTCTGACGAGTCCGAATCTGAAGAGGAGGGAAATGACAGTGAAGAAGACAGGGGTGATATATCACTGAGTGAAGAAGAGGAGTACAAAGAGCAACCGCTTAAGAGGCGGAGAAAACGCCAAAGGGGGAGCGTTTATGAGCAAGCTGTGGAGGAGGATTGATGTAGGCCGACATGGGCACGCCGTTTTCTCATTAAAGTTTAGCTAAACGTTTGACAAACTTCTGACATGTCATAGAGACATGTCAGAAGTTTGGATTGGTGGGGGTCTGAGCACTGAGACCCCCACCAATCGCTAGAACGAAGCAGCTGAAGGCCTCATGTGAGCGCTCAGCCGCTTCGTGTCTGTTCGGCTGTTTCCGGAAAGCCGATGTATCGGAGTGTGGGCTCATAGACTTTCTATTGAGTCCATACACCGATACATTGATTTCTGAAAAAAGTCGAACAGACACGAAGCGGCCGAGCGCTCACACGAGACCTTCAGCTGCTTCGTTCTAGAGATTGGTGGGGGTCTCAATGCTCAGAACCCAACCAATCCAAACTTCTGACAGGTCACTATGACATGTCAGAAGTTTGTCAAACGTTTAGCTACACTTTAACCTTGCCACCAAATCACTGCATCCCCGATTTATTATATTACGCCATGTTTCTCAGATGTGGCCATTACTGTACAGGTTTCTAGAATACTCAAGAACTCAAGTGGGCTACTAACTAACCCATTGATTTTTTTTCTATGTTTTTATTGAAATGTTTTGAATTGTTTGAAAGCACAAAACTTAAGTGAGGAATTGAGAGTGGGGTTGGCATACTATACTATGATACTAAGACAACAGTCTCTTCATGCTGTATTATAATAGTTCTTCATTTTGTATTTAGTTTTAAGTATAAGTTTATTTCATTCCACTTTACATCATATAAGAAGGGTGTAGCAGAGGTCCTAGTAGATCCTTAGGGTATGTTCACACGGCCTATTTACGGACGTAATTCGGGCGTTTTTGCCCCGAATTACGCCCGAAAATAGCGCCTCAATAGCGCTGACAAACATCTGTCCATTGAAAGCAATGGGCAGACGTTTGTCTGTTCACACGAGGCGTATATTTACGCGCCGCTGTCAAATGACGGCGCGTAAATAGACGCCCGCGTCAAAGAAGTGACCTGTCACTTCTTTGGCCGTAATTGGAGGCGTTCTTCATTCACTCCAATGAATAGCAGCGCCAATTACGGCCGTAATTGACGCGGCGTTCAAGCGCCTGCACATGCCGGTACGGCTGAAATTACGGGGATGTTTTCAGGCTGAAACATCTCCGTAATTTCAGCCGTTACGGACGCCCTCGTGTGAACATACCCTTAAAGGGACACTCCGGCCAAAACTAAAGTTTCCCATGTGTACCATTCTGGTATTCCATGTGTCAGTCTCTCACCTGTTATTTATCTCTATATATCAGACCGGGACGGTTGCTTAGCAGCAGTGTGAATCCGGCTCGGTGACTACTTTCTCTACTTGAGTCTATGGAGATCTATGTGTCGCCCATCACAGGCTTCAGCAGTTCCTGTACCGCACTAGTATTATACAGGGGGGGACAACAACTTCTATCATCAGCTACCACTGATACTTCTACATTATACCTGTGCGAGAGGAACCTGTCTAAGAATATAGTGCAGCCTCCCTGTCTGTATACTTATGGTTTCCCAGCTTATTTAGGAGAATATAAAGAGAATGATAATCCCAGTGTCCCCCAGCATGCAAAAATTGTATGGTCTTTAGCTGGTCATGTGATGCTGTGCTGAAGCATCATGGGATTGATAGCAAAGCAGAGAGGAAGAGAAAGTTGGGGAAAACTAAGAATCAAGACGGAGGCTTTTTTTAAAGCACAGACAAGACAGCAGTTCAAAAAGTACAGTATACATAAAAGAAGTGTAGAGTGTGGTATACAGTCAGGTGGGGGTGCAGACATGGAAAGTTGTGTTTCCAGTGGAGGTCTTATTTAATTGTAATGACAGGATAGTCTGTGGGTGTAGGGCATTGGGTTGGCAGGGTGAGGTGAGGAGGAGAAAAGACATTCAGATCTACCCCACTTAGGGTAGATAACGTAGTTTTGTGGGAGAATAATGACTCAGCATAGAAGGTATTGGGAAAGGTAGGAATTTATTCAAAGAGATGGAGAGCAGGTTCTAACCAGGTGAAGTATAGGAGATATTTGTGATGTTTAAGGATCAAAAATGTTGTGGGTTGGGGGTGTCCAAAATGACCCAACTGAAAGTGAGCTACACGTTGCAAGTAATGTTAGAAGTTATAAAGAGGTGAATGGTGGCAAAATGGCCTAAAGCATCGGTACACATCCATAAACAATGGTATAGGTCGGCCTTTGTCTCGTCTCAATTGACACTGAGGACAAAAATGTTTCCATAAGGAAGCTGAAGGAAACTCACGGATTTTTTGGACCAGGCGTACTCATTCTGATGACGAAACCTATTTATGTGGTAAATCATGTAACTCAGTCTAGTCCTGTATTCGTCAAAAATAGACCAATTTTAATGTACCATTTGCCAGTGGTTGGGACTTTTCAGGGTCTAGAAGTAGATGTAACGGGGCCTGATCACTCAAACTATGGACTCACGACCCTAGAAGTTCTTTATTCTGACATATTTACTTGATGTTATAGTTATCCAATGGCTGAGAAAATCCCACTAATATATCCTCATTCTGGAGAAATACTAGGGGTAGCAGTGCTGATGGTATCATCAATAAATGCCAAAGGCAGTACTGCAGTATAACGGGTGCCTACACTGGTCTCTACAAGGGCAGGGAGGTCCAAACCAGTCATCTCTTTCCAAAGCAACAGGGCAACTCTATTCCAGTGCTACCTAGCAATACTGGTCCTTGAAAAAAAAAAATCGAAAAACTTTAATTATTACAATCAGGAAAAACACGTTTTACTGGAGTTTCCCTTTAAGGGCTTATACACTCGAGGTAATAGGGCTGCCATAGAGATGCATAACCATATAATGTATGCCTCTAATTTCATATAGAGGTATACAGAAGATTTTTTTTGTCTAATTCTGTGCGAATGTGATAGAAAAAAATAATAGGACGCTCCATTGAACTCAAAGCATTGGAAGCATTGCATCTAGGGTAGTCGCGACGGAGAGGGCGACGGAGCCTGTAGGACTCCTTTAATACAGAGCTGTGCAGACTCTGTGCCAGTGTGCATGATCCTTTAATCTTCCATTAAAGGGGGTGTCCAGAAATAGAAAAACATGGCTGCTTTCTTCCAAAAACAGCACCACACCTGGGTTGTGCCTGGTATTGTAGCTCAGTTCCATTGAACCTGCTAGCTAAAAAGTCTTGAAAAAAAAATATTTTGTTAAATTGATAATAAAATACGTCGTTTTATGTTACTTTAGAAGAGAAAATCAATACATTGTACATTTCTAAATTATATATTAAATTTGTATTACATTTTTATTGTGGTAATGGAGGTTTTGTGTAAAAACAGCACAATGAAAAATCTAGTCTTGCCTATTGCAACAAATTTTAGATTAAAACTTTTACTTAAGAAGAAAACTTCTGATTATTTGCTATGGGCAACAAAATTTGGCTTTGTTTTTACTTTGTTTTTAACATTTTCAATATTTGTTTCTAAATTGAACATACTAGGTTTTAAATCAGAATAAAGGGGAGGAGAAGACACGTTTGATAAAGCATTTAAATGGCTGTAATATAGTTTTTTTTTAATAGATTTTTTTATTTTATTTTTTAAATGAGATTTTATTTATAATTATGAATAAAATGTATTTGCCTTTGTGGCCTAATTCAAGATGCATTTTTCTTGCTTATATAGTTCATACCTATGACAGTCTCCGTCCAATATAGCGTAGTAATAATATTTTTGTATGGCAGGGGGTATAGTGAGCCCACCGTGTCAGGATTTCTGGTGGCTAGACCGGGGAGCGGATTCCTAGGGACCCTCTGTTTTCACCCTCCAGCCCTTGTATAGGGTCTTGGTCTTCAGGGCAAGGAATCCCCTGATCGCTGGACCTCCGAAATAGTCTCCCGATACAACAGCCAATAAATAACCAATGGAATAGAAGTGATAAATAGCGCACTTACTATTTAGGTGCATAGTCTCTAGTGCGGATCCATAGCGGTAGTTGTACTGAAGAATAGTAGGGGTCACATTTGTCGCTGCAGAATTTAGTATGTCCGTTAACGTTGGACATTATCTGCATTTGTCTATGAGCTCCAAATTAGTGAATGCTCTCTCAATGGTGGATCTGAGAGAGGCCGGAGAGAGACCATGACACACAGCTTCAGTGTTCAAACGATCTCTGCCCACAGGGGGCGGATCCATCTTTATTTATAGGAAAATGAGAGTAGGTGGTAACTTCATACTTGCAAACATAAACATTCTATATATGGTAATATCCCAAAACTCCACATATGGTATAATGACAGGAAAGGTGTAGGCTTTGGTTTCAGCCAATCATCTACAATATGATAATGACTCTGATTCAGCCAATAAGAATTATATCAATGCATTATAATAATTCTTCACCCTCCAAGCCCCAGGTGGCCTGAACCTTGTCCCATGGGAAGACACACATTTCAGAGACACAAGTTAATTTGTCTCTACTTCTTATCTCACTAGAGAATGGAGACTGCAGAGAAGTTTAAATTAATTAAACAGAGGCCTGAATCCAAGGCTGACTTATGGTAAACAGTCATTGTCCATTCGGCCAAGGCTATTTGATCTGCTCCTTAAAAGAGTAATAAAACATTCAATTCAAGAACACAACATAGAATTGCTTCAGGACATCTGCTGATATTTACTTTTTACTTATTAACCTCAAGATGGCTCCTTCAGGCCAAAAGATAGATTCCAATGATCCAAAATGAATGCCTACCATACAAGATGGAGTCCATGCAAAATGTTATCTTTGAAACCCATTCTAATCACTTTCACAAAAGCAATATATGTTCACACATATAAAGATAATTACAAATATTTTTGACAATTCCCTTCTTTTGAACATAAATTTGCTTAGCCATGTATTCGAATATTCACCCGAGATTACGTTCTGGCTAGATCCCCTAGACCAGGGCATTTTTAATGCCATTCACCTCGAGACGAATACTCAGGATACGTGTCTAGCAATAGGTGCGCGCACAGCGTTACATACTGTACACACCTGAAGAGTTAGGGAATTACAGGTTTCACAATTCGGGCAATACCATCTATCTTGGTGGTTTTCTACTGCTTGACAGATGACTTTATCAGGTATGGAAGCATTTAGTGTCACAAACAGGTGGCTCTGAACGTTTCCTCCCACCTCGGTTCTTAGGGTGGTCTGGACCTCATGCACTTTTATATCCTGTGCTGTTTTCTTAACTGCTGATACTTTTGCAATAAAACATGTTACAAGTTTAAACATAAAATATCTATCTAAGTAGCTGATTGTGGTCTGGCTCGGGTACATACTCATGGTCTCCTGGGTGGCAACCACTTATATGCTTTACAACCACATATATGACATACATGTTGGGTGGAAGCACATCCCTGGAGTGATTTAACTCTCCTGCAATCCAGGAGGACAAGATCATGTCCCGTCCGGTGGCATTCATCGATACCACCCCCTTTATCAGTTAGATTACCTCGTGTTACACCCTCTAGACCCTGAGATTAACCATTTTCTAGCTGCCTCGGAGCACTGGGAGCTGCCAGTTACTTTTACCCCCACACAAGATACATATTTTGTGTCTCTTCCCTCACAGCCGGTGAGGTTTACAGCATCAAACAACATGTCATTTTCATTAACCTGACCTCTGTTTACACATCACACGGTGTCATTGGGGTAACATCTAATCATAGACGGCAGTATTCCTGGCCTGAGATCTGTTTTCCGCAGCGCTTCTCTCTTTGAATATCTTACACGGTAAAACAGCCAGGGAACCAATGCCCCCGCTGCTATTACAAGAGCGATAACTCCAGGAGAGTGGGGGTTAAGCGCTAGAGAAAAGAGATGGGACTGCAAGGCCAAGGCAATAACTTCATATATCTTCACATATGGCATCGTCTTTGAATGGAGACATATACAATAGTCCAGCAATTTAGTCAATACTGATATCGCTTGATGTTTGATAAACTTGTCATTAAACTCTTCTTCTAGCTCATCATTTAGACAATAGGTAATGTAGAGATGACAGAGAAGATGGTGGTCAGCTGGAGCTTGACGAGACCCACAGTTCAGCCTCGTGATTGAGGACCTGTCAGCAGTGACCGGCGTGTCCAAGTTCTTTCCTTCCAATTTAACGGATGTGGAAGTTGTGAGCTGGACTTGGTACGGAGCGTCACAGTGCGGCTGTGGTGCTTTATGGTGTCTCTTTAAACACGTCCAAGTCCCCGGCTGTAAACAATGTCCTCCTATCACTTAGGATCTGGAATGGAATCATAAACATATTAATACATCTGCGTGAGCTGTTTCTTCAGAGCTCCTACCTAACTGGCCAGGTCAGAGGGCAATAGGCAGGCACTCAGTCCATTGTTTATGGGTTTCAGACATGACCTTCTGGATCTTTAACTTCAATGTCCCATTCAACCTTTCTACCTTCCCATTGCTCTTGGGATACGGGGTGTGAAAAGCTGCTCTATACCCAGGACCTGCAAGATTTCTTGGAGTATCTTCCAGTAAAGTGAGTTCCTCTATCACTTTCTATTGTCTCAGAGACCCCATATCTACATACCACTTCTGAGAGCCATCTTTTACTTTTGCTGTGGCCCACGTTACTGGCCACACCTCAGGCCACCTTGAGAACAGATCTACACAGACCGCTACATGTCATACTGTCCCACCTTTGGTAACTGAGTTAATCTGCAATCGCTGATATGGGTAGTCTGCCTTTACCATATGCCTTTTTGCAACCCGCATAGTTTTGCCTATGTTATGGCAGACACATATCATGCACCGCTGGACAAATCTGGCAGCAGCACTTGCTGAAACCCCGGGGGTACCCACCATTTGGTCACCATTGCACTCATTCCTTCTCTTGACACATGCGTTGGTCCGTGCATTAGTTGGGTTATCATGGGGAAGAGGACTCTGGGTAGGCACATCCTGTTACCCACCTTCCATATTCCATCCTCCCCTTCACTGGCACCTTTTGTCTGCCAATGTCCTTTTTCCTCTTTTGTGGCTAGACTTTGTAATCTACTTAATATTATCATGTCTATGGGACCAGATACTATGCTGGTCAAGAATACTACGTCCTCCTCTATGAGGGACATGAGAGCCGCAGCTTTTGCAGCCTTGTCTACTAGTCTATTCCCCCTCGCTTCAGGGGTAGCTTGCACTTTGAGTATACCTACATGCTTTGGCAGTGTCAGAGCCTCAAACAGTTCTCTCACTCTCTCAACATTATGGGTTTACCCGTGGATCCAGCAAAATCTCTGCTCCTCCAGATTAGGCCATAATCATGTGCAATACCAAAAGCATATCTAGAGTCAGTATATATAAATTTACCTTCAGCCAGTCTACACACCTCAGCGAGTACCTTCACCTCCACCTCCTGTGCGGACACAGAGGATGGGAGTGGTTGTTACTTTATTACCTCTGTTTCGGTAGTAAGAGTATATACCCAGTCTTGTAGCATACTTCATGGTGGTACCTGGAACCATCTACAAAAGAAAAACTCAAAAGCTGGATTAGATATTGGATCCCCTGTTACATTTTCTAATGTTTTCATCTCTATTTTCATTAATTCAATACAATTATGTTGGTGACCTGTGTACTGGGGAATCAAATGTGCTGGGAAACCAACTTCCCACCAGGTTGAAAATTCACTGTCTACTGTTTCCTGTGACTTATCCCATTCCCTCTCAAGTCTCCCATTGACCATATAACCTATCCATGTAACCCATCCATTTCTTCCTCCTCTGTTGAACCCTGCGGAAGCAATGTAGTAGGGTTTAACACTGTAACACTGTACATCAATGTATGGTTCGGTTATCAATACTTTTCAACTGTGGGAGGCTCGGAGGGCGCTGCTTCAACTGGGGTTTGGGGCTGTTTGCAAACAATTTTAACAGTCACAGGGGCCACAGACATGCGTCCTACATCTGTTTACCCTGCGCCCAGAAGGAGGACAGGACCGCCCTCAATATTCCTGAGATGTGAGGTCTTCCTCCTAGTGCAATCCCCATAGAGTGCAGCACACATAAAATTTAGCATATCATCAGTAACTTCAATCTGTCCATCAGACTTATATCCAATGACAACCTACATTGCTGCAAGGATGTCAGAAACTATAAGATTGACTGGACAGGAATCTGACACCATAAACGTAACAGCTCCTGTGAATGCTGTCATCTTATTTGCATTTTCATTTCATAAAATATATTCCCAATATGTTTGTGTGTGTGTGTGTGCGTGTGTGTGTGTGTGTGTCATGTGCATATACCACCACTAAACAGAAAGGATACTCTTATAAATTAATAAGAGGTTTGCAAAATATTTGGTTCCTTAATGAGTTTATGTCAATTATTAAACAAACCAATCCATTAACACAAATGGTGAAACATATCGTGCACTATATGTGTCATCATATGCCAATAGAAACTTTCATATCAAATAATAATAACCTAAAATGTAACAATGAGATAAAAAAATATTTCTTGTCGAATCACTTATCATGTGGTGATTTCAAAGAAACCATTTCCCTTTAAAAATAGTTCCGCACATACACAAGTCACTCACAACACCAGCTGTTCCCAGACACTCTCAGTACTGAGAATCCAATCTCACACCTGTATGCCTTTTGTGTGTATCTTTGGTAAAACAAGTATATAACTAGAATGACTGTGTATAAACTCCTAATCTTGGATTATTCATCCAATGAACTATAATCTTCATTTAGTAATGCGCATCATATTACATTTAAATATGAATGAAGTTTTTCATTGTGGTCGACACATAAAACACATATAACGTAACATATAACATATAAACATAAAACATATAATACTCAATCCTGTCTTCTTATCAGGCTTTTTTCCTATTAATCTTTAAGTTACAGTTCTTATTTTGCACTATATGTGCACTTTCTGCAGACACCGCTATACCACAGATAACAGAGAATGTAGTATTAACCCCTTACTAGCTAAAATTTATGAGCTACAAGGTCAAAATGTCACCATGTGCTCCTGTCAATCAATGACCAAACATCCTCACGTTAACACACGTTATTCTCTTATCATTAGTTCTATTAGTCTAACACGGTTACTATACATTAACAATATCTTGTTAGACATTCCATGCAATTATTAAAATGACTGTTAAATAAACCAAAAAGGAAAAAGATTTACAGTATTGTTTAAAACGTCTTGGAAAACTCCTATAACGAGAGGAAATTTCATTAGTGACAATTTAGGACAGATGATATACAGTATATTCCAACAAGCAGATCTGGATAGAAATACATAAGAATCTTCACTTTATCAATCTCACTTCTTCTACAATCCGGGTCATTACACTTATAATGATCCTATTGGCTTTAACTCTATTTCTAGCCAATACCTAATCCACATCTAGCTCTCTATCAATAATCCCTGAACATTTCACCCAATGTTCCCTTTTTAGGAAGTGAAGAATTAATTGATTCCTTTATGAATTCTGATGACGCCTTTCTCTCTATGTATGGCTAATAACTGATCACATGTCACCCCTGGAAACCTCTTGTTTCTGTAAACCTTTGGTTTATAAAGCTGTACATAGAATATTTATACGTTGGCACATTATTTTCTACTGTAATGTCTCTATCTATAGAAATAGACGCTGGTCAATTCTTACTGACAACTGACAACTGTGTTTCCTAGTGTTTTTTTTTTTTGTTTTTGTTTTTTTCTGGTACATTCAATCACTTCTATCTGTTCTCTGCAACTCTGTCTATTAATCCAGGGCCCATCATCTCTCAAGAAATCATCCCATCTGGTATAACTGAGGATTCCACTACTCGGACATTCCCGCCTTTTTTGTTATTTTCTCCAGGTTCTTTACTGCACCGTCCCCGCATCGTTTCCAAACAAAATCTGCTGCTGTTTGTCCACACCCTGTACCTTGGGTGTTATGCCCCCATTCCCGGCTGGCCAGCACTTTACCTTGGGCATATTTTTAATCAGAAGTCCCCATGCCCTCTGCTAGACTTTCGGCTTTCTTAGTCTGTCAATGAGGATTCCCTAGGCACTCTGCTAACTCCTATGTTTAGTCTGTCCGTAGGGCTCCTCGAAGCACTCTGCTAAATCCTGGGCCTATTTCTAGTCTGTCATGGTGGTTTCCCCCAACGCGCTCTGCTAAATATTTTAGACTGTCATGGAGTTTACCCCCCCACGCGCTCTGCTAAATATTTTAGACTGTCATTGGGCAACCACGTCTCTGATCCTGCCTCCTAAACAGCAGCCAAATAACTATTGTCAACAAGATCACAATTATTGCAAGTCCCTCGGTGCAGTGTACGTTAACCTACTTTATGTTGTATTTAAAAGGGATGGGTATGATTTATAACTATCTCACTGTCTCAGGGGCCCGTGGATATTCCATAAACTTTCTAGTTACAGAGATGTTACTTAATAATCATCAACTCATTCAGATCGGGCGTCGGAGGATTAGCCCACATACGTGCTCTTACTTCCGGCCAGGTGCGCCTCCTATGGGTCACAGTCTGGATACGCGGAAAGTCCTAACAATCACTTGGGCGGGGATGGTTACCCGTCACTTCTGCAAGGATCAATTTGCAACCTGATCTTAATACATACAAAACCTAGGGGCCGGAGGGAACACTTCGGACAGGCCGTTTAGTGTTTTCTCTGTATTTGGTTTTTTCTGTATGTTTTGGGATCAGAAAACAAACGCTCCCTTATCTCAGCCGCTCACAGATACACTCACAGATTCATTTCTACTCACACACCTATTCCTATAATTCATACATACAACTCATAGACAAATGGTGTTCATAGTTCCCAAATAGTCAAGAGACAATACCTGGACGGCAGCTAAAACAAGAGAGAAGTGCACAGTAAGAATAACATTTCTTACTCACCGGTTTTGTGTGCAGTTCTCCGTTATCTTAGCCGTCATCCACCTTCGATTGTCGCCTTCGATCTGTGTTGAGAATCCCGGACAAGAGCCCCCAAGTAATGTCGCTGCAGAATTTAGTATGTCCGTTAACGTTGGACATTATCTGCATTTGTCTATGAGCTCCAAATTAGTGAATGCTCTCTCAATGGTGGATCTGAGAGAGGCCGGAGAGAGACCATGACACACAGCTTCAGTGTTCAAACGATCTCTGCCCACAGGGGGCGGATCCATCTTTATTTATAGGAAAATGAGAGTAGGTGGTAACTTCATACTTGCAAACATAAACATTCTATATATGGTAATATCCCAAAACTCCACATATGGTATAATGACAGGAAAGGTGTAGGCTTTGGTTTCAGCCAATCATCTACAATATGATAATGACTCTGATTCAGCCAATAAGAATTATATCAATGCATTATAATAATTCTTCACCCTCCAAGCCCCAGGTGGCCTGAACCTTGTCCCATGGGAAGACACACATTTCAGAGACACAAGTTAATTTGTCTCTACTTCTTATCTCACTAGAGAATGGAGACTGCAGAGAAGTTTAAATTAATTAAACAGAGGCCTGAATCCAAGGCTGACTTATGGTAAACAGTCATTGTCCATTCGGCCAAGGCTATTTGATCTGCTCCTTAAAAGAGTAATAAAACATTCAATTCAAGAACACAACATAGAATTGCTTCAGGACATCTGCTGATATTTACTTTTTACTTATTAACCTCAAGATGGCTCCTTCAGGCCAAAAGATAGATTCCAATGATCCAAAATGAATGCCTACCATACAAGATGGAGTCCATGCAAAATGTTATCTTTGAAACCCATTCTAATCACTTTCACAAAAGCAATATATGTTCACACATATAAAGATAATTACAAATATTTTTGACACATTCCAGGATTGGTAGGTAGGAGGCAAACAAGAATAATTGATGATATTGTCTAATAGATCAATTACAGCAAACACCAGGCTTTAAGAGGGAGCAACTTTATTGCTCTGGCAAAGTCAAACTGAGAGTGAGAGATTATATAGGAAAGAAACAGGTGCTAAAGTTGACCAATTAGTGCATTCTGCTACTCCAGAGCCAAGGACAGCAGGTGCAGAGAGTTAAGTAACTAGTAGTGTGAGCTGTCCTCAGAAGTACCAGGAATAGTAGACGTAGCAGAGCTGGCACTGTGCGGACAGAGGCCAGACCGTAGCCTGGAGTGAATGGCGCGGTACCGTGAAGAGGTGTGTATGAGCGGAGGAGAGAGAAGTGCCACATACATGATTCTCTAAACAGTCCTGATTATTACTCTCCCAAAAGGGTATAGCTGGTGAGGTTTAGCAAAAATTAACCTTTAAATTAGCTTCTCGGAAACCGACAACCAACAATAACAAAGTGATCAGCTAAGGGCCTGTACACACCTGTATCTGTGTTTCCGTTGTTATGCTCTGCCAGAGGAGCAGAACAACGACAATGCCGGTAGTGCCGGTTCTGTTGTATAACAAACACCATCGGCGCCCGACAAAACCCATGGACTCTAATAGGTTCCGTCGGGTTTCCAGCATGTTGTCCATGGTTTTACTGAAAACAATAACGCAGCCTCCAACTCAGATGTGAACAGGTCCTAATTCAAAAATGATAACTAATATGGCTGCACTTCCTGTTGGCACAAGAATGGCATCAAAACAGAAAAATTCCAATATCTTTTATTAGATTCTTAGAAAATGTATAATCAAAGGTCCATTAATTCAGATGGTGGTGGTCTACAATTCTACTAAACCCAATGCTGGAATAACAGAAAATCTCAAACTTCCAAACTAGAGCATGGGAGGGTCAGATCAGCAGCAGTTTAGTGATAAGGAGGTTCGTATACAATGCTTGGGTCGGGAGTGCACTAAAAATGATCAAAGTAAGTTTTAATATTCCGATTTTTTAAAATCTGGAATTTCAAGTAATTTTAGCAGCTTGTTGATCCAGAACATGCCTCAATTCACAGCATTTGATCAATTATAATTTATGACCTTTTGTCTTCTAGCATAACATAGCGAACCTTAACCAATCATGGGGCCAAACTCCCGCCAAGGGCAAAACACAAGAGCGGGAGACAATGTCTAAATGTCACCCGTTTATATTTGAGATATAAAGGTATGTGACCCTGCAGCATATATAAAATGTATATACGGTACTTGAGGTTTAGCTGCTGATTTATGAATGCTAAGTCCTTGACTGGATATCCTAAGCCCAGAGTCAGATGGAGAGGCATCCATCCGATTTATAAAGTCCTCTTCTGACTTGTGGAGGAAAGAGCAGGAACAGATACTTGCATCTTCTTAGCCAATATAAAAGCGATATTCTTCTCATAATATGCTGCCTCATTAATAAACACCGGGTAAACTGGTTGTTCTCCGGTATACGGGATTATCTGGTCATCCAAACTCAGAAATGCAGGATCACCAGGGTGGAGAAGAAAAAAATCTCGATCCTGAGGAAAGAAGAGCAAATGGGTCAGACATGTGAGCAGAGTTCCTTCGGTGGTAAACCCACTAGAAGAGCAGAAGACATGAGCAGTAAATTTTCGTACTTGGCTTGGCTATCATTGACGTTGAGCTTAATGGGCATTATGTATAAAATACAGAAGATCTAATAGTGGCTAGTCTAGACAAGTGGTGGGCATTGAGGTCATATGTGACGTTCTCAGCCAAAGAAAGAGACTGAAAGAAGAGTATGACCACAGTCAGGTCTTCCTGCAATGGACCCTATAGCAGCCACATGGGTAGCTCCGTCACTCCACTGGCAACCAATACTAAGTAAATTGGGTTGATATATTAGCTAAAAATGACCTTATAAAAAAATATCAAGTTGTCATCTATTGAACACAATGGCCAATGCAGTTAGAAGTCATTTCAATCTGTTGGAAATTATTAAGGTGCCCATACAAAGCTCAGCAGAACCTGTGTATGGAGGCCCCCCCCCCCCAACTCTCCCTGACGGCAGATATCGTGGGAAAGAAGCATCAGCATGTTAGAGTTCAACATCACCAATCTTTTGTCCCCACAGGAGATAAGCCATGCTAGAGGCGTCTAGCAGTGGCCTCTGATCCTCTACGCATTGACATAAACCTGCACGCTGAACATACGGTTTATGGGGGAGTCAGGCGAAATAACTGTTGCCCGCATGGGCATTTGGCCAACAGTTATTTAATGTGCCATCTTTAGGGCAAATGCTTGTTATCAGACATAACAAAATTATTTATGTGTTTATATTAGCCACTAGAGGGAGCCAGTTCGGGATGATCCAAGATGATCCTAAGGGTCGCAACTTTGTCCTGTAAGCATACCAAGGGATCTACAATTAAAAAAAATGTAAAGTATAACTCCACTTTTCCACATTAATAACAGTTTATATCGAAATAAAAATCTACATATGATATCTATTTGCAGACCCTTTTTAGTCTGAATAGCATATACTTTACTGCGGGGGACTCTGGCAGATGTTTAAAGGGTGACTCATCGGCCTGAACCCCACCAATCACAATTTCTGACTTTTAAAAAAAAGTTGCCGAGTAATAGTCCACTGTAGAAATATCCTACAACTCCCAGAAACAATTCCAGTGCCTTGCATCTGACCTAAGTTGTTAAAGGTGGGTCTCACTGTTTTATTGGATTCTAAGACTATGTTCACACGGTGGATTTTGCTTAGCGGGTCCCGCCGCAGAATTATTCCTGCTGTCAGCAGAAAGATTCCTGCTCCCATTCACTTCAATAGGAGGTTTTGGCGGAACCTGGCCAAAGATCGGGCAGGACGCTTCTTTTGTCAACTAGCTGACAAATGAAATGAATGGGAGTCGGAACGTTGTGGCGGAATCCACTGTGTGAACAGGGCCTGAGATGCAAGCAGTAGAATTCCGAATGAAGCTTTAAATGTGAACAGTGTATAAGATCAGACGTAACTAAATTCCATCATTAATAAAGCAAATACTTGCAGAGTTTCTCATTCTTTTATGGAGTGCACATTTAGATATAAAACCAAAATTATATATATATGAGAACTCAAAAAAGCTAAAGGACAGGATAATCATTATTGATGAATGTTTTTGATTATTTTTGTTAGCCTGACGTTTACCTGTAGGGAAGGATGTACAACTGCAGATACTTCTCCATCAGGTGATAGAGGAAATTGTACATGACCAACACGCTGGTAAACATCAACTTCAAAAGCTGGAAACTCCATTCCTTGAAAAAGAAAAAGTGTTCACAATTTTGACGCACTATTTGGACCTAATGGATGAATAGATCTTCGGGAGGACTTTGGTCATCATCTACAGAACACTAGCGATATGTGAAGGCCCAGTTGTCTTGGTTTCGGTACTACTACATACTGTATGGCTGTGTTCACACAGGGCGGATATGCTGCGTAAAAGTACTGTATCCGCCCTGTTCCCCACAGGGAATTCGGGCCGAAAAACCGCACAAAATTGTCCACTGCGGAAACCAGCAGGTAAAAAAAAACAAAAAACCCTATACTTACCCATAGTGGCTATGCATGCCTCCTGGGATGAAGTTTCATCCCATGTGACCGCAGCAGCCTGTGATTGGCTACAGCTGTCACATGGGATGAAACGTCATCCTTGGAGGCCTGGCTGGCCACAGGAGCAGAGAGAGAGATCTGGGTAAGTATAAGCTTTTTTCTTTTTTTCTGAGTTGCGATTTTTGCGGCGAAATCTAAGCTATTCCGCCGCAAAAATTGCAACATCTGCTATATGTTACGGGTTTTACCTCCCATTGAATTAAAAAAGGGAAAACCAGCAAAGGAAAAGCAGCGATTCCGAAGCATAAATTGACATGCGGATTAAAAGAAAAGCGCCGCAGGACAATTTACGAACGATTTTTTGGGTGGATTTTTTATGCAGCGTGTGGATGAGATTTGTTCAAGTCCCATCCACCGTTTTGCAACTTTATTATGCTGCGGATTTTCCGCATGAAATCCGTTGCGGAAAATCGGAAGTGTTTATACTACGTGTAGACATACACTATAGGTCCAGACAAAAAAGAATTATACTTCTGCTATTATAAATATGATTGTGGTGGGACAAATCAGATTCCTTCTGATTGTGTATGCCATGTGACGCTTGTGCAAGAGTAGTTGTGGAAGGAAGCTATGTTTCTCCTAGATTCCTTTCCTATATGTTGTAGCAGGCCAGACAGTAGAGTGTAACAACCACAAAACCACCAAGCCTAAGAGGGGCACTGTTAGGTAATCAGGGGGTGGTTAGGGGGTTCAAGTAAGTTTGGAGTAAGGCACCGTTCACATCTGCGTTCGGCATTCCGTTGTTCTACTCTGTCGGATGAGCAGAACAATAGAGACAACCGGCGCGCGACGGAACCCATTGACTTGACGTGTTTCTCAGAGTGCATAACTAGTGTTTACCTATGCAACCATGGTCACAAGGTAGTTTGAAACTTTTTTTCCCATAGAGAGACATTGAAATTGCGGTAATGTTGTGACGTTATTGCAAATCGGCACCTATGTTATAGTGGAGCCTAAGCCTTAGTGGTGGTCTAGGAAGTCCAGGTTGCCTCCTGTACAATGGCAGGTGACATTTTATGTTAATAAATGTATACTAATGCACCTAGGCCACAGCAATAGTGTAAGTGTATGTACATTAAAGCTAAGCAGCAGAACTTAATGTCAGGCAGCAGCTGCAAAAGCAAATCAGATTTTAAAAAGAGCTAATAAAACGTGATCCAAATGTAATATTGTGCCTCTATAAATCCTTTGTAAGGCCACATCTTGATGAAGGGGATTCAGTTTTGGGCTCCACGTTGTAAAAAGAATATAGGTGAGCAGAAGAGGATTAAAAGGCGAGCGTATTGACATAGAGTATGTAGCGAATAGTTCATATATTATTAGCAGAATGTCCCCCAAAACATCAAATTTCTCTCTCAATCTACCACAGGACTTAGGCACTGTTTCCATCATGTTTTTGGTACACGTTTAGCGTGTATGTCAACAAAGCTCCTGACGTACACACTAAATGTCTCCATAGCCTACCATTGCCAGACAGAGGACAATGGCTTTTGTTGTGTGATATCAAACTGCAGCACATTATCAAAGTCAAGATAAACTTGGCTACATCTGTACAGAAATTATTAAAGAGGCTCTGTCACCAGATTTTGCAACCCCTATCTCCTATTGCAGCAGATCGGCGCTGCAATGTAGATTACAGTAACATTTTTATTTATTTTTTTAAACGAGCATTTTTGGCCATGTTATGACCATTTTTATATTTATGCAAATTAGGCTTTCTAAAGTACAACTGGGCGTGTTTAACGTTAAAGTACAACTGGGCGTGTATTGTGTGTGTTACATCTGGGCGTTTTTACTTCTTTTACTAGCTGGGCGTTGTGAATAGAAGTTTATGATGCTGACGAATCCGCATCATCCACTTCTCTTCAGAACGCCCAGCTTCTGGCAGTGCAGACACACAGCGTGTTCTCCAGAGAGGACGCTGTGACGTCACTCACTTCCTGCCCCAGGTCCTGCATCGTGTCGGACGAGCGAGGACACATCGGCACCAGAGGCTACAGTTGATTCTGCAGCAGCATCAGTGTTTGCAGGTAAGTAGCTACATCGACTTACCTGCAAACGCCGATGCTGCTGCAGAATCAACTGTAGCCTCTGGTGCCGATGTGTCCTCGCTCGTCCGACACGATGCAGGACCTGGGGCAGGAAGTGAGTGACGTCACAGCGTGATCTCTCGAGAACACGCTGTGTGTCTGTGAACTGCTAGAAGCTGGGTGTTAACGAAGAGAAGTGGATGATGCTGATTCGTCAGCATCATACACTCCCATTCACAACGCCCAGCTAGTAAAAGAAGTAAAAACGCCCAGATGTACGCACATAATACACGCCCAGTTGTACTTTAACGTTAAACACGCCCAGTTGTACTTTAGAAAGCCTCATTTGCATAAATATAAAAATGGTCATAACTTGGCCAAAAATGCTCGTTTTAAAAAAAAAAAAAAAACGTTACTCGTATCTACATTGCAGCGCCGATCTGCTGCAATAGGAGATAGGGGTTGAAAAATCTGGTGACAGAGCCTCTTTAAACTAAAATTATGGCAAAACTGGTTGTCTCCTCTATAAAGTTTCCTCTGCTATTCTAAGTGTAATTTTGTGGTACGCCACTGATCCTGTATTCCTTATCAGTACCTTGATTCCAGTGGTTGATGAAGTCCAAAGTAACTTTAACAAGTGTCTTCATCTTTTGCAGCATGTCGCCTCTGACAACCCCCTGTGGCTGAGGACCCAGCTCAAAACCTGAAATTGCAGACACAGTGATCAGTATAACCCCATAGCCGACACATGGTCCTAATACCAGAGAGGGGAGTAGATCTGCTTTGAACTTTCTGCTTCGTCTTGTAGCCAAGTCCAGGAAGAAGCTAAGTTATATCAGCGATGGAACTGGGATTGAGTCACAAGCAGGGGCATAACCAGGGGCGTAACTAGGAAATACTGGGCCCCATAGCAAACTTTTGACTGGGGCCCCCCTCCCCTGGGTGTCACACAACCCCCCCTTGTAGATAGTGCCTTTTTTACAGCCCCCCCTGTAGATAACGCCATACAGCCCCCTCTGTAGATAGCGCCATACAGCCTCCCTGTAGATAGCGCCATACAGCCCCCCTGTAGATAGCGCCATACAGCCCCCCTGTAGATAGCGCCATACAGCCCCCCTGTAGATAGCGCCATACAGCCCCCTCTGTAGATAACGCCATACAGCCCCCTCTGTAGATAACGCCATACAGCCCCCTCTGTGGATGGCGCCATACAGTCCCCCCTGTAGATAACGCCATACAGCCCCCCTGTAGATAGCGCCATACAGCTCCCCCTTTAGATAGCGCCATACATCCCCCTGTAGATAGCGCCATACAGCCACCCTGTAGATAGCGCCATACAGCCCCCCTGTAGATAGCGCCATACAGCCCCCCCTGTAGATAACGCCATACAGCCCCCTCTGTAGATAGCGCCATACAGCCCCCCTGTAAATAGCGCCATACAGCCCCCCTGTAGATAGCGCCATACAGCCCCCCTGTAGATAGTGCCATACAGCCCCCCTGTAGATAGCGCCATACAGCCCCCTCTGTAGATAACGCCATACAGCCCCCTCTGTAGATAACGCCATACAGCCCCCTCTGTAGATAACGCCATACAGCCCCCTCTGTGGATGGCGCCATACAGTCCCCCCTGTAGATAACGCCATACAGCCCCCCTGTAGATAGCGCCATACAGCCACCCTGTAGATAGCGCCATACAGCCCCCTGTAGATAGCGCCATACAGCCCCCCTGTAGATAGCGCCATACAGCCCCCCTGTAGATAGCGCCATACAGCCCCCCTGTAGATAGCGCCATACAGCCCCCTCTGTAGATAACGCCATACAGCCCCCTCTGTAGCTAACGCCATACAGCCCCCTCTGTGGATGGCGCCATACAGTCCCCCCTGTAGATAACGCCATACAGCCCCCCTGTAGATAGCGCCATACAGCTCCCCCTGTAGATAGCGCCATACATCCCCCTGTAGATAGCGCTATACAGCCACCCTGTAGATAGCGCCATACAGCCCCCCTGTAGATAGCGCCATACAGCCCCCTCTGTAGATAACGCCATAGAAGCCTCCTCTGTAGATAACGCCATACAGCCCCCTCTGTAGATAGCGCCATACAGCCCCCCTGTAAATAGCACCATACAGCCCCCCTGTAGATAGCGCCATACAGCCCCCCTGTAGATAGCGCCATACAGCCCCCCTGTAGATAGCGCCATACAGTCCCCTCTGTAGATAACGCCATACAGCCCCCTCTGTAGATAACGCCATACAGCCCCCTCTGTAGATAACGCCATACAGCCCCCTCTGTAGATAACGCCATACAGCCCTCTCTGTAGATAACGCCATACAGCCCCCCTGTAGATAGCGCCATACAGCCACCCTGTAGATAGCGCCATACAGCCCCCCTGTAGATAGCGCCATACAGCCCCCTCTGTAGATAACGCCATAGAAGCCTCCTCTGTAGATAACGCCATACAGCCCCCTCTGTGGATGGGGCCATACAGTCCCCCCTGTAGATAGCACCATACAGCCCCCTCTGTAGATAACGCCATACAGCCCCGTCTGTAGATAACGCCATACAGCCCCCTCTGTGGATGGTGCCATACAGTCCCCCCTGTAGGGAAAGCCATACAGCCCACCCCCTGTAGGGAACACCATACAGCCCCCCCCCTGTAGGGAACGCCATACAGCGTCCCCAACCCCCCAAAAAAATGTGACCTACAGTGTGAAAAGACAAAAGACATGTATCCCCTATCCACAGGATAGGGGATACATGTGTGATCGCTAGCAGCGATAGGGAGAACGGGGGACCTAAAGTCCCCTGAAGTTCTCCATGACTAACCTCTGACTTCTGGCGTCTGCGCAGCTCAATAAAAATGAAAGGAGCGCTGGTCACGCATGCGCACAAGCGCGACCGGCGCTCCATTCATTTCTACGGAGCTGCCGACACAGACCCCGGAAGTCCGAGGTTTGTGATGGAGAACTTCAGGGGACTTTCAGTCCCCCGTTCTCCCTATCAATGCCAGCGATCACACATGTATCCCCTATCCTGTGGATAGGGGATACATGTCTTTTGTTTAATGGCAGAGCGGGGAGATACCTCCCTGCTCTGCCGTAGTGTTCAGTGGTGTCACGCTGTAGCAGCCATAGCGGCTGCTAGCGGAGTCTCCGGCCATGGTGGGGGCCCGTGCCGGCGGGCAACACGGGCCCCTCATGCCGCGGGCCCCGTAGCAGCCGCTACGGCTGCTATAGCGGTAGTTACGCCACTGGGCATAACTATAGGGGGTGCAGTCTCACCTGGACCCAGAAATCTGAGGAAGCCCAAAAGGTCCAGTACTAGAAATGAAGCATAAAATTTGGGGAGCCATGTTACAGTTTTTGCATTGGGGCCTAGGAGCTTTTAAGTTACACCTCTGATCATAAGGTCAATTAGCCTTGATATAAATGCGGAGTCCAGGGGTATGCAACCTTTTTTGGATGTCGTGCCGATAAAAAAAAAACAAAAAACAATGATAAAGTACTCAGTGTGCCATGCAAACATAGAAGTCATATAATGCAAACTGTTACCACGTATGTGACATAAACCAATTAATCAGTTAATTAAACTTACATTTCAGTGTGACCCTTGTCCCTGACTTTCTTTGCAAAGATGATCCATCTAAGGTGCATACGAGGCTTCTGAACACCAGCTGGGGGTCGCACATAGGAGAGACCGCAGCTACTGAACACCAGCTGGGGGGTTGCACATAGGAGAGACTGCGGCTACTGAACACTTGCTTGGGGGGGGGGTGCACATAGGAAAGACCATGGCTAATGAACATCAGCTTAGGGTGGTGTACATAGGAGAGACTGCTGCTACTGAATACTAGCTTGGGGGAACTGCACACAGGACAGACCGTGGCTACTGAACACCAGCTTGGGGGATGCACGTAGGAGAGACCTTGGCTAACGGACACCAGCAAGGGGGAACTACACACAGGAGAGACCGTGGCTACTGAATACCAGCTTGCGGGCGCTGTACCCAGGAGAGAGAGTGACTACTGAACACCAGCTTGAGGGGGGGTGCATACAGGAAAGACCATGGCCACTGAACATCAGCTTGGGGGGGGGGGGTGCACATAAGAGAGAGAGCTGACGACTTTTGCAAATTTTTTGTGATCGTATAGAGTTGTGTTCTGCAGTTTACCCCTGCGTCACCTGCAAATTCTTCCTGCACCAGTTCTCTCTGGGGCAACATCCCTGGCCTCCCGTTCCTGATTCCCTGTCTTGGCACATACTCAGTGTGTCTCCAATTTCACAAAAAAATTGTGACATGCTAGATCACATGCCGTATAACTGAGGTGTTCCCCATTATTTCTGGGGGAAAATATCTTTGTCTTGCATCTCCTGACAGAGCACCATACTAAAGCCTTATTCACACGAACACGGTTCAGGGAGCCGGGACCCATGATGCTGAGTCAGTGCCTAGCCATGGGAATACTGTCCCGTACTGAAAACATGATTACAGTACGGGACAGTATTACCACAGGAAGGCAGGGACAGCTAGCATCAAAGATAACTATGTGTTAAGGATCTGCCAGGCACAGCTTCTGTATCCACGCCCATAGGTAATCAGTCTGCACCTGCTTCTATGTCTGTGAGACTGACTCCATCTTCCACCACTCAGGATGGCAGGCTTAGGAGTGGGAGAGCCTATCACAGCCTGGCCAGACGGAGCTAGCTCCCGCCCTCTGTCTAGTTATACCTGCCTTTCCTGTTCCTCCTTGCTTGTGATTCTTCTCGTTTTGTTTCCTGGCCCTGCTGCAGCTTCTTGAACCATTTGACCCTGCTTCATATTGACCCTGGCTTACTGACTTCTCTCCTGCTCTGCGTTTGGTACCTCGTACACTCCTGGTTTGACTCGGCTCGTTCACCACTCTTGTTGCTCACGGTGTCACCGTGGGCAACTGCCCCTTTTCCTTTGCTTCTGTGTACCCTTGTCTGTTTGTCTGTCGTGCACTTATTGAGCGTAGGGACCGTCGCCCAGTTGTACCCCGTCGCCTAGGGCGGGTCGTTGCAAGTAGGCAGGGACTGAGTGGCGGGTAGATTAGGGCTCACTTGTCTGTTTCCTTACCCCCATCATTACACTATGATTCTAGGAGCCCCGCTTCCTAAACTGTGGCCAGTCCGGGAAATACGACCGACATCCGTTCCTTATCTCACGGACCGAACATGCGGATAGTATAGAACACATTCTATGCTATGGGCCAATGCACGCAACCATGGTTGCCACAGTCCGTGCTCAGCCCGAAGCCCGGACCACAAAGAAGAATAGGACATATTTTACAGACCGCAATTGAGGTCCAGGCTCCTTGAAGTCAATGCACATCTTGTGTGTGCACAGTCTGTGATTGCAGATGGCCCACTAATGACTCTCTGCGGCCCGTCCGTGCCGTAATCATGGACTGTGCACACGGCTACAGTGTGTGCATGAGGCCCTAAGCATATGGAGTCCCTGCAACCTTACACTGTACGCAGTAAGTAGGTACAGTATGGCACTGTCTAGGCAATGTGGGCACCAGGGGCGTAACTAGGAAAAACTGGGCCCCATAGCAAACTTTTGACTGGGGCCCCCCCTCCCCTGGGTGTCACACAACCTCCCCTGGGTGTCACACAACCCCCCCTTATAGATAGTGCCTTTTTTACAGCCCCCCTGTAGATAACGCCATACAGCCCCCTGTAGATAACGCCATACAGCCCCCTGTAGATAACGCAATACAGCCCCCTCTGTAGATAACGTCCTACAGCCCCCCTGTAGATAACGCCATACAGACCCCCCCTGTAGATAACGCCATACAGCCCCCCTGTAGATAGCGCCATACATCCCCCTGTAGATAACACCATACAGACCCCCCTGTAGATAACGCCATACAGCCCCCTGTAGATATAAAGCAAAACAAATGGGTATGTATAAGGCAACGGGTATAACTTTCAAAGAATAACCATATGAGTATACAAAATAACCGTTTATTGAATACCAAAACACTACATACAAGTTAAAAATATTTAAAATAGCATATGATATGCCATATACAAATCACTGAAGGAGGAATACCACCCTGATAAGTGGCTAGCAAATAGCTACCTCCTTACACTCACCTAAACCCCCAGAGCAGACATGCAATGCATTAATCTTGAAAAGAGTGTGTAAAAATGTTGCATCAGTTAGGCATCAGATCAGCATGTCCTATATCTCAGGCTATATGGGGGAAAATAGGGGAAAGAAACCCCACGCGTATCGCCATACAGCCCCCTTTGTAGATAACGCCATACAGCCCCCACAGTAGAGAACGCCATACAGCCCCCACAGTAGAGAACGCCATACAGCCCCCACAGTAGATAACGCCATACAGCCCCCACAGTAGAGAATGCCATACAGCCCCCTTTGTAGATAACGCCATACAGCCCCCTATGTAGATAATGCCATACAGCCCCCTTTGTAGATATCTACAGAGGGGGCTGTATGGCGTTATCTACAAAGGGGGCTGTATGGCGTTCTCTACTGTGGGGGCTGTATGGCGTTATCTACAAAGGGGGCTGTATGGCATTCTCTAAAGGGAGGCTGTATGGCGTTCTCTACAGTGGGGGCTGTATGGCGTTCTCTACAGTGGGGGCTGTATGGCGTTCTCTACAGTGGGGGCTGTATGGCGCTATCTACAGAGGGGGCTGTATGGCGTTCTCTACAGTGGGGGCTGTATGGCGTTCTCTACAGTGGGGGCTGTATGGCGTTCTCTACAGTGGGGGCTGTATGGCGTTCTCTACAGAGGGGGCTGTATGGCATTCTCTACAGGGGGGGGCTGTATGGCGTTCTCTACAGTGGGGGCTGTATGGCACTATCTACAGAGGGGGCTGTATGGCGTTCTCTACAGAGGGGGCTGTATGGCGCTAACGCCTGTAGGTAATGCCATACAGCTCCCCCTGTAGGTAACGCTATACAGCCCCCCCTGTAGGTAACACTATACAGCCCCACTGTAGGTAACGCCATGCAGCCCCAACCCCCCCCAAAAAAATCCGACCTACAGTGTGTCCTACAAAAGACATGTATCCCCTATCCACAGGATAGGGGATACATGTGTGATTGCTGGCATTGATAGGGAGAACGGGGGACTGAAAGTCCCCTGAAGTTCTCCATGACTAACCTCTGACTTCCGGTGTCTGCGCAGCTCAATAAAAATGAAAGGAGCGCTGGTCACGCATGTGCACAAGCGCGACCGGCGCTCCATTCATTTCTACGGAGCTGCCGACACAGACCCCGGAAGTCCGAGGTTTGTGATGGAGAACTTCAGGGGACTTTCAGTCCCCCGTTCTCCCTATCAATGCCAGCAATCACACATGTATCCCCTGTCCTGTGGATATGCTGTGGATAGGGGATACATGTCTTTTGTTTAATGGCAGAGCGGGGAGATACCTCCCTGCTCTGCCGTACTGTTCAGTGGCGTCGCGCTGTAGCAGCCATAGCGGCTGCTAGCGAAGCCTCCGGCCATGGTGGGGGCCCGTGCCGGCGGGCGACACGGGCCCCCTCATGCCACGGACCCCGCAGCAGCCACTACGGCTGCTACGGCGGTAGTTACGCCACTGGTGGGCACTGTATGGCATTATGTAGAGACTGTATTGCACAATGGCATTATATTCATATACCGATATATAAATAAAGGGACAAGAACAAAATCTAATACTCTGCTGTGTCTCTTATCTCAGAAACTGGGAGGTATTATATTAGAAACTGAACAAATATTATCATATGTGCGGCTCTAAGCTATAACACAGAATGTCCCATAAATATGCGAAAAAAATATGCTCACTTGTACTCACCAATGCCGGCTTTACTAACAGAGGCTAGATCATACAATTCTGATCCGGGTTCCTTGTACAGAAATATTTGTGGGTCAAAGTTGGGAAGGTGGGTCTGAAAATATGGATTATATGCATGAACAGAAAGATTATTTTATGGCTGAAAATCCACTTTTTTGGAAACAACATTTAAAGAGAACCTTTCATCTCCCCATACATGTGCAGCTGAGTGCAGCATGTAATGGGGAGGGCTGCACAAATCCTGGGGCTCTTTACATTTTTTTTCTACCTTCCCCCGTTATTTAGATATCGGTGCCGTTATATTTGGCGCCCGATATTTAAACAACCACCTGAATTGTCAACGGGGCGTCTACTGTCAACTGGGCGTGTTACTATGGCTGTGACACTGTCCAATCAGATCTGGACAGTGTTTCATCAAAAGTGAGGAGAGAGAGAGTGTGCGCTCCCGCGCGCACGCTCACTCACTCTTCAGCTTTGAAGATCAGCCTTCTGCCGAACTGGCAAGGGGGCGTGTCTCTGCTACGACGGACAGTGTAAGTGCTCCCCAGCTCTTTTAACATTGTCCGTAGCAGTGACACGCCCCCTTGCCAGTTCGGCAGACAAAGTACAAGACTGATCTCTCACAAGAGCTCCACAGCTCTTTACACTGTCTGTAGCAGAGACACGCCCCCTTGCCAGTTCGGCAGAAGATTGATCTTCAAAGCTGAAGAGTGAGAGAGCGCGCGCGCACACACTCTCTCTCCTCGCTCTTGATGTAACACTGTCCATATCTGATTGGACAGTGTCACAGCCATAGTTACATGCCCCCTTGACATTACACGTTCCGTTGACTGTTCAGGTCAAATATAACGGCACCGATATCTAAATAACGGAGGGAGGTAGAAAAAAAATATAAAGTGCCCCAGGGTTTGTGCAGCCCTCCCCATTACATGCTGCACTCAGCTGCACATGTATGGGGAGGTGAAAGGTTCTCTTTAAGCAAATTGCAAAAAAAGTCAAACAGAATTTTCCTGATCAATTGACTGCAGCTTCTTAAACGGTAACTAAACTTTCTGAAAATTTCTGACATGTCAGAAGTTTTGATTGGTGGGAGTCTGAGCACTGAGACCCCCACCAAGCGCTAAAACGAAGCAGCAGAAGCGCTTGGGTAAGCCGCTCAGTTTCTGATCCGCTTTTCTCGGAGTGCCGATGTAACGGTGTACGGGCTCAACAGAAAGTCTATGAGCCCGTACACTGTTACATCGGCTCAGACGAAAGCTACAAGACACTCAATTTCAATGTATGCGTTCATGATAGGGGCGACGTTTACCTGTATGTAGTGGCATGCGTGCATCTCCAGGTGCCTATGAGCCTCGCTGACGATCAGACAGACTCCCATGTTAGACGTGGTGTTGTGTAAATCCAGTATCACGTCATAGGCATTCACGCTTCCTCTTGGACCAAACTCCCGGTTAATCTCTCTGGCCCTTTTCACTTCATATGGCTCATCTTGTGACTCTGTGGAGCTGGAAGAAGGGATTCGAAGTTATGAACCGAGAACAGAAAGGCCGGGTTCCCACGTAGCGCAAAATCTCTGGAATTTCCGCAATGGAATTCTGTGCAGAAATTCTGCAACATTTACAGTAGCAGCAAAGTGAATGAGATTTAGAAAAATCTTAGGCTCATGCTGCGGAAAAAACCACAGCGAAAACGTTCATAAATTGACCTGCGGTGCAGAATTTAAATCCGCAGCATATAGCCAAATGTTGCGGAAAAATCACAACTCAGAAAACAAAAAAAAGCTTATGCATACAATTCGGGCATTGTCATAACGAAACTTTCTTCTGTTCTTCTTCCAGGCCGGCCTCCTGGGATTACGTTTCATCCCATGTGATTGCACAGCCAATCAGAGGCTGCAGCCAGGGCCGCCATCAGGGGGGTATTAGGGGTAGTGGTGTGAGGGGCCCGGCCAAACCTAATTGAAAGGGGGGCCCGGCAACTGCCTCGACATTCTTTTGGTAGGAAAAAACGGGCCCCTGCAATGGGGCCCGTTTTTTTCACCAAAAGAATGTCGTGAGCTGCTGCTGCTGCTGCTGCTGCGGGCCCCCTCCCCTCGTCATGGGGGGGCCGTCAAACCGTCCGCCCGCGCGCGCGCACCCGATCGCGCGCACAATGAAACTCCCGCGCGTGCGCACTCGCGAGCGCGCATCCACGAACGCCCGCACTGGAGACCGTCCGCGCGCACCCGCGATCGACCGCGCGCGCACCCGCGACCGACCGCGCGCGCACCCGCGACCGGCCGCCCGCACACCCGCGAACGAAGCGCGCGCAGCCGCGGACCCACATGGACAAAACTTACCTGGAGCCTGGCTGGAGGTGAAGGACTGGACGTCTGGACCGAAGACCTCCCCTGGAAGACATCGCCGGAAGAGGACTGGAGTGGGAGCAGCTCTTCTGACAGTGAGTAAATTATCTCAAAGTGCTGTTTATGTATGGCCCTGTTCACACAGTATTTTGCAGGCAAAAAAAAATCTGCCTCAAAATTCCTTAAAGAATTTTGAGGCAGATTTTGACCTGCCCACACTATCTTGCCGCGTTTTTTTGCTGCGTTTTTTGCTCGCGGCGATTGAGGACAGCAGACAAAAAACGCAGCGAAAAATGCATTTTCTGCCTCCCATTGATTTCGATGGGAGTTCAGAGGCGGAACCGCGGCAAGAAAGGACGTGCTGCTTTTTCTTTTTTCCGCGACTGGCTCCCATTGATTTCAGATTAAATCAATGGGAGGCGGTTTTGGACGTTTTTTGGTGCTGATTCTGACGCAGTGTCCGAGTCAATATCAAGGCCCAAAAACTCTGTGAACTGGGCCTTATTGTTAGGGCTTATTCAGACGAACGTGTAATACGTCCGTGCAACGCGCGTGATTTTCACGCGCCTCGCACGGACCTATGTTACTCTGGTGCTGTGCGGACTGTCAGTGATTTTCACGCAGCGTGTGTCCGCGTGTCCGCTGCGTAAAACTCACGACATGTCCTATATTGGTGCATTGTTCGCGCATCACGCACCCATTGAAGTCAATGGGTGCGTGAAAATCACGCCCAGCACTCCCGCAGCCGTATAAACTATGAATGAAAACAGAAAAGCACCACATGCTACAAACATACAAACAGAGTGTCATAATGATGGCGGCTGCGCGAAAATCACGCATCATACGCTGCTGACACACGGAGCTGTTATGGAACTTTTGCATGCGCAAAACGCCACGTTTTTTGCGCGTGCAAAAAGCACACGCTTGTGTAAATCCGGCCTTAGGGTAGGAACACACTAGGCATGAACGCTGCGGATTTTATGCAACACATTTTATTGTGGAAAATCCGCAGCGTATTACAGTCGCAGCCGAGTGGATGAGATTTTAACAAATCTCACCCACACGCTGCAAAAATAATGGACCTGCAGTGTGGCTTTGGCTTTTTAAGCCGCAGCGTGTCAATGTATTCTGTGGGATCGCTGCTCCTCTGTTGCGGAAATGCTGCGGTTCTGCCGCAAAAATCACACATGAGAAAAAAAAAAAAAAAAGGTACTTTTTTAAATTGATAAAGTTTAGACTTGCCCCGGCCGTAGTCCTGGTGACGCGATCCTCTATTCTTAGCGCAGCCCCGCCTCCTGTCATGACGTTTCATCCCATGTGACTGATGCAGCGGTCACATGGTCTACAGCGTCATCCCACGAGGCGGGGCTACGTTCAGAAGAGAGAGATGCGTCACCAGGACTACGGCCGGGGTAAGTCTAAACTTTTTTTTCCCTGCAGGATTCCCGCAGCGGACACGCCTCACCAAACCTGCGCCACTATTTGGTGCGGTTTTGCTGGCAGAATTCCCTGCGGCTCCCGGGGCGGATAAGCTGTGGAGTTTTACTCAGCATATCCGCCTAGTGTGTCCCTTATGATGTCGCTCCTGGAGCTGCTGCCGGTCTCTAAATAGGCAGTTGGTTCAGTAGAATTTGGAATTATTTTTTTTTGTGAACCAGCTTAAAAAAATACAAAACTTTTGTGTTAGGGCCTGTTCACATCACTGTTCGCTTCCGCTCCGGGGTTCCGTCTGAGGTTTCTGTCGGGTGAACCCCGCAACGGAAAGTGAAAGTGACAGCACAGCTTCCGTTTCAGTCACCATTGATCTCAATGGTGACGGAAACATCGCTAATGGTTTCCGTTCGTCACCATTCCGGCTGGTTTTCGGACGGAATTAATAGCGCAGTCGACTGCGCTAATGGTGATGGAAACGGAAGCTGTGCTGTCACTTTCTCTTTCCGTTGCGGGGTTCACCCGACAGAAACCTCAGACGGAACCCCGGAGCGGAAGCGAACGGTGATGTGAACAGGCCCTAACACAAAAGTTTTGTATTTTTTTAAGCTGGTTCACAAAAAAAAATAATTCCAAATTCTACTGGACCAACTGCCTATTTAGAGAGCGGCAGCAGCTCCAGGAGCGACATCATAAGGGACACACTAGGCGGATATGCTGAGTAAAACGACACAGCTTATCCCGGGAGCCACAGGGAATTCCGCCAGCAAAACCGCACCAAATAGTGGCGCAGGTTTGGTAAGGCGTGTCCGCTGCGGGAATCCTGCAGGGAAAAAAAAGTTTAGACTTGCCCCGGCCGTAGTCCTGGTGACGCATCTCTCTCTTCTGAACGTAGCCCCGCCTCCTGGGATGACGCTGTAGACCATGTGACCGCTGCAGCAGTCACATGGGATGAAACGTCATGACAGGAGGCGGGGCTGCGCTAAGAATAGAGGATCGCGTCACCAGGACTACGGCCGGGGCAAGTCTAAACTTTTTTATAAATTTAAAAAAGTGCCTTTTTTTTTTTTTCTCATTTGTGATTTTTGCGGCAGAACCGCAGCATTTCCGCAACAGAGGAGCGGCGATTCCACAGAATACATTGACATGCGACTGCAGTCACACTGCAGGTCCATTATTTTTGCAGCGTGTGGATGAGATTTGTTCAAACCTCATCCACTCTGCTGCGACTGTAATACGCTGCGGATTTTCCACAATAAAATGTGTTGCATAAAATCCGCAGCGTTCATGCCTAGTGTGTTCCTACCCTAAGGCTGGATTTACACAAGCGTGTGCTTTTTGCGCGCGCAAAAACGTGGCGTTTTGCGCATGCAAAAGGTCCATAACAGCTCCGTGTGTCAGCAGCGTATGATGCGCGGTTGCGTGATTTTCGCGCAGCCGCCATCATTATGACACTCTGTTTGTATGTTTGTAGCTCGTGGTGCATTTCTGTTTTCATTCATAGTTTATACGGCTGCGGAAGCGCTGGGCGTGATTTTCACGCACCCATTGACTTCAATGGGTGCGTGATGCGCGAACAATGCACAAATATCGGACATGTCGTGAGTTTTACGCAGCGGACTCGCGCTGCGTGAAAATCACTGACAGTCTGCACGGCACCATAGAGTAACATAGGTCCGTGCAAGGCGCGTGAAAATCACACACGTTTCACGGACGTATTACACGTTCGTCTGAATAAGCCCTAACAATAAGGCCCAGTTCACAGAGTTTTTGGGCCTTGATATTGACTCGGACACTGCGTCAGAATCAGCACCAAAAAACTTCCAAAACCGCCTCCCATTGATTTAATCTGAAATCAATGAGAACCAGTCGCGGAAAAAAGAAAAAGCAGCACGTCCTTTCTTGCCGCGGTTCTGCCTCTGACCTCCCATCGAAATCAATGGGAGGCAGAAAATGCATTTTTCGCTGCGTTTTCTGTCTGCTGTCCTCAATCGCCGTGGGCAAAAAACGCGGCAAGATAGTGTGGGCAGGTCAAAATCTGCCTCAAAATTCGGTGCGCGGTTCCAGGCGGTCGCCGGTGCGCATGCGCGGGAGTTTGCGGGTGCGCGTGATCGGTCGCACAGGCGGCGGTGTTTGACGGCCCCCATGACGACCCCATGCTACCCAGGGCCGCCATCAGGGGGGTATTAGGGGTACTGATGTGAGAGGCCCGGCCAAACCTAATTGAAAGGGGGGCCCGCAGCTCATGACATTCTTTTGGTGAAAAAAACGGGCCCCATTGCAGGGGCCTGTTTTTTTTCTACCAAAGGCAAGTCGCGGCAGTTTGCCGGGCCCCCCTTTCAATTAGGTTTGGCCGGGCCTCTCACATCAGTACCCATAATACCCCCCCTGATGGCGGCCCTGGGTACCATGATATAGTACTGGACGGAGTACCGTTAACAGGCGGTGCCACGGTAGGGGGGCCCAGAAAATGTAGCTGTAGGGGGCCCTGAAATTCCTGATGGCGGCCCTGGCTGCAGCGGTTACATGGACTGCAGCGTCATGCCGGGAGGCCGGACAGCACGTATCCAGAGAGTTGTGGTCAATGATTCCTACTCTGAATGGTCCCCGGTTATATGTGGTGACCCCAGGGTTCAGTGCTGGGACCCCTATCATTCAACTTATTTATTAATGACATAGAGGATGGGATTAATAGCACTATTTCTATTTTTGAAGATGACACCAAGTTATGTAGTAATGTTCAGTCTATGGAAGATGTTCATGAATTGCAAGCGGATTTTAAAAAAATGAGGCCCCATGCACACGTACGCGCTTTTGCGGCCGCAAATCCCCCGAAAATCTACGTGAGAATTGCGGCCCCATTCATTCCTATGGGGCCATGCACACGACCGTAGTTTTCATGTACATGGCCCGCGATTTGCGGGCGGCTCGCGGCTGACAGTCCGCTGCCAGCCCACCCGGGAAATCACGGCCGTGCACATGGCTACGGTCGTGTGCATCAGGAAGTTTAATGTAGATAAATGTAAAGTTATGCATCTGGGTACGAACAACCTGCATCATATGTCCTAGAGGGAGCTACACTGGCGGATTCACTTGTTGAGAAGGATCTGGGTGTACTTGTAAATCATAAACTAAATAACAGCATGCAGTGTCAATCAGCTGCTTCAAAGGCCAGCAAAATATTGTCGTGTATCAAAAGAGGCATGGACTCGCGGGACAGGGATGTAATATTACCACTTTACAAAGCATTAGTGAGGCCTCATCTAGAATATGCAGTTCAGTTCTGGGCTCCAGTTCATAGAAAGGAGGAAATATACAAAGAAAAGCAACGAAACTAATAAGGGGCATGGAGAATCTAAGTTATGAGGAAAGATTAAAAGAACTAAACCTATTTAGCCTTGAAAAGAGACGACTATATGGGGGGACATGATTAATTTATATAAATATATTAATGGCACATACAAAAAATATGGTGGAATCCTGTTCCATGTAAAACCCCCTCAAAAAACGGGGCACTCCCTCCGTCTGGAGAAAAAAAGGTTCAACCTGCAGAGGCGACAAGTCTTCTTTTCTGTGAGAACTGTGAATCTATGGAATAGTCAGGGTATGTTCACACAAGGTCATTACGTTCGTAATTGCCAGACGTATTTTCGGCCGCAAGTACCGGACCGAACACAGTGCAGGGAGCCGGGCTCCTAGAATCATAGTTATGTACGACGCTAGGAGTCCCTGCCTCGCTGCGGGACAACTGTCCCGTACTGTAATCATGTTTTCAGTACGGGACAGTTGTCCGGCAGCGAGGCAGGGACTCCTAGCGTCGTACATAACTATGATGCTAGGAGCCCGGCTCCCTGCACTGTGTTCGGTCCGGTACTTGCGGCCGAAATACGTCCGTCCATTAAGGACGTAATGACCTCGTGTGAACATACCCTCACCGCAGGAGCCGTCACAGCAGGGACAGGAGATGCTGCAAAAAAGGCAAAGATAATTTCCTAGAACAAAAAAATATTAGCTCCTAAAAAATGTTCCCTTCCCCTTTCCCATCCCTTGGTTGAACTTGATGGACATGCGTCTTTTTTCAACCGTACAAACTATGTAACTATGTAACTGTGTAACGGAGGGACGCAACGCTATGTCTACAGCCGGGGTAAGAATGAAAGTTTTGGGTTTGTTTCTAGCGCTGCTTTCCGCAGCGGAAGTTTTCTGACGGAATGTGCTGCGGGTTCCAGGTCGCATACACTGCATAGTTTTACACAGCATATCCGACCCGTTAGAACCCGGCCTAAGGCAACATGCACACGTTGCAGAATCTGATGGGGAGAATCTGCATCAAAACTGCAGGTAAACGCAGGTAATTCCGCAGGTAAAATTGATAAATTGACATGCTGCACCACAAGTCAATTTATGCAAGGAAAAATTCTGCAACGTGTAGATGACATTACTTGGAAACTCATTTACTTTCCCGGTACTGTATTAGGCAGCTGATTTGTCGCAGGAAAATCTGCATGGCAAAGCCGTACGTAATACATAAGTGTGCATGTGGCCTAATGGTGCAGTCGTACACGGCGTATTTGCCTCGTATTTCAGCAGAGTGCGGAAAACGTTACAATGTAATCCTATAGGAAATATATCAGAAATGCCAGCAATTCAGAAATCTGAGTTGTGGAATATTTTTCCATTGGTTACATTGTATAGTTTTCCACACCGTATTAGGCCACGTTTGGCTGCATAAAAAAATGTAGGGGAAAAAAACCACAGGTAAATCAGTCCAGAAATAGAGAGTTTTTGCTGCGCATATTTCTCCGTAAATATTGCAGATTTTCCGCAGCACATTTACTGTAACGCATTGATTATGGCAAACTTTATGTGCACAGCACCCACGCCGGCACCATATTCGGTGCGGCTGTCAAATAGCTTGTTATTGGCTGCGCGTTGTTGTGGGTAAAACATCCCGTTACCTGCAAAATTGTGCAGTCCCCTGCCGACACATGCTGCCGACAACGATAATATTTTCGGCAGCACAACAATCAGTCGACAAACGAGTATTTTCTCGTTCATCGGCTGATCGTTTCCCTGTTTACACGGGGCAATGATCAGGATCGATCGTTCTGTGATTGCACGTTTACCCGATAATTGGCGCGTGTAAAAGACCCTTAAGTGGCGTCCCGGCCGGGGGGTCCACAGTGATTTCAGTCCAATTGATGATATAACAATCGTTGACTAATGACTAAAGCGTCACTTTTTTTAGGATATAGAATCCTTTAGCATAAAGTTACTAAACAGCTGACTTACTTCAAGATGTCCCTGGTGAAGCAGCGGTTCAGGTCCCTTTCGTAGTATCTGACGCATTTCTCTGTTGCTTCCGGGTTGGCCAATAACGGAACAGCTGTGAAGGTCTCCCTCGCCAGTTCGGTAGAGTCTTTGAGCCAGTGTTTTACGAGAGTGACCCCTGACATCTCATTACCATGTGTGCCCCCAGTCACAGCCACAAGATGTAGGGGGTTCATGGAGAACACTCCGGACATGCTGGGGAAGAAAAAACGAAAACATTAGTAGGCGCATCTCTGACTCTTCCGTCTTCGTGAATTACAGCAATAGACCCTGGAAGTTTTGAAGGTCACCTACACTCAGTTTCTCTCACTTTTCTAAACAAACAGATATTGCCGGATCCAGCCTCAGTCTTTTTCTGTTAAATCCATGAATGTCTTCTACAGGTTAAACGCACATTACCTATTAACCCCAGGAATGCTGACAGGGCCAAGGGTCGTATGTAAATTTCCACCACAGAGCACAACTCAGGTGATCAGAGCTCACAGCCCTCCATACGCGCGCACACCGTGACCTGACATTACACTGTCCGACCCTTCATGTGCCAACAATGCATTAGTCATATGAGCGTGAGAACCTGACTTGTCACTGTATTAACCCCGTGTACGCAGGACCTGCAGCTATCATTTCCTGTACATTTAAACAATTCTGCTGGATTAACCCTTAAATTAGAAGAGGTGTAAAAAATCCAAAGAAAATATTCATACAAAAACACTAAGCGCTGTATGGAAAGTGCCAACAAGGGCTCATGCACATGGCATCGATCCTGTACAGCAGAGCATGGGTGCCATATGGAGATATTCTCCCCTAGAAGCCATGCTCTGGTCAAGGAGGCCAGTTTTCTTGTTAGGGTAGGGTTATGTTCACACAGTTAACAAAATACGGCTGATAATACTATTTTTTCCGTCCCGTAAATACTGGTCGTAAATATGGGTCCATTCTCATCCGTATTCCACCTGTATTTACGGACCCGTAAAAAAAGGGGGGCTGGAAATTATGTGACATGATCGCTCAGACGCCATTTTCTCTGCTTCTCTTTATTCAAAAATTCATATCCCCTGACGTCGCCTAGCAACGCTCCCATAATTCACATACATAGTCACCCGTAATTACGGGAGCCCCATAGACTTCTATGGGCTGCCCGTGCCGTAATTACGGCTTGAAATAGGACATGTTCTATATTTTTCAACGGCCCGGGCACCTTCCCATATGCAAACTGTAAGGTACCCGTGTCCAATAGAAGTCTATGGGCCGTAATTACGGTCGTGTGCATGTGGCCTAAGGGTGTATTCACATGATGCGGTTTTCGGTCACGCGACAAAAAATTCGGCAAAACGGCCGATTATCCCGTTCATGTGAAAAAGCTTAGACCGATTTGATAAATGAGGCCCAATATCTTTTTGTAAATGTATTGTGTTATTGCAGTTTTTAAAGAATATCAAAGCAGATTTGTCAGCTCAATATGCTGCCCGTGCTCCTAGTAGCCAAAACGAACCCAAAAAATTTTTGGTGCCATTTTGGCTACGTAGAGTACTGACGTGTGGCTGTATTATGCTTTTAAGTGCTTATTCAAACGAGCGTGTCCAATGTTTTTGAAGTCCGATTCACATTCATGTGGGACCCGTTTTCTCGGATCGATCATAGACTTGAGTCTATTGAGAAATCCGTGAAAACAGACAAAAATAGGACATGTCCTATTTTTTTCTCGGGCCCTTCACACGGTACGTTACAAAAACGCCCGTGTGAATAGCCCCATTGATTTATATGCAGCCGTGTGACGGATGTTAATAAAAAACATCCGTCACAGATCCGATTTATACGCCTGTCTGAATAAGGCATAAGGAGGGGGAACTATGTATCCCTCAATTACAGCCTATGGACTGCCAATGTATCCTTTTTGTATATAGTAACCTGTCACTTTAAGGCTTTGTTCACACAGGGCAGATATACGCAGCGTAAAAGCACACAGAGTATCTATCCCGGAACACGCAGGGATTTCCGGCAGCAAACCTGCACAAAATTGTGGTGCCGTTTTTCAGGCACAATGTCCACTGCGGAAAACAGCATTTAAAAAAAGGGGGAAAAAAGGCCTAACTTACTCGTAGTCATAGCGACGCATCGCGCTGTTGTCCGAACATAATTTTTTACTATTTGAAGATACAGCGGCTTTGTATCCTGGATACATAGAAGTGAATCCTGTGTCCGTCAGATCAGTGGCACTGACGGCTTCGGTGACAGCAGTTCCTGCAAGTCTATGACAAACTGATCCACCTGTAATCGATCACATCTAGAGAAACGGTCAGCGACACTCAGGACCTGCTGTCACCGAAGCCGTCAGTGCCGCTGACCTAACGGATACGGGTTTAAGCGCAGGATAAAACTTTCATCTCAAAAAGTAAAAACTTTTTTTTTCTTTATAAGAAAACTATTAAAAAGTGACTGCACTTTCATCAAACTTTTGTTATATATCATAGAAAGTCTATGAGCGCCGTCTTCAGCCTGATGGGGAGTGCCGATCACAGCCGAAGGAGCAAAGCGCTCAGCTTAACGCTTCTGCACCTTCGTTTTAGCGAACGGTGGGGGTCTCACCACCCGGACCCCCACCGACCAAAATTTTTGATACCAAGCAGACAAAAAATGGACAGAGGCAGCACTTCCAAAAAGAGCAAGAGCTATTTATTCACCCATGCGACGTTTCAGTCCAACTGGACTTTTTTCAAGCATACACATAAAAACCCACGCAATAAAGTTATGGTATCGTTTACGGTAAACGGTCGCATATATTTATTTCTATATGAGAAAAAAGATGCAGAACTGTCTAAAATCGTGGCCACACCCAATATAGACGCATCTAGAAAATCATTGCAGCACGATAATGTATTCATCGCACTGTAAAGCGACATTTCTATGTGTCGCAATGAGAAGAGCCTGAAAAGAGACCACATTTCAGCTGTTTTGATTCTGTACAGGTCAATAGCGCCATCTAGCGTTTACAAAAGGAACTGATCTGCGCATGCGTGGACCATCTTGTAAATCCAATGTTCGGCAGCGTTCGAATCCGTTGATATTTCCACAGCGCCCTCTAGAGTTTGTATTGCACTCTGACCGTTGTCCCCGGAAACACTCCGGCGCGGCCATCTTTGATGCTGGCAATGTTAAAAGTTTTGGACAAGGACAGAGGAGAAGTGTCGGTACAGTCGGGTGCATGTTTTCTGGATTAGTGGAGGCCGGTTTATGCGTGGCTGAGCCCTGTAATCTGACTGGGAGGCCTGTCTGCGTGTAGCTGACTGTGAAGGTCAGATAAACATGTTTGTATGGAAAAAAATAGTCATGACACTCAGGGGTTAAATGAAGCTGAACAGATTATTTTCATTTTTTTATATAGCATAAAATATATGTAAACGGATCAATAATCGGTTATGTATGAGGACGAGCGGTCATTACCACGATCGCTCGTCTCTATTTGCACGGGGAGTTGCGATGCCGACTAGCGACCATTTTTTTTTAGCTGCATAAAAGTTGCGATCAGCGGATGAACACGCTTTTTTTCGCTGATCGTTGCTCTGGTTACACATAATTGGTCCGTGTAAAAGAGCCGTTAACATTTCATCGGTGCGTCCATCATTGGGATCCCGAGAAAAGCGTAAATGACGCCGGAGAGAATCAACGACCTTTCTCTGCCAGCGCAGTTGTGCAATTAATTGTAAAAAAAAAAACAACCGAAATCCAGCGCAGATAACCGAGGTAATCTTGCGGATTGTGTTTTTTTTTCCGGTTTCAACTGTATCTGCGCCCTCAATGGCCGCCCCAATAGTTTATACACAGTTGATGGGGGTCCCTGTATATGACTGAGTACGGGGGGTGCACGGCCGCGGTCACAGCCAGCAGGAATATGCGACAGATTTATTAGGAGGCACACCTCCAGCGAAGCAGATAACTAAACCCCATGCACGCGACCGTAAAAATTCTCCGTAATTGCGGCCCGTAATACGGTCCACAATTACGGACCCATTCAGTTCTATTGGCCGCTGACACGTATCCGTATCGCTACGGATGGGTTTCCCTGCCGTAGAACTGCCGGTAATTATGGAGCATGTCTGTTTTTCGTGTTTTACGGGCCGTGCTCCCATACTTTGGCCGAAAATGCGGGCGGCCGTCAGCAGTTGGCCGTGCCCGCAATGGTGGGCCTTGATTACCGGCACGGACGTGTGCATGGGGCCTAAGGCGCACACGACCGTATTTGCATCTATCCGTAAGTTGTAGATTAAAAGTAGAAGAGACCGTCGTAAGATGCGCCAAATTTCTGACTGACGCGCGGGCCGTGGGATAGATTTGGTGCATCTTGCTGGAGACTATTTTGTTTCTTACGCCACCCGCGCATCGTTGTAGGTAAAACGGTCCTTTACCTGCAAAATTGTGTGACCATGAATTAATACACCCCTTAGGGCCGCACAATTTTGCAGGTAAAGGGCCGTTTTACCCGCAACAACACCCAGCCATTAACAGGCAATTTGACAGCCGAGCCGAACGTAGCGCCGCCTCACCCTTATAGAAGCTGTAATGGGGGTCATACTGCTTGCGATCGGTATTACAGGACGACTAATGGCTACGGAATGAAGACGTTTCCATTCATAGTAAAGTTTCCATTGTTTGCGATTGTTTTCCTATAGGAACCAATGTTTTTGCGTCCGGCCCTTTTCAGCCGTAGTCTTTGCACGAAGGACTTCCAGCCTCTTCCTAATGAAGTCCTGACCAATGAGACAGAGCAGCGGTGCCGTCAGATCCTGGCCAGGAACCCCCTGCCGCAGAAAGTGTCCGCAGGTGTGCTGGTGACATTATGCACCTCCCAGGGTGCTCCTGCTTTTCTCTACACCCTGAGGTCCTCCAAGCTGAAAGGCAGACATAAGGGAGACGTGAGGTAGGTGACCGCGCTTCTCTCGTGACCTCTGATCCTGCCGAGGAATCCAGAGACGTTCTGAGACCCGACCCAACAACCCCTGTAGGACCTATGGTCACCTGATTTATTAATGGCTGCCCACTCACCCTCATGAAGTGCCCCAAACACCAGAATCAGTCTAGGAGCTGCCAGAACACACACCTTTATATGTATCATTAAGAAACGGTTTATATTTTTCCAGCTTCCCAGGTGGCAAGTGCGATTTATCAGATCGAGATGTGACCGATACAGCATTAAGGGAAGCACAGGAGGAACTCGGGGTAAGACTGTCTCGCAGCACAGTCTGGGGCCCAATGAAGCCCATCACAGACTGGGTAAGAACAAATGCAAACTACCATAAGACTTGGATTTGGTTGGGGTATTAGTTCCATTTGTAAGTTTCCCATGACTATTGTTCTTCTGCATCAAGAGTGTGGGAATTAGGTTGTCAGCCTTCACACATTTTTTTTTTTCGTCCTAAAGGTAGGAAAACACAGCGGATTTTCTGCAATAGACTTCATTACGGAAAATCGGCAGCGTATTACCGCAGCAGCACAGTGGATGATATTTGAACAAATCTCATCCACGAACAGCGGAAAATATCTGCCGAAAAAAACGTTCATAAATTGACCCGCTGTGTTTTTTTTTTTAAGCTGCAGCATGTCAATATATTCTGCGGAATCGCTGCTCTCCTGCTGCGGGATTTCCCCATTAAATTCATTGGGGAGGTAAAACCCACAACAATGAGCCTTGCGTTGCAACTTTCGCGGCTCAAACGCTGCGATTCCACCGCATAAATCGCTTTTGAGAGAGAGAAAAAAATAATAATTTATAAAAAAAGTTTATACTTACCCCCGGCCGTAGTCCTGGCGACACAATTCTCTATTCTGAGCGCAGCCCGGCCTCTTGGGATAACGTTTCATCCCATGTGACTGCTGCAGCGGTCACATGGGCTACAGCGTCATCCCAGGAGGCCGGGCTGCGCCGCCAGCACTACGGCCGGGGGTAAGGATTAACTTTTTTTTTTATATATATATATATATATATATATATATATATATATATATATATATATATATATATTCCTGCAAGATTTCCACAGCGGACATGCCAATTAATTGGCTGTGGTTTTTCGGGTGGGGTTCCCTGCAGGTTGGATACGCAGTGTAGCCGTCCTATGTGTTTGCACCCTAAAAGTGTCAAGGACTAAATTTTGCACCGCTCCCTTATTTACAAAACAAATTGCACCAAAACCTGCCGTGCGCCAAATTTCTTGTGCGTTTTAGACACATTTTATGCCACAGACAGTCTTGAAGTGTTTAAAGGGGGGCGTGAGAAGTCCTAAAATACGATTAATGGCGTGCGCAATTCTTTTGGTGCAAAATAATGGTGTAAAGTGCAACCAAGAGGTGGCATAAGAAGACGTCTAGCAAGATTTGCCAGATTTATTCTACAGCGTGCGCCACGGTGATAAATTTGGCGCAGTTTCTGGCCTAGTTTTATCTTCAGGACGGTATTATAAATCTCAAGGTGTTTGACAACTCCACTCCCGCACTCCGTAGAGATTTCTGGAGTTCACTCAAAGCTGCTGGTAAATAGAAATGAGGGCGAATGCATCAAAAATGGAGTTTAATGTTTGTATGACTTCCCTGGTGCCTCATCTAACACCTCTCCCCTCCTGTGCTCACAGACCGGCATGGTTATAGTGCCCGTCCTAGCAAATATAGGATGTCTGGACGATCTGGCAGCGAATCCCAACCCAGCAGAGGTGAGTACCGCACACATCTTATTTGTACAGTTTAACTAACTGGATACCTAATGTTTCCGCTCCTCCTGTCGCAGCGCGGTCCTCGATGATCTTACCACATGAGTTGTCGATCTACCGCTTCATACAAGATTGTCACACACCCCACGTAACACTGGACGGAAAAATGATAGAATAACCTTAAAGGGTTTGTCCGCGCACGGGTCGTTTTTCATACGGATTACCGATCCACGGGATAGCTCATCAGTATGTGATCAGTTGGGGTCGGACACCCGGACCATGTACCGATCAGCCGTTCCGTGAATAGGAGCAGAGGTGCAGTACTGCAGCACGGCCACTATGCAATGTATGGAGCCAACTGCTTCCGGCACTGACCCCTGCATCACTTCCTGCAGATGGAACAGCTGATCGGTGCGTGGTCTGGGTGTCGGACCCCAACTGATCATATCTGTTGGATAGGTCATCAGTATGGAAAATGATCTGTGCCCGGACACAACCTTTAACTCCTTAATGACCAGCTAAATTTTTCTGTTTTTGCCTTTCAGCAGCCATAACTTTTTAAAAATTTTTTTCATTGACGTGGCTGTATGAGGCCTTGTTTTATGCGAGAGAAATAGTATTTCCCCCCCCCCCCCGCAGTTTGGGGGTACATTTTTTTTTTTTTACAGCGGGACTATAGGAAAAAAGCAATTCCCTGCATTGTATTTTTTATCCCGTTCAGGTTTCACACTAAATAACCTGTTAAATTAATTCTTCAGGTTATTACGGTCGTGTAGATACCTAATATGTGTAGGTTTTTCGTTTTTCTGTAATGTGGGGGCAATAAAATATATTTTATGCAAAATAATGACTTTTTTGGGGGACTTTTTTTTTTTTTTTAATTAAATCCCATTAAGGGATAACTTTATTTATAACTTTATTTTTACTAATAATGTATTAGTATATTCCTATACGCTAATACCATACACTGTCACTAGGACACCGGCTGCTGTTGGGGCAGCACATATTGTGCCCGAACAGCAGGCAAACGGAACAGACAGCCCTGGGGTCCTTTCTAGGTCCCCAGGGCTGACTGCAGAGGGATTCCCTGGTCTTTGATCGCATCACCGGAATCCCAGTGATGAGATCAAAGAGGGGAATTCCCTTTGATAATGCTGCGGTCATGGACTGCGGCAATCAAAGGGTTAAACAGCTGGGGTCCGAATGTTTTCCCACCCCAGCTGTGTACAGGAGGCTGCTCTGAGATCAGGGGCTGTAAGTCATAGCTCCTGCTTAGAGGATGAGCGCTCATCAGCCTCTTCTACAGCGACGCCAAAAGACGTCACTGTAGACTGGGGACCTGCACCGCCTGACGTCAAGACGGCTGGGAAGTGGTTAAAAGAGTAGTTTACCCTGGCAGCACAGAGCATTTCAGAGTGAGTGCAGGTGGATATGGCAAAAAATAATAATAATAATAATACAAGAGTAGTACGATATGTGAGGTGCACAGAGACCTGCAGGGGGCCGTGGACTGATCTCTGCTTTTGGTTAAATTCTGCACTGAAAAATACGTTTTGGATCCTAAATACTTTTTCATGTTGTCTTAGGTGGAATCGCTCCTCACTCTTCCACTTTCACTGGCATGTGCGAGCTCCACTCGTGGTTACACATCTTTCCGCCAGCGGGGGCGCTATGCCTACACTCTACCAGTCTTTCGACTACCAGAACACAAGGTGTGGGGGCTTACAGCCATGATGACGGACTCTGCCCTATCCCTGTTGTTCCCTGGCTCGTATTGCAGTGTCCTCAGTGGCTCTGGAACGCGGTGACTACCTCAGTGGCTCTGGAACGCGATGACTACCTCAGTGGCTCTGGAACGCGGTGACTACCTCCTTTACCCAGAAAACACTAGAGCTGTTATGTATCCAACAGTAAAATAAAGGAGGAGTTTCCGTTTTTAAATCCCGCTCTTACGCCGTTTACAGAAAGGTCTACACAACAGAAGTCGGCTTAGAAAGTTCTGGTTTATTAGCACACACACGGATGATCATACATCACTTTTCATCCTATAAATAAAATGGATTCCATTCTTTTACGAAGAGTATTCTGCGCCCCCTCAGCTGCTGGTCTGCTGCCTCTTGGCGGCATGAAACTGTTTTATACGTTCCTCCAACACGGGCCGGAAATGGCGGATCAAACCCTGCAAGAGTTAAGTTACTGGTTATAGCGGTGCGCGCGCTCTGGGAATATTCACATATTGAGGTGCGGTTAAAACGCATTTTTACGTTGCAGTAAAACACGCAATCATACCTCAACCGCTATGTGTGAATGTATCCAATCAGATCACAGCTTTTACTGTTGGGACCAGCGTTTCACAACTAGTCCCTCGCCTGCTGTTGGCAGCGGCAAAGAGCCTTAGGGCCTGTTCACGTCAGCGTTGCGTTTCCGTAGAAGGAACCAGCGTACGGAAAAACCATACCTTCCGTTTGCATTACCATGGATTTTAATGGTAATGCGTCGGTTGCAGTTCGTTTATTTCCGCGGAAACAATAGCGTAGTCTATGAACGGAAGTCCGACGCGGATGTGAACAGGCCCCGAGACGTACGACACCTAAAAGTAAAAGCTCAAGCTGCAAAGATCAGAAATGCTGCTCTAAAAAACCATATATACCTTAAAAATACGTTTGCGCAATACGGAGCTTTTTTTTTTTGTACAATTTGTCCCATTTTTGTTGTAAGTTATCAGTTTTCATCCATTTGTTCTGTTTTATTAACGCAATAACAATTTTTGCGTTTGTCATGTCGCTCAAATACGGGTGTAGAAAAAAATTAATATATATATCTAGAACAAATATGTACTTATGTACTTTCTAAAAGCGAATGTCACGTTTTTGCACTCAACCTATAGCGTTCTATGGGCTAAAAACGGCATGCACAAAAAAATTAAAAAAATACGGAATATGAAGCCGATACAAATTTCATATTTGTGCCAAAAACTGGTATTCAGGCAGACGCTTCCCCCGACAGGTGATTGAATCCGGATTGTACACCAAATGAGTTTTACCTGCACAGGCCAGGCGGCTCCGTCCCCCAGAGCGCAGATAGTGTGGCCCTCGATCTGCTTGCTGATTTCCCACAACATGTCGATTTCATCTGCACGGGCGTTCCCTTGACACATTCGCCACATGACTTTGTTCATCCAGTCAACGCCTGGTGGCGATTCGTAAAAAAAAAATAAAAAATAAAAGAAATTAAATTACCTAATGCAAAAAAAAAAAAATTTCTATGAGCAGCCAAGATAATCTCATTCATCCATCCAGGACCAGACGCTTCGCCTCTGGATTACTGACATTCTGAAGGTGGATCTTATTTTTTTCTCGCCATTTTTGCGGAGCGCAGGAACATTATGGGGTTTTCCCATCTCAAAGTGCTGGCGTAGCGCTAGGTCAACAACTGCGCCGGCACTATGCTGCCAATCACAGTCATCCTCCCGGCAGCTGCGCCTTTGCCATCACTGTAAACGTACGGCACTGCCAGCACCCCTCCCCCAATGGAGTTACATGGTGGAGCTCTCAGACAGTCAGCAGCTCTGAAGTGTTCAGAGCTGCTGAATGGCGGAGGTCATGTGACGCCACAGAATCTGCAAGTTCTTTCCATTCGAGAAGAGTTTTGTGGGTGTAATTACACAGCTATAGCTTTATTAGGGTATCGTATTGATGATCTATGGGGATGAGAGCATGTCATTCACTTACCTTCCCTGCAGGGGGTGCACTGACCACAACTTTCATGTTTATAGAACTCGATGAGACGCGCAATGGCCCGAACAATATCCGTCTGCAATAGAAGAGCAGAGAAGAATTCAGAAGTGAAGTCCTCCGGTAAAGCCAAGGCGCTGGCATCTGTGTGACTGAACTGGACACTGACCGATTTATTCATTACGATGACCGCCGCCGTGCCCAGGCCGGTCTGCGCCTGAACCAAAGCATCAAAGTCCATGAGGACGTCGTCACACACGGATTGGGGGATGAGAGGAGTGGAGGAACCGCCTGGGATTACGGCAAGCAGGTTGTCCCAGCCACCAATGACACCGCCTACGGGAAAGCAGAACGTCACGCAAAAACAAAACCCATCAGGAAACCTTTAACTTTCAGGGCATGCTGGGAGTTGTAGTTTCTCAACAGCTGACCCCTGCCCTATAGCAGGGTCCCTATCCTAAGACAGTCTATATAGTATGTGTAATGTTCAGCGTTACCCGCTGCCACATACCTGCATGTCTCTCTATGAGCTCTTTCAGTGGGATGGACATCTCCTCCTCTACGGTGCATGGGCTGTTCACATGTCCAGAGATGTTAAACAATTTGGTTCCAGAATTCCTCTCCCGGCCAAAGCCGACGAACCAGGATCCGCCACGGCGGCAGATAGTGGGGGCCACGGAAACCGTCTCTACATTAGCGACTGTGGTCGGGCAGCCAAAAACACCTTCAAGGAATCAGACAGTTTTAATGTTGACTATTTTTATCCTGTAACTTCACAACTAGATCATCCCACTCCCCGGAGTACATTTCTGTCCAGTCTATTATACCTTGGAACCAAATCCACTTCTTCTGGAGAATAAAAAATTTGGACCACATGGGAATTCCAGATTAAAATGAAAGAAGCAGGATTATAAAAACATGGCTACTTTCTTAAAAAAAACAAAACAAACAGCACCACACCTGCCCTCAGGTTGTGTGCGGTACTGCAGCTCAGCCCCATTCACTTAATGATGAAGTCTGGTAATTCTGCAAGATCCCACCAATAGTAACATTATAACGCCACGAGCAATAGATTCCTACCAACATCCGCAGGGAACGGCGGCTTGAGGCGAGGCTTTCCCTGCTTTCCTTCGATGCTCTCAATCAGAGCCGTCTCTTCTCCACAAATATAAGCCCCGGCTCCTCTCACCACAAACACATCAAAGTCATATCCAGAGTCACAGGCGTTGCGTCCGATCAGACCTGCAGCGTAGGCTTCCCGGACCGCCACCTGTTACAAATACAACATCATATATTACGGACAAGTCTGACCAATGATTGATTTGATAGGTGATTTAATAGCCTGTGTGTGATCACGTGGGGGGGACCCCATGATCAGAAGAATAAGGCAGCAGCGTCCGTGCCATTCTAGCGGTTGTGATTGGAGCGGAGCTGCAGTGCCAATGTGCCTGGATAAACATTGAGAAAGGGCGGCGGTGCTCACTATGTCCTAATGGGGCATACGGAGGGGGATTATGGAGCAGGTACAAACCCCTTTAGTCATCCTAGGATGGATCTTATTCACCAGAACCACTGCCACAGTTCAAAAACTTCACCCAAAACCCACATTATTCCCCTGCACCCAAGCTACAAAATGTATACCCAAATATTAAGCCCGTCCGGGCATCCGCCGTAAATATACGGCAGAGGTCGAGCGTGTCGGCTGGGTGTAACAAGCGGGATGCCGCTTGTTTAACCCCCTAGATGCCGCGGTCAAAGGAGACCTCAGCATCTAAGCGGTTAGAAACGTGTGACGCTGCATCGGGCCCCCTCGCGATGTGAACTCAAGGTGCCGATGGTTGGCATGGTAGCCTGGTCTGCCATCTTTGTACTCTTACAACTGCAATACATTAGTATTGACGAGATTAGTATTCGTATGCACAAGAGTGAAAATCCGAAAAAAATGGCTGCAGCGGAAAGGGGTTAATCTTTTGTCAGATGTGCTGACACCATCGGTAGTGAAAGGTGAACCATGATCTGGAGGACATTCAGCACCGACAACAGCTGCACATAGAAGTTTTATACATTCCGGTAGTGAGTCCGTAACCTACAGCGCAGGTTATAAATGGCAGAAGCCTTATCAGATGGTCACGGAATTCCATTTCACCCCAGAAACAGCGCCACTCTTTTATGTTGGCTGTGTCTGGTAGTACAGATCAGCCCCACCACTGGAATAGCACGAAGCTTCGATACCACAAACAGACCATGTGACGCCGTTTCTGGAAGAGGATTCTAATACCAGACAACCCCTAGAACACCTTTTCTACCAGGTAAGAAAATCTCTGTATGACTATCATCATGATAACCAAACGTGACCTATAACAAGTGGAGATGCAAGTCAGATAGCAATTAAAAAGGGGTTTTCCAGTCAAAAGAAATTCATGACCTATCCTGAGGATGGGCGATCAATACCTGATCGGTGGGGGTCCGACTCCCAGCTCCCCCGCCGATCAGCTGTTTTGAAGGGGATGTGGCGCTGCTTCTCCTTCCATCCTTACTTGCTTGTACTGTGAATCGCCAACACATTTGTAGTGGCGGTTCACAGTATTACAGTGTATTCACATTCGCTTGAATAGAATAAAGCTGTAATACCGTAAACTGCCACTACAGGTGCGTCAGCGATTCACAGTACAAGCAGGTAAGGATGGAAGGAGAAGCAGCTCTCGCATAAGCACCGTTGTCTCCGTCATAACAGCTGATCGGCAAAGGTGCCGAGAGCCTGACCCCCACCGATCCTGAGGATAGGCCATCAATTTCTTATCTTATTTCTTACCTGAAGGTTTGAGGCCTCGTTGTAGAACTCTCCTCGGATGTAGATGTAGGCAGCTCGTGCCCCCATGCTGCGACCCGCCACCAGACATCCCTCTACCAACTTGTGGGGATCATGCCTCATGATCTCCCGATCCTTACAGGTCCCTGGCTCCCCCTCATCTGCATTGACCACAAGATACTTTGGGCTGAAAAATTAAAAAAGGCAGGAAAATGTTACACCGTAGAGGTAAATATTAAGATGCTTGCCGTCAAGTCCGACCACCAGTAGTTACTACCGAGTTGACGTACGGGGAGTAGAGGAGCGGTCCACTTATAGCCTCTCCCTTCTCTACCCAATATATACGGGGCACACATGGACCTGCAGTCGCACACCACCAGCACTGGTGAGGCTTTTAATTCATCTTGAACACCCACCAGGTATACTTGTAGTGCCGGGGAGCCCAGATGGACTTTATATGGACTCGGTAGCGGCCGTTTCCCCGGCTTCTTACATTATACATAGAAGGAATACCGTTCTGGTCAGTTCTGCTTCAGCGTGCTGAACTGGAGCTCACCGTCCATCAGATGGCTTGTTCATGAAGCTCCATTTCAGGCCTGTTGGGAAACCGGCACCACCTCTTCCACGCAGGCCTGAAGCTTTGACCTCCCCCAATATCCAATCAACTCCTTTTAGAAGAATTTCCTTGGTCTTGTACCAGTCACCGCGGCTCATAGCGCCCTTCAACCTGCAGGAAGTGAAGACATAGGTGGTGATGGTAAAATTGTGCAGCGGCAGGACCGGGATAAAGACAAAAAACGGAGACAAATTGACTTGTTGATTTACCTCCAGTCGTGACGACCATACAGATTGGTGAAAATTCGATCTTCATCGCTCAGCGGCCCAAACTTTGTCTTTTTTGGTGCCTGGGGATTTTAATTCATATAAAAATGGTATCTGTTCCTCTGAAATTGACGGTCCTATTCTAAAGGGACCAACCGGCGTCTATGACACATTCACCTTGTAGGAAGCAGCAATTCAACTCCTGCTTAAGTCAGATTCACACGAATGAGGGCAAACTCGAACATGGAAAACGGAAGATTTTCACGTCAGTCGCACCCGCGTGGGACCCGTTTTCACAGATCCCCATAGACTGAAGTCCGTTGAGGGATCCGTGAAAACGGACAAAAATAGGACTTGTCCTATCTTGCCAGCGACCCTTCACAAAGTCCGTTAAAACAACGGCCGTGTGAACGGCCCCATTGAAGTGCATGAGTCCGTGTGACGGACGCTTTTTTATGGCCATCACAAGGACGAGTTACACGCTCATCTGAATAAGCCCTTACTTTGAATTTTCCTTCAGTGCAAAGATGTAAAACAGTCCAACAAAACTGAAGTCTAAAAACAAAAGTCACTTGGGAAAGTCTAAAAATGTAGGAGCCAAATTATAGTTTTTGGCCACCAAATTTAAACATCAGAATTACCGCATTACGCACACCTATGCGTCTTAAGCATTCACACTCGACTATGGACTAACTGGCAGCAGCATGCACACTGGACTGTGGACTAACTGGCAGCAGCAATATTCACACTGGACTGTGGACTAACTGGCAGCAGCAGCATTCACACTGGACTGTGGACTAACTGGCAGCAGCAATATTCACACTGGACTGTTGACTAACTGGCAGCAGCAGCATTCACACTGGACTGTGGACTAACTGGCAGCAGCAGCATTCACACTGGACTGTGGACTAACTGGCAGCAGCAGCATTCACACTAGACTGTGGACTAACTGGCAGCAGCAATATTCACACTGGACTGTGGACTAACTGGCAGCAGCAGCATTCACACTGGACTGTGGACTAACTGGCAGCAGCAGCATTCACACTGGACTGTGGACTAACTGGCAGCAGCAGCATTCACACTGGACTGTGGACTAACTGGCAGCAGCAGCATTCACACTGGACTGTGGACTAACTGGCAGCAGCAGCATTCACACTGGACTGTGGACTAACTGGCAGCAGCAATATTCACACTGGACTGTGGACTAACTGGCAGCAGCAGCATTCACACTGGACTGTGGACTAACTGGCAGCAGCAATATTCACACTGGACTGTGGACTAACTGGCAGCAGCAATATTCACACTGGACTGTGGACTAACTGGCAGCAGCAGCATTCACACTGGACTGTGGACTAACTGGCAGCAGCAATATTCACACTGGACTGTGGACTAACTGGCAGCAGCAGCATTCACACTGGACTGTGGACTAACTGGCAGCAGCAATATTCACACTGGACTGTGGACTAACTGGCAGCAGCAATATTCACACTGGACTGTGGACTAACTGGCAGCAGCAGCAGCATTCACACTAGACTGTGGACTAACGGGCAGCAGCATTCACACTGGACTGTGGACTAACGGGCAGCAGCATTCACACTGGACTGTGGACTAACGGGCAGCAGCAATATTCACACTTGACGGCGGACTAACTGGAAGCAGAATTTAACATTGAATCCCCATGCACACGACCGTAGAATTCGTCCGTAATTACGGACTTATTCATTTCTATGGCCGACGGACACCTTCCCATATATTTATGGGAAGGTGTCCTTGCCCTAGAAACCTTCCGTAAAATAATAGGACATGTCCCATTTTTTTATTTTACGGACCGTGCTCCCATAATTTATAATGGGAGCACGGCCCGCAAATGCGGACGACAGTCTGCGGTTGGCGATGCCCGTAATTACGGATCATGTGTATGGGGCCTTACAGAAAAGTATGTGCTTTACATTCCGTCACTAGAGTAAGTTTAGGCTGAGTTCACACCACCGTCTCTTTGGAGCCTCCAGCGGCAATTCCGTCATATTTGATGGGATGTATAGCGCACCGTGCAGCACCAGTTCAGTCGCCATCTGTAGTCCTGCACACCACTTACCTGTTCAGGTGTTGTAGAGTTAAATCTGATTAACGACACAGCGGGTGCAGGGGAGGGGAGGGACGAGCGCAGGATTTGTCGGAGAGACAGCATCATTCTGGCAGCAGACCTAGAAGAGACGTGGCAGCGTAAGAACCAAAGAAACCATTTACTGCAGCTTAATGACTAACATGTTGTAATAATACACAGCCTGGAGGATGGCGGACTACTTCCCGAAATAACGGACCAGTCACTGTGGCTGGAAGGCGACCACTCGCCGTTGTAATAGCTGCCACGTGCCGGATCTGGTATCCGAGTCACGCAGGCGCCGCTCGTGGATTCACACCAGCGTTCGCTTTCCGTTGTTCTCCTCCGTCATAGAAGAACATCGGAAATACTGGAAACGCCAGTTCTGATGAACGACGGACACAACTGACGGCCGACGGAACGCATTGACTTTAATGGGTTCCGCAGGGGTGTCTGTGGCTTTACGCACGCTGCGTTATTGTTTCCAGGATTTACTGCCGGATCTGCGATGGAGGCCCCGAACGGAACCTCCAACGTAAAACGAGGCCTTAGCCGAGCCGTCAGTCCAGCTGAGCTGACGAAATCAGCTCATAGCAATTGATACAGTTGCCGTACAGGATACATAGAAGCTGTGCTGGAAAAACAAAGTGACATTTTTAATAAAAATCAATCTAAAAATTTTTTGAAGTCACCTAAAACATTGATTTAAAGGGGTTGTCCGGTCCCAGAAAAATGGCCTATCCTCGTACGAGCGCAGCGGCCCCTTCAAAGATGATCGGCAGGGGGCGTTGGGAGTCAGACCCCGACATTATTGGCCTATCCTGGGGATAGACTATCAGTTTTTTGGTGCTGGAAACCCCTTTCATTAATATATTTTTTAATACATTCTATAAGTGACTACCCTATATTGGGGCTTCCATTTCTTGTCTCTGCTCTACCAGTTCATGTTATTTTATTAGATAGTCCCCAATGCTGCATATGATAATGGGAATATTACATATACATTGTATACAGAGGAAGGGGGGGGGGGCCCCAGTGTAATGCCGCAATCACCTGTTCACACCTATGCGTCTATTTACACCATATGACTATTCCGATTGTAATAGTTTCATCTAATTTGCAGGGATGACGTCACATGACGCTTTTACAACTAAGACACATTACATAAGCACACCGTGCCCAATCCCACCGGGTAACACAGGGCACCAAAACCACCCGCTGCCCATTACCAGCCGCCTGTCACCTTAAAACTGTCCTGACACCCTCAAAACTTCTTATGTTTATATAGTGTCACCTTCAGCAGCGGCCGCCGTCACAAGCTCCTCCTCTTCCGGCGCAGATTTGCTCCTGAAATGTACTCGGCGCATGATATGACGTTAATGGCGGGAGCCGCCATCTTGACTTCGGGCAAGTTCCAGAATGTGATACTAATAAATAGGTGCAGCGTTTCCTGCAGCGTTCATGTTCTGTGTGATATCATATCGAAGAGTACAGTAAAGTAACTGAATATGCCTATAGCCTTCCAAAATATGCAAATAGAAAACGGGTAGCCCCAAAAATGGTGCAAAGGTTAGACATGTCACATACCCTCCAACATAATGATCTCAAAATAGGTACAACCTCCCTCTAACATACACAAGCCCCACTGAACTCCTCAATACAGACAGCCACTGTGCCTGCCATGAGCGGCAGCCAGAGCCATCATTGTGACGGACGCAGTGGCGTAACCGGAAAAGGCCGGACCCCATCGAAAAATCTTTAACCTTCCGGCAAACATTAACGTTTATAAGCTCTGTGTAAAACTTGAGGTAAGGACACACCTTTTAAATTTTACATTTTGCGCCACTTACCGTTCGGCATAAATGACGTGTTATCTATTCTTTGGGTCGGTGTGATTGCGGCGATACCAAATATGTGTCGTTTATTATGTTTTATTACTTTTCGCGCAATAATGGCACATTTCGTAGGAAAAAAAATAGTTTTTATGTCGCCGCATTGCAAGAGCCATAACTTTTTATTATTTTTTGTCCGGGTTGGAAATAAAATTCATTTTATTCTTTTTTGCATTTTTTTTAAGTCGTTTACGTGTTAACTTTATTATACCAGTCATAACAATTGCGGCATGACCATATTGTGTATTTTTTTTAATTCTTTCGCAAAATAAAACCACTTTTTGTGGAATTTTTTTAACAAATTGTGGACATTGCGGTTACGTATTGAGGCCCTTGCTATTATGGAATCATTGGCTAGATATACCAGAAATGTCTGATAGATGTGGGTCTCCGTTCTGGGACCCGCACCTATATCGAGAACAGAGGTCACCTGATCCCCCTTCTTGCGCGGTGAGGTGGCGGCTGGCTGCGGATTCCATATGGGGACCACATGGAAAGTTGAACACGCATGCACGTACTCAGATTTTTCCATAACTCCCATAAAACATAATGGAGAAAGACACTTGTATGGCCAGGTCTCCACATAGCCCCCGACGGGAATTAGCCGTCATCTCACCAGATGTGCCATAAAAGTCTGAGGTGGGAATAACCCTTTAAGGGGAGGCATGGCACTCTTTTTCGGGACACCATGACTTGCATTATTACAGAGTTACTGGTCAGAAATTCTGGGGACACTGTGGTAGTTGCCGTTTTCGAGGTGTTGGCCAGGAATTATAAGGGCGCTGTTGTTTTTGCTTTTATGGGGACCTCTCAAAGGCAATCTTATAGGGGAGAGTGGCCAGAAATGATAAGGGTACTATGGCCACTGCTGTTATGGGGATGCTGGCCAGGAATAATAGGGGCACTGTGGCAATCGCTGTTGTGAGGGCGCTGTGGTGGCCGCTGTTGTAGGGGTGCTAGCCTAGAATTCTGGTGGCATTATCATGTTATTCGACAAGTTTCCATATTTGAGAAATACCTGTGTCCCCTGCAGCCATGTTGGGTAATACACACAGGTAGCAGCACAGACCTTAGGCCGGATTCACATGAGCGTGTTCAGTCTGTGATATACGGTCCACAGGTCGGCCGCATTTCCCGGACTAAGCACACTGCAGGGAGCCGGGCTCTTATCGTCATCGCTATCTATGACGCTAGGAGTCTCCACGGAAAACATGTTTTCAGTACGGGACAGTTTTCCCGCAGCGAGACAGGGACTCCTAGCATCATAGATAACGATGACGATAAGAGCCCGGCTCCCTGCAGTGCGCTCAGTCCGGTAAATGCGGCCGACCTGTGGACCGTATATCACAGACTGAACACGCTCATGTGAATCCGGCCTTAGTCTGTATTACGCCCCCCACAGTGCAAGTGAACCAGAACTCTAACATTATAGGGTGCTATGTTAGGGTCGCCACTCAGCATAAAACTGCTACTGAAAAAGATTTGGGGATATTGTTGGACAGCACTTTTACCTTTAGCAACCAGTGCCAGGCAGCTGCTGCAAAGGCAAATAAAATGATGGGATGCATCAAAAGAGGCAAAGATGCTCGTGACAAGAACATAGTTCAATCACTAGTCAGACCACACATGGACTATTCTGTAAAATTTTGGGCACCTGTGTATAAGAAGGACATGGCTGAACTAGAACGAGCGCAAAGAAGGGGGACCAAGGTAATTAAGGGAATGGGTGGATTGCAGCACCAAGAAAGGTGATCAAACTTGGGGCTATTCAGTTTAGAATAAAGACGGCTGAGGGGCGATGTAATTACAATGTACAAATATATAACTGGACAGTACGGAGATCTTTCTAATGATCTTTTTACACCTGTAACAAGGACAAGGGGCATTTCCTATGTCTTGGGTAGAAAATTATAGACGAGGATTCTTTACTGTAAGAGCGGTGACACTATGGAGCTCTCTACCACTGGATGTTGTGATGGTTGATTCATTCAGCAAGTTCTAGAAAGGCCTTGATGACTTTCTTGATAAATATAATATTACAAGTTATGATTACTAGATTCTGGAGATGGGACGTGGATCCAGGGATTTATCGTGATTGTCATATTTGGAGTCGGGGAGACATTTTTCCAATAATGAGGCAATTGGCATCAACCTCATTGGCTTCTTGCCTTCTTCTGGATCAACACGGCAGGATTATAGGTTGGACTTGATGGATCTGCGTCTTTTCAACCTTATCAACTATGTAACTATGTCATGCTGAGCGGCACAAACATCCAGTCGTAAATATTGATGCACTGGTTTATATGACGCCTGGGACCCCTGTCTCGCTACGCTGCAGTCATTTACAGGAAAGCTCCATGACTCACAGATGGTATCTTAATCAGACTCCATCCCACTCCAAGACCTCTGCTGCAGTGTCACCTTCCTGACCCCAGGACAATGGCAGGAGATAAACCTCTGACCAAGAACTTTATGAGGTGTTATTGTGGAGTCTAACCGTTAGACTTTTCTGGTGTGAGGGGTGATGACCCTCAAGAAGGTTGTTAGGTCGGAGGCAAGGAACTATCAACAGACAAGGGCCCGTGTGAACGATCGCCGATCAATGAGACAGCTCGTTGATCGGCGCTCGTTTGCTCCTGTCACATGGAGCTACGTATGGGGAAGAGCGCTCGTTACTCCGATGATACATTTCTATCATGTTGGCAGCGCGTCTCCATGTTTACACACCCAGATGTGCTGCCGACAATGATAATATTTTATGCTGCCTAAACGATCAGCCGATGAACTAGCGTTTGCTCGTTCATCGGCTGATCGTTGCCAATTATCAGGAGCGAACGTTTTGTGAACGCTCGTTTGCCTGATAATTGTCCGGTGTAAAAGTTACCATACACATCACATTTATGTCTACAGATCACCCTTATTTGTTGAGATGTGATGACAATCTAATGTGTATGGGGCTCTGTCAGGGACGTTCCCTTTGTAAGGTGTGGGAAGGGGTTCCCTGCCCCCAGAAACATGGTATTTGTTGTATTGTTTCTTTCACAGATCCTGAAGAAGAGCTGTTGCTTTCTTGTAAATGTTTCATTGGTGTAATGTTCCTTTTATTGCTGGCAGGCAATGGCGGTCCATGGCTTCTTAAGCGGCACCTGGAGAAACGGTCTGGACGCTGTTTTCCTGTTTGTTGCACCATATCATTGGTGAGGGGTGAAGAGTGGTGAGCCTCCCGACAAGTGCTAAACCAGAGGGTGGAGTGCAGGAGCCTTCCTGCAGGTGGGAGTTGCCAGGGGCCTTCTGTGTGGCAGAAAGAGAGGCGGCAGGTCAAGTTGCCTGGGGCCTTTGCCCGTGTGACATAGAGTAAAGAGGCCATAAGGTAGATAAGGGTTTAGAGACGTCAGAGGACATACCCCTGCATCAGGGAGGACCCGAGAAATGAGCCAGCGAATGGTAGAGATTGGTGCCGTTTTGTTGCATCAATCCAGGGTCTTGTGTCCTCATTTCCACGACTAACTTGCAAAGCCTCCCTGCTTGGCGTGCACCTTGAGTGTCCATTTGTAAAAAGCAGAACCAACATCCATTCTTCATCTTCAATGCCCGTCCTACTGATTCCCACTAATATCAGATATGACTGACAGCTGCTGCCGCACCATCTTCTATAGGTTAGGCTGGCAGGCCGATTATTTTTTTTAATATGTTCCGCCGAGTTAAAATGTGCCTCCACTTTAACCCGTTCTCTGAAATCGAATCTGTTAAATTTCAGAAAATAGCTTCATTGGGGCGAGGACCTTACTGCAGCGCTATTTCTCCCGTCGCATCTGAAGGAATTTACAGCGGAGGCTCTAAACGGAGCCGCTAATGCAAATGAGAACATAGTCAGCTTGGATATCTGATGTTATTTTATACCTTTCCATATCCTGCTGCCGATTCTAGAAAATCCCAGATAACCCTCTAAGGTAATATAATGTAGAATATGAAATAGTTGTGTGTGTGTATGTATATATATATATATATATATATATATATATATATATATATATATATATATATATATATATATATATATATACAGTATGTGTGGTGAATTATGTGATTTTATTATAACGGGTTATACTGCATTCACAGCCATATGACCATCATACGTATACAATATGTACATGGGATACGGTTATTTTAATATTTTCATGTATTTTTTTATTATATTTCATACTTTGTATATCGGAGATATGAAGCTTTTTCCCTTGAACAATATGGATTCATTTTATTCTATGTAGTCGTATTACCGATTGTACAAAACAATCATAGAAATAACACCAAACTCCCATACCCCCAAATCATTCGGCTCGCTGCGTCCATCTGTTTGTCGTTCTGTTTCATCCAACAAGATTACTCAAGTAAAATATACGTAAATTCAGTGCAAATTCATTTCATGAGCCTTCACATAGCATAATTGTCACCACCAACCAGGGCCGCCATCAGGAATTTCAGGGCCCCATACAGCTAAATTTTCTGGGCCCCCTACCGTGACACCGCCTGTTAACGGTACTCCGTCCAGCACTATATCATGCTACTCAGGGCCGCCATCAGGGGGGTATTAGGGGTACTGATGTGAGGGGCCCGGCCAAACCTAATTGAAAGGGGGGCCCAGCAATTGCCGCGACTTGCCTTTGGTAGAAAAAAAACAGGCCCCTGCAATGGGGCCCATTTTTTTCACCAAAAGAATGTCGTGAGCTGCGGGCCCCCCCCCCTCTCGTCATGGGGGCCGTCAAACACCGCCCGCACGACCGATCGCGCACACCCGCAAACTCCCGTGCGTGCGCACCCGCGACCGCACGCAGCCGCACGACCGCCTGGAACCGCGCACCGAATTTTGAGGCAGATTTTGACCTGCTCACACTATCTTGCTGTGTTTTTTGCCCGCGGCGATTGAGGACAGCAGACAAAAAACGCAGCGAAAAATGCATTTTCTGCCTCCCATTGATTTTGATGGGAGGTCAGAGGCGGAACCGCGGCAAGAAAGGACGTGCTGCTTTTCCTTTTTTCCGCGACTGGCTCCCATTGATTTCAGATTAAATCAATGGGAGGCGGTTTTGGAAGTTGTTTGGTGCTGATTCTGACGCAGTGTCCGAGTCAATATCAAGGCCCAAAAACTCTGTGAACTGGGCCTTATTGTTAGGGCTTATTCAGACGAACGTGTAATACGTCCGTGCAACGCGTGTGATTTTCACGCGCCTCGCACGGACCTATGTTACTCTATGGGGCCGTGCAGACTGTCAGTGATTTTCACGCAGCGTGTGTCCGTGTGTCCGCTGCGTAAAACTCACGACATGTCCTATATTTGTGCATTGTTCGCGCATCACGCACCCATTGAAGTCAATGGGTGCGTGAAAATGAATGAACAATGAAATGAATGAAAACAGAAAAGCACCACGTGCTACAAACATACAAACAGAGTGTCATAATGATGGCGGCTGCGCGAAAATCACGCAGCCACGCATCATACGCTGCTGCCACACGGAGCTGTTATGGACCTTTTGCATGCGTAAAATGCCACGTTTTTTGCGCGTGCAAAAAGCACACGCTCGTGTAAATCCGGCCTTAGGGTAGGAACACACTAGGCATGAACGCTGCGGATTTTATGCAACACATTTTATTGTGGAAAATCCGCAGCGTATCACAGTCGCAGCAGAGTGGATGAGATTAGAACAAATCTCATCCACACGCTGCAAAAAAAATGGACCTGCAGTGTGGCTTTTTAAGCCGCAGCGTGTCAATTTATTCTGTGGAATCGCTGCTCCTCTGTTGCGGAAATGCTGCGGTTCTGCCGCAAAAATCAAAAATGAGAAAAAAAAGGCATTTTTTTTAAATTGATAAAAAAGTTTATACTTACCCTGGCCATAGTCCTGGTGACGCGATCCTCTATTCTTAGCGCAGCCCGGCCTCCTGTCATGACGTTTCATCCCATGTGACTGCTGCAGCGATCACATGGTGTACAGCGTCATCCCAGGAGGCGGGGCTACGTTCAGAAGAGAGAGATGCGTCACCAGGACTACGGCCGGGGCAAGTCTAAACTTTTTTTTCCCTGCAGGATTCCCGCAGCGGACACGCCTCACGAAACCTGTGCCACTATTTGGTGCGGTTTTGCTGGCAGAATTCCCTGCGGCTACCGGGGTGGATAAGCTGTGTAGTTTTACTCAGCGTATCCGCCTAGTGTGTCCCTTATGATGTCGCTCCTGGAGCTGCTGCCGGTCTCTAAATAGGCAGTTGGTCCAGTAGAATTTGGAATTATTTTTTTTTGTGAACCAGCTTAAAAAAATACAAAACTTTTGTGTTAGGGCCTGTTCACATCACCGTTCGCTTCCGCTCCGGGGTTCCGTCTGAGGTTTCCGTCGGGTGAACCCCGCAACGGAAAGTGAAAGTGACAGCAAAGCTTCCACTTCAGTCACCATTGATCTCAATGGTGACGGAAACATCGCTAATGGTTTCCGTTCGTCACCATTCCGGCTGATTTTCGGTTTTCCGACGGAATCAATAGCGCAGTCGACTAACACAAAAGTTTTTTGTATTTTTTTAAGCTGGTTCACACAAAAAAATAATTCCAAATTCTACTGGACCAATTGCCTATTTAGAGAAAGGCAGCAGCTCCAGGAGCGACATCATAAGGGACACACTAGGCGGATATGCTGAGTAAAACTACACAGCTTATCCGCCCCGGTAGCCGCAGGGAATTCTGCCAGCAAAACCGCACCAAATAGTGGCGCAGGTTTCGTGAGGCATGTCCGCTGCGGGAATCCTGCAGGGAAAAAAAAAGTTTAGACTTACCCCGGCCGTAGTTTAGGTGACGCATCTCTCTCTCTTCTGAACGTAGCCCCGCCTCCTGGGATGACGCTGTAGACCATGTGACCGCTGCAGCAGTCACATGGTACGAAACGTCATGACAGGATGCCGGGCTGCGCTAGGATCGTGTCACCAGGACTACGGCCGGGGTATGTCAGGCATTTTTTTAAATTTATAAAAAAGTTTTTTTTTCTTTCTCATGTGTGATTTTTTGCGGCAGAACCGCAGCATTTCCGCAACAGAGGAGCTGCGATTCCACAGAATACATTGACATGCTGCAGCTTTAAAAGTCACACTGCAGGTCCATTTTTTTTGTAGCGTGTGGATGAGATTTGTTCAAATCTCATCCACTCTGCTGCGACTGTAATACGCTGCCGATTTTCCACAATAAAATGTGTTGCATAAAATCCGCAATGTTCATGCCTAGTGTGTTCCTACCCTAAGGCCGGATTTACACAAGCGTGTGCTTTTTGCGCGCTGTCGCGTCTGCGAGCGCCCGGGCTGTCGCGGGTGCGCACTTCCGGCCTTTCGCTGGTGTGCACCGGCGGTCGCGAGTGCGGGCAATCGCGGGTGCGCGCTCACGGACGCTCGCGAGTGCACACGCGCGGGAGTTTGCGTGATCGGTCGCGCGGGCGGGCGGTGTTTGACGGCCCCCATGACGAGAGGGGGGCCCGCAGCTCACGACATTCTTTTGGTGAAAAAAACAGGCCCCATTGCAGGGGCCTATTTTTTTCTACCAAAGGCAAGTCGCGGCAGTTGCCGGGCCCCCCTTTCAATTAGGTTTGGCCGGGCCACTCACATCAGTACCCCTAATACCCCCCTGATGGCGGCCATGCCACCAACAGACATTCAGGACTGTATTAAATGGGTTGTCCATATTCTGACAGCTGATGACCTGTCCACCGGATAGGTCATCAGTATATGATCTGTGGGGGCCCGGGCCCCGCACAGATCAGCTGATCTGTTGCCCCTCCATTTACCGGACGTACATGCCGGAAGCAGTTGGCTCCTGCCACGGATAAGCGGCTGAGCTGCAGTACTGTATTCAAGTGAATAGGAGCGGACCTGCAGTTCTGCAGCATGGCCGCTATTCTATGTACGGAGCCAACTGCTTCCGGCTCCGTACATAGCATTCTGTGCCATAACATCCGGTGCCCACAGGTCACCGGAGCGGCTTATCGGTGCTGGGTCTGGGTGTCGGACCCGCACCGATGATATACTGATGACCTATCTGGTGGATTAACTATAGCCCTCAATACCATTTGTTAGTAAATAATCATCTCGCCCCTTTTTTTAAATGCTGACATACTATCTGCCATCACTACCTCTTGGGGTCGGGCATTCCATAGTTTGAACACTGTAACTGTAGAGAACCCTTTCCTATATTAATGTCTGAAACGTCTTTCTTCCACACGCAATGAATGGCCCCCGGTCCTTTGTAGAGTTCTTTGGAAGAACAGGTTTTGTGCTAGTTCTCTGTATTGACCACACATATATTTATACATGTTAATAAGATCACCTGTTCGGGATCTCTTTTCCAAGCAGAACAAGTCCAACTTCTGTAGCCCAGTGGTATTCAAAGTTTCTGAGTCCAGGGACCCACTTTTGGCCATGACTTTTGTTTGGGGACCCCCCCCCCCCCACTTCTGTACTTAACCGCATTTCGTCTGACGTATGTCAACATCATTCATAGCTAGAAGCCGGTACTTAGCTCCATTAGAAAAATAAGTCCCTGCAACATTAAAAAGAACGATAATTATGCGGTTGAGGTATCCTCCTGCTGTGCGTTGCTGAGGTGCGACTATGGCCGCTGAAGGTTGGTCAGCAGTGGTCATCAGAGGCGTAGCTAGAGGTTTAGTACAGGGAGGAGGCAAGACATATCTGAGTGGGCCCCAACCCAATGGCCCCCACACACAGTATTATGACCCCTTAGTGGCTCCCACACAGTATAATGCCCTTATAGCTGCCCCCACACAGTATAATGCCCCTATAGCTGCCCCTACACAGAATAATGCCCCCATAGCTGCCCACACACATAGTGCCTCCCCACACAGTATAATGTCTTCGTAGCTGCCCCCATACAGTATATTGCAGAATAATAAAATAATTACTCAACAATCCCCATTACCACGACGAGTGGAGTAGATCCCTCTGCTCCTCCGGTCTGTGCAGTGTGTGGCTCGGCACAGACAGGCGCGATGACGTCACTACATGCCATTGGATCCAATTGTATCTACGCCCTGAAGATAGAGATACAGTTGAAATGGGACATCAGTGAGTGGTACGCGACCCCCCGGAGGGCTTCACATGACCCCCCTAGGGGGCCGCGACTCACACTTTGGGAAACACTGCTCTAGCCGTTCATTGTAAGAGACACCTTTAACCCAATTTAATAATCTAGTCGTCCTACTTTGAACACTCTCCAACTCTCCTATATCCTTTTTACAATTTGGAGCTCAAAAGAGAACATATTAAAGATATGGCCTTACAAAAAGATTTATAGAGGGGTCATGTTACATTTGAATCACAAGTTTTTAGCCCTTTTTATACATTCTAAAATTCTAATTGCTTTTGCGGCTGCTGCTTGACATTGAGTTCTGCTTCTCAGGTATTTGTAACCAGAAAACGCAGGTCCTTCTCTTGTTCCATTATCCCCAGTTTTATTCCATTTAATGTATATGAATTAATACTATTATTGTGTCCTATGTGCATTACTTTACATTTATCAACATTTATATTTCATCTTCCATGTTTTTTCCTATGCTGCCAGCTTAGGGTAAGTTCGCACTACCGTTACTATCCGTTCAGCTCTCTTCCTTCAGAGGAAGGGATGATCTAAAGCTTAAACGGAAAGCAACGGTTCCGTTAAAATTACCATTAATTTCATGGTGTAGTGTATGGAATGGTGTAGCTTTTTTCACGGGAGCAAAAGTGCAGTCTGCAAAACTTTTGTTTCCGTGAAAAAAACGGAAACCTAGCGAACAGTGACAAACAGAAATAATTACCATTCAAATCACTGGTAATTCTAACGGAACCGTTTCTTTTAGTTTAAGCTTTTGATCATCTTTTCCTCTGACAGAAGAGAGCTAAATGGATAGCAATGTTCGTGTGAACTTAGTCTTATCTGGGTCTTTCTGTAATATTTTATAGTCAAGCTGAGTTTTAAGTATCCTACAAAGTTTTGTATCGTCAGCAAAAACTGACACCTTACAATCAATCCCGTCCACAAGGTCATTAATAAAGAGATTTAACTGGTTCCCGACCGCTGGCTGTATTTTTACGGCCAGCGGTCAGGGTCCTTAAAACCTGAGTCATAGATTTTTTACGGCTCGGGTTTTAACTTGCTGCCCGCGCGATCGGGCAGCTGAATGTCGGGTCTTCTGTCTTCTCTGATCAATTGTACACAGCGCTCAATGAGCACTTTGTATAGGAATAGAGGCAGCGGCCGCGCCGCTGTCTCTATTGGTCCCTGTGATCATGTGACTGGTCACATGATCGCCGGGTGCCGTTAGTGGCCGGCTGCTGCTGGGTGTTACTAGACCCAGCACAGCCCTATTAGTGACAATCGTCACTATGAGAGGGCTGATTTCCCCTGTAACTGGGGCTGCTGTGGAGCTCCAGTTACAGTGGAAAAACATGGTGTAAAAGAAAGAAAAAATATATATAAAGTTCCCCAAACGTTCCCCCCCCCCCCCACCAATCATTGTTGTAACGCTAGCGCTGACCCAATTACCCTAATATAGACATGTAATATATTAAAATTTACGGTAGAAAATGACGATCACAAATTAAAGGTCTGTTTTAGGGTAAAACTATGTTATTACCAAAAAAAAATAGCTGAAACGTAAAAAAGCTTTTTTTTACTATTATTTTCAAACTTTAAGAATAAAAATTCTAAAATAGCAAAAAGGATGTGTATAAAAACGATAAAAAAAAGAAACCTGCATTGTCTACGGAAAAAACATTGCAAAAATCATGTCGTTAGCCCAACAAATAAAAAAGTTAGAGCCATTTAAAAAGGGCTAAACGGTGTCTGGTCCTGTAGGTTCAAAATAGCCCGGTCCTGAACTGGTTAAAAAAATTGGGCCTAACACCGATCCTTGTGGTACCCGCTGCTGAATTCAGCCCATTTTGAGTAAGTTCCATTTATAACTCTATAAATCTGTCCCTTAACCAATTCTTTACCCACTTGCATACATGTTCCCCCAGTCCCTGTGTCTGTAGCTTCAGAACAAGACTGTTGTGTAAAATTAATATCAAAATCTTTTGCAAAATCCAAATAAATTACATCAGCCGCATGAGCAACATCCAGATTTGCACTTACCTCCTCATAGAAACCAAGCATGTTGGTTATGCTCGACCTGTTTTTCATGACTCCATGCTGGTTATCAGTAATTAGACTTTTCTCTGCTATATACTTTTGTAGTTAATCTCTTAGAATACCGTCAAATACTTTACATTACAAAGATGTCAGACTTACTGGACGATAGTTACTTGGTTCCACCTTCTTATCCTTAAATATTGATATAACATCAGCCGTCTATGCTATGACTAAGGGCCACTTGGGCCTGAAACCGGTCAGCTTCTGTTCTATGTGTTGTCCCTGATTTTATGGAACCTCAATAAAAGCCGCATTTTGTTCAAGATATTGATGCTGGAACTTTCTTGCCTTTTCTGCTACATAATCCGTCCTCCAATCTTGTGGCACTGATCCTGTTACAAGAGTGTCTAAGAAGATGAGATACAATGGTCTGTCCCTTATGGAGCTCAATTCCCCTAATACCCGTGGATGTATGCCGACTGGGCCGGGGGCTTTATCACTATTTAATGTGCTCAGAATCAGTAGGTAATATTGGGTGGAGAATCATTATTTAGTTCTCCTGAATATCTGGCACTGGCAAATACAACCAGACTCTTGGAGAACCATGACACTACCCATCAATGAATCATATTCTCAGAAAAATTTGTGGTGGTGTAAAAAATATTTCTAGGTAAACGGCTTTTTACAGAAACCTCACATGTCTTCTACGCTGTAGGCAGTATACAAGAGGATTTTGCAAGGTAAAGGTAATTCATGTTCTTTTGAGTTGCTACTATTTTGTGTGCGTAAGGAAACCTACCGTTTAAAGGGGTTATATCATGAATACCATATATTTCCATAAACACTGATAGGACAGTTGGACGTCACAGAGGGCAGGTCTCCTAGTTATATGCCAGAGTGGAGAGCCGCTAACAAAAGGTGGTTCTTGCTGTGGTTGTATTGGTAAAGGTTAATGCCCCTCGTAGCAACATTTTAGTTTACAATGCATTATTTTTCAAAGTCATCGTGATTTGAAAATTGTTCCATGTAAACAAGTCTTAACTGTACCTAAAACCTAAAAGTTCAATATCCCTCTTACTGCCCCAGGGCCGGCTCTAGGTGTAACGGCAGGGGGTAGGGAGACGGACAAGTGAGCCCTAATCTACCCGCCACTCTGTCCCTGCCTACTTGCAACGACCCGCCCTAGGCGACGGGGTACAACTGGGCGGCGGTCCCTGCGCTCAGTAAGTGCACGACAAACACGACAAACATACAAGGAACACAAGCAAGGAAAAGGGGCCGTTGCCCACGGCAACACCGTGAGCAACCAGAGTGGTGAACGAGCCGAGTCAAGCCAGGAGTGTGCGAGGTACAAAACGAAAAGCAGAAGAGTAGTCGGTAAGCCAGGGTCGGTATGGAGCAGGATCAAAAATAGCAGGAGCTGTAGCTGGGCCAGGAACCACAAGGAAGGAAACCAAAGCAATAACAAGCACCGAGGGACAGGAAGTGCAGGCTTAAATAGACCGAGGGCGGGAGCTAGCTGAGTCTGGCCAGGTTACGATAGGCTCTCCCACTCCTAAGCCTGCCAGCCTGAATGGTGGAAGCAGGAGTCAGTCTCAGGGATGTATTCTCAGGTGCTGACTGATTAGTTCTGGGAGTTAACCCCGCAGTGCCTGGCAGATCCTTTACACTAGGTTTATGTGGTCCCTTCAGCAACAGAGCCTCAGTGGGCCCCTTTGCAGTGCAGCTCACCTGGCGGCGGCAGTAAAATGGCAGAAACCAGACACCGAATATAAAAAAAGTTAGGCCCCCTTTGCGCCCCTATGTATTAGTTAGGCCCCCTTTGTGCGAACATATAGAAGTTGGGCCCCCTTTACGCCCCCATATAGAACTTAGGTCAATTTTTTGCCCCCATATAGAAGTTAGGCAGGCCCCCTTTATGCCCCCATATAGAAGTTAGGCCCCCATATAAAAGTTTGACTCCCAGTTTGTGCCCCTATATAGAAGTTAGGCACCCAGTTTGTGCCCCCATATAGAAGTTAGGCCCCCTTTGCGCCAATAAAAGTTAAAATCCTTATGCATTCGCACTATGAGCTGATGGGTCCTGTTACTTCTGTCTGTGTCTTCTATCTGTGACCCAGCGCAGTGACGTAATCACATAACCTGCGCCCAGACGCTGATGTCTCTTGCGTGAGCGGCGGGGCAGAGAATCTGCTCTGCTTTAGTAAGCAAAGCTTACTGATGCAGCTCGGCGGCTTAACCTACTAGAGGATCCTCCGGTCCTCCAGTGGGCCAGTTCGCCGCCACGCCCACCGCTATATAAGGCGGCAGCATAATTCACCCGGTGGGCCGGGAAGGCAGTGGGCCTCGGCACTTGCCCGGGTTTGCCGGGTGCTGACGCCGGCCCTGTACAGCCCCATGTTATACTCACAAGGGTCCAGGAAGCTGAGATATGGGGTGCTGAGTGGTTGCCCTTTCCTACCTATGACATGGAGTCACGACTTGGGTCACCAGAGGACCTCACTCTACTACTCTTCAGGTCTCTGCTTTCTTGACACTTTTTTTTCTTTATCAAAGATTTCTATTTTGAAAATATAACAATATATAAACATTTCACGTTTTTTGCAATACATTAAGTGAAGTTTCATAGTATAACAACAATATATAATATATATATACATGTATAAGAACATCAGTAGGAGGTAGCCTCCCACCTCTCAGAATTGAGTGATAAGAGGGATATAACGGCAATAACTGTACCATGTTCGCATCAAAACAGTGCAATAGTCAGGGAGACCGCCCCCCCCCAGTAAAATGAGAAGTGGCACATATAAGAGCACTTTTAAATGTATGGACACACAACACATAACACCAGACAACAAAGGGGAAACACATACAGAAAAAGCGCCTCAGTTAGGCTATATAATGAGTTCAGAACATTCCATCCAGCCAGAGAGGTAGATCAGCACCACCCCGGAATCCAGACCACACCGCCCAAGTTTGGACGAAGAGCACTGATTTTCCCCTATCAGCGGACAGCAACTCCTCCATCCTCATAATCCCGTTCACCTCCGTCACCCATTCCGTCAGGGACGGTACAGTATGCGACTTCCAGTGATGAGGTATCACCGTTCTCGCTGCGGTCAAGAAATGTCGAAAGATCCCCGTTTTGAAGTGTGGGAGGGATCCAGGAACCATAGAAAGCAAGCCTATGGAAGCCGAGGTCGGAACCTCAGTATGGAAGAGCTTGTTGTCTAGATCAAAAATCCTTCCCCAAAAGGGACGTAGCATGGGACAATCCCACCAAATATGTAACATAGTTCCAGGAGATCCACCACACCTCCAACAATCAGCAGACACATCAGGATATATCCTATGTAACAGGGTCGGACAACGGTACCACCTGGTAAGTATTTTGTAGTTCTTTTCCTGGGCAAAACAAGACATCGGTAACTTATGGGCTAAAAAGAAAGCGGTACCCCACTCCTCTTCAGAGTGTCTAACCCCCATTTCCTCATCCCATGCAGCAGTGAAGGACAATTGAGAAAAATAAAATTTTGGCAGAAGGATCCCATGTAAGTAGGACAACACATGAGAAAGGGCTGTGGGCAAGGACAAGTAGAGTTCCAGAGGAGTCTTATCCTGTAGTAATACCAGGCAGTCAGCCATGGAAGAGAGATAGGACCGCAACTGCAAATAGGACCACCAGATTGACGGTCTCCCCGGGCAGGCAGCAGATACAGCAGTCATTGGCAAAATGGCACCGTCCGGAGTAAGGGTCTCAGACAAACATCCACCGTCCCCTCTCTCCCAACAGAGGAATGTATCAACACCCTCCGCCGGAGGGAAGGAAGGGTTATCGAATAGAGTCAAGGGACCCGGGCGATGAACAAGGCCCATAGTACCAAGGATCCGTTCCCATACCATGAGAAACTGACGTGTGAGGAAAGGTAGAGAAAGAGTTTGTCTCTGAAGGACTGACAGCCACGGCAGAGAGGATAATGCAAGAGGAGACATAGCCTTTTCAATGCGCACCTATTGCTTACCTGTTTCCGAACTGAACCAATCCACTAATCATCGCAGCTTGATGGTATCGTTTAAAGTCTGGGAGACCCGCGCCCCCGTCTACTTTTGGCCGGCTAAGGACAGCAAACCGGATACGAGGCTTAGAGGAGCCCCATACAAACTTGGTTATGGCCCTATGTAAAACTTGGAAAAAACTGGATGGTACGGCAATAGGGACGGTCTGGAAGATATATAGAAATTTGGGCAAGATATCCGTTTTAACCGCATTGATACGCCCAAACCACGACATGCGGTTCCCGCCATATACCACCAATTCCCTCAGGGTACGCTGTAGAATGGGCGTATAATTCAAAGCATACAGGTCTGACTGTTGCGTGGGGACATGTACCCCTAGGTATTTTAAGGACGTAGATTGCCACTTGAACGGAAAAACCTGAGCGAGATGGGCAGCCAGAGGGGGATCCAAAGAGATATTAAAGGCCTCCGATTTAGAGTAATTGACTTTAAAATTACTTAAATGACCAAAGCGCTCAAACTCCTCCGTCAAAGATGGCAAAGAAATCATGGGAGTTGTGATGTATACCAGGAGGTCATCCGCGTATAACGCCAATTTATGATGCTGTGAGCCAACGCGTATACCATTAATATTAGGGTTGTTCCGCAGTGCCACGGTCAGGTGTTCCATGACCAAAACATACAAAAGAGGCGAAAGTGGGCACCCCTGTCTCGTGCCATTAGCAATAGACAGAGGATCAGATAACAGTCCGTTGACACGAACTCGAGCTGTAGGTCTATGGTATAACGCCATTATCCTATCCGCCGTAGTGGTGCCAAGGCCAACCTGCGTCAGAACACTGTGGAGGAACACCCAATGCACTCTGTCAAAAGCCTTTTTGGCATCTATCGAGAGTAAGCACATCGGTATCTTACGGGTTTGGCAGAATGACGTCAAAAGGAGGGTTTTGTTAGTGTTATCCCACGCTTCCCGACCACATACAAACCCCACCTGATCATCCACGATCAAGCCAGGCAGTACCGGGGATAAACCAGAGGCAAGCAACTTTGCGAAAAGCTTCACATCTACATTGATTAGCGATATGGGCCTGAAGTTTGCGCACAACGTTGGATCCTTGCCTGGTTTTGGTAGGACAGTTATATGAGCCTCGAGGGATTGAGGCGCAAAGGGACACGAGGAGGACACCGAGTTAAAGACTTTCGTCAGAAAAGGAGCCAGTTGATCTTTAAATGCCTTATAAAATTTGTTATTAAACCCATCGGGCCCCGGGCTCTTTCCCAAGGGTGACTCTCCAATAGCACGCTCCACTTCGGATTCCAAAAAATCCTCCTCAAGCTCCAAAGCCACCCCCTCCTCCAAGGACGGCAACGCAGTATAATGAACATAACGGTCGATTTTATCACGTAACGCCTCTGCCTGCATATCATGAAATTGGCCTTTAATATTTTATAGCGCCAAGTAATAGTGTTTAAAGCAGTCAGTAATACCAACCGGGTTATGAACCTCACCGAACGAGGGAGATGAAAACTTTAGGGATATATGACGCTTGTGTACGGGGATGCAGCATCCGTGCCAGAGACCTACCGCATTTATCCGCATATTCGTAGGAGTGCTTGCGCATCCGATCCCTGAACCGAGCATGTGACTGATCTATCAAAGAATGTAAAGGATTCTCTCGCTGTAGTGAGCTCTGCAAAAATCTGCGAGGATGGAGCCTGTTTATGACAGGATTCCAGATCCCGTATCTGAGTCAAGAGACGTACAATAGCAAACCCCTTTTCACGCTTCAATCGTGCCCCATTTTGTATCAGTACCCCTCGAATGATACACTTCAGTGCCTCCCACTGGAGTGGCAAGGGAGTAGCTTCATGTTCATGAACCTCAAAGAAACCGGTAAGTGAATCTTTAATGGCCGCCACGCGTACTGCATCCCGTAGCAAATTGTCATTAAGTTTCCAGGATTGGAAATTAGGCAACGAGTTAGGAAATGTAAGGGTCAGAAACACAGGGGCATGATCCGACCAAACCATAGGGCCCACTTCAGAGGTAGGATGCCAGGTAAGCAAGTGGTGGCTAACCAAAAAAGTGTCTATCCTACTGTACATGTTATGCAGTGGGGAGAAATAAGTGTATTCTCTTCCATGAGGGTGTATAATTCTCTACTCGTCAATCAACTGCATGGAATGCATCACAGTTTTCAGTGCCCCCAAATGCGACTTAGGGACAGCAGACCTGCCCGAGGAGGTGTCAAGTCTGGAATCGAAAGTCAGATTAAAATCACCTCCAACAATTAAAACACCCTCAGTGAACGCCTCCAATTTCCTTAAATACAATCGGCCCACTCGTGCCTGGTCCTGATTGGGGAGGTACAAATTAGCCAGAGTAAAGATCTTATTACGTATAGATAGCTTGAGAAAAACGTATCGACCATCCGGGTCAACCAGAACATCAAGAATTTTATGAGAGAGTGACTTATGAATACATGTACTGGCACCCTTGGATTTGGTTTCCGGGTTGGCACTGTGGAACCAGACCGGAAAATATCGATTCGTGAACTGTGGCGTATGGCCCACCTGAAAGTGGGTCTCTTGTAGGAACAAAATTTGTACCCGCTCTTTATGCATGTTATATAAAATTTGTGAGCGTTTTTCTGGGACATTAAGCCCCCTAGCATTAAAGGTACAAACCTTCAATTGTGCCATCGCCACCTCTCACTGAAGGAACTCGTAGAGCAATGCACCAAGCAGAGGCGAGACGAACAAAAACAGGACAAACAAGGAAGGGAGACACGACCATAAAGACAAACAGACAGGTGAAATAGTCACCCACTCCTTGATCTACTCAAGGAGAAACAATTCAATATACACCGGATATAACCAGTGAGTCCCTAAGAGGAGAAGTGTCAGGACAAGGTCTAGCCAGTGCCCCGCACCCCCCAACCCAGTACAAATATCACACATCTAAGAACCAAAACATGAATGGAAAGAAAATCAAGGCAATTAGCTCAATATCACAAGAAAATGAAGTAATGGCCGACATTTTGTCAGGATCAAACAGAGATGCCAGCATAACAAGACATTCCCGGAGATGTACACATTTACAGCATGAATGTACAGGCATGTAATTAGTAAAAACGTAAGTAATCACATAACATATATAGTGCAGTATTACTGGCAGCTGAGGAGCATTAATTAATCACGGGCAAATGGCCTATCTGATCACCTGCAGCCCCCACCTAGAGCGGAAGAACAGACATAACGGGGTGTTACATGAAACACATCAGACCATCGCCTCCCAAGATAAAGCAGTAACAATTGAACTTAACAGGCCTAGTCCGACTGCAAGCCGCCAAAGAGACATCCGGACGAGATCACAGCGGATCGGCACGTCGCCCACCAGGACGCCCCATAGGAGAAGCGGGAGAGCGACCACGCCGGCGTGGTCTTGGACGCTGCGGTGGAAGGGGGACATAAGGCTAATCAGGCAGGGAAACTCGGCACCCGGAGGGCAGCGCAGAAGTCCGAAACATCTCCTGGGTCTCGAACACTCAGCAATGTCCCGTCCCTGCGAACCTGCAGCTGGAAGGGGTGACCCCAGGAATAGGAGATCTCATGCTCTCTCAGCACATCCAGTAAAGGACAAAGCACTCGGCGTTTGTCCAGGGTCATCTTGGACAAATCGGATAACAACTGGATCTTGACCCCTTGTAATAAGACTTCTCCTTTATCTCGGGCCTTCCTCATGATCTGCTCCTTCAGAGAGAAAAAATGGACACGGCATAGCACATCTCTAGGCCTATCAGGATCTGGGTTACGAGGGCCAAGAGTCCTGTGAGCCCTATCCAGCTCCAACGGATCATCAGCAGGACGCTCCAGCAGGGAGTTAAACAAGGACTGTAAGACAGGTATGAGTTGCCCCGGAGAGATATCCTCTGGAATGCCCCGGAGCCGAATATTGTTACGGCGATTCCGATTCTCATGATCTTCAGCCAGGTTAAATAGTGCATGAATCTGCTGGGAGTGATGATCCAGCCGTTCTGCATGAGAGGCTTGCTGCTGTGTAACAGTGGAAACGTCGCCTTCTATGCGCTGAACTTGATCGGACAATTGAGAGATATTATTCGTAAGAGCCTGTATCTCAGATTTGTAAGTCATCTCAAGACGATTCACATAACGCTCCATGTCCTGTTTAGTGGGCAATGTGGCGAGCTGCTGTCTCAGGCCCTGTAAATCATCTCCCATGCTAGCAGAGCCAACAATGTGGGGAGAGGAGTGCAGATCCAGATCCCGAGGAGAAGCAGGCATCGATGCAGGCCCCAGCATGCCAGAGGATGAGGAAGGAGAGATCCAGGCGCCATGACCAGCACCACGTGGCGAGCAGGACGGAGCAGGAAGCGCCATGACAGTCCCAGACGGACCCAGGGAGCCAGAAACCGAAGAGGGGGTACTGTCGGTACCTGATGCTGCAGCGGCAACCCCCGAAGAAGACTCCTCTGCAAGCGGGAACCCTGTTCCAGCTCGTCTCCCCTCCAGCGGCGCCATCTTGGGAGACAGCCCAGCAGCAGCGTCGGTGAGGAATCTCTGAATGGAGCCGGCTGAAGACATCTGCCTCGTACAGTATGGAGTCCCCGTGGTTGCCTTAGATTTCCTGACCATTAGGTAGGTCCAAGTGTGCCTTTTACTATGCTTATGAGCAGGTTAGGGAAGTGCAGGAACGGAGCTCTCAAGCAGCACGTCTGGTCAGCGCCATGTCCAAGCCACGCCTCCTTTCTTGACACTTTTCAGTGTGACATGAAGATGTTGGATTACGGAAGTCACATCTAAATGTTTAGGTTCAGAATAGAGCGAGAGTTTAATAATCCATATTCAGTGTGGACATAAATTAAATTAGTTAACACTTTTCTAAACCAGATTAGAATTCACATCACAGAATAACAACAGGGTGATAATTTGGTTTGATGAGGGCATGCATGCAGTGTAACCGGGGTCTTGGAGTAACATAAAGAGTTGTAAATGAGCCAATTAGACCCTACACTCCAGATTAGCTTTCACTTAATGGTTATTTAAAGCAAACACGTGATCCTATTGGTTCCAATATTATATTTACACTTAGAGATTTTCATTACAATCTGACGAAGAATGCTGTAGATAGTCACGTTCTTCATGTCTGTAGCATCCCCCGTTCTGCACCGCTGTCTCTTTACCTATTTATGGTGTCCTGGTCCAGGATGCTTTCCTCCTTCCTCCAAGGCGTCTGGCAGCCACTCTATGTGCGGTCCATGTTTTGCGTCCCTATAAAAGGTCACGAATGTGTGCATGAGGCCTTAGTGTATCTCTGCTATTTCGTTGGATTCCGTGTATTAACCTTTGCTTGTTTCTTGACCATCCATGCCTGCCCTGACCATTTGCCACGTTACCCGTGACAAGCCTCGGCTGCCTGCCCTGACCATTTGCACATATACTCATGACAAACCTACCCGCCCGCCCTGACCTTTTGCTATACCAGACCGTGCCACAACTGTTACGTCAGCCGACACCAAGGGAGAGTACACTGGGGCTAGCGACCTGGGATTTCCCTGCAGCGAAGTCCAGATCCCTGTGCAGGTGTTAAAGGGTGATGACCAGGGGTTCCCTTAGACAAGTCACTTGTCACGTAGTGTATATCGGCTTGTTCTGTTGTAACGTGCATGCGCGGCCCCTGCTGTTATCTCGAGAACAGCAGGGGCCGCGAGAACAGCAGTGACAGCGCATGCGCATTATGGGCTGTGAAGCAGAACAAGGCGATATACACCATGTCACACGTGACGTGTCGTATAGCCGGCAAAGAATTCAAGATCAACAAAGCAGCAGAGAGTGACGTCACCAGTCAAGTACCCCACGGCAGGACCTGGAAACGGGGCCACTTTGGAAAACGTAAGTATATTACAAATGTATTTACATTTATAAATTACATGCATTAACCCCTTCCCGACATTTGCCGTAAATATACGTCATGGAAAGCCTGTGCTTCCCGCAAAATGTCGTATATTTACGGCAAATGTTTGGCACCGGCTCAGAAGCTGAGTCGGTGCCATAATCACCGGATCTCAGCTGTATCTGACAGCTGACATCCGGCTGTAATGGCGGGGACCGAAATTAGCTTCGATCCCCGCCATTAACCCCTTAAGTGCAGCGCTCAAACGCGATCGCTGCACTTAAGGTGTTTGCAGCTCATCGGAACCCCAGCAATGAAATTGCCGGGGTTCCGGTGGCTGCAATGGCAACCGGAGGCCTAATACTGGCCTCCCGGTCTGCCTAGCACCGGAGCCGGTCAAGATCTGCCCGGCGGCGGAGCCTGATCGGCTTCCGTAGCTGCCGGCAAGATGGCGCCGGGTCAGGAGCTGATCCGGCGTCATCAGCGGTGGAAGTCAGCTGTACTGTACAGCTGACATCCACCTGTAACGGCAGGAACCGGAGCTAGCTCCGATCCCTGCCATTAACCCCTTCGATGCAGCAATCGAAAGCGATTGCTGCATCGTAGCGGTTACTAGCAGATCGCCAGCCCTGACAGGCAATCAGGACTGGCGACTGCTGTTATGGCAACAGAAGACACAATGGTCTCCTGCTCTGCCATTACGGAAGCCGATTTAGGCCCCGCCGGGAGGCGAAGCCTAATCGGCTTGCTGTCAGTGAATGACTGACAGATCTAATACATTGCACTACATAGGTAGTGCAATGTATTAGAAAAAATAAATCTGACCGTTGGACCTTTAAGTCCCCCTTTTACTCTTATCAAGTCCTTTATTATTGAAAAATAATAATAAACCATATGTATTTGGTATCGCCACGACCGTAACGACCTGAGGTATCAAAATATTATATTATTTATTGCACGCGGTGAACAGCGTGAAAAAAAACCGTAAAAAACTTTACCAGAATTTCTGTTTTTTGGTCACTTTGCCCTACAAATATTAGAATAAAAAGTGATCAAAAAGTCGCACGTATCCAAAAATGGTACCTATAAAAACTATAGCTCGTCCCGCAAAAAACAAGCCCTCATACAGCTCCGTCGACAAAAAAATTAAAAAGTTATGGTTCTCACAACTTGGCGACAGAAAAAATACATTCTTTTTACAAAAGTAATTTTATTGTGCAAAAAGTTGTAAAACATAAAAAAGTGCTATAAATTAGGTATCGCCGGAATGGTACGGACCCACAGAATATAGTTAACATGTAATTTATAACGCATGGTGAACGCTGTATAAAAAAAACGAAAAAAGCTGTGCCAGAATTGCGTTTTTTTGTTTATCTGGCATCCCAAAAAATAGGATAAAAGGTGATCATAAAGTCGCATGTACCCCAAAATGGTACCAATAATAACTACAGCTCGTCCCGCAACAAACCAGCCCTCATACCGCTACGTCTATGAAAAATAAAATTAGTTATGGCTCCAATAAGTCAGGAAATAAAAAAATATGCAGTTGTGCCCGAGGGGAACATTTCTTCTGTTTTAAGAGGCGATTTATCAAGGACCTAAAATTAGGGAACCAGGAAGGGGAGAGCCCAAACATATCCGCTGGAAGCGACGGTGCCCGTATTATACCAGGACAACACCTTCCCAGCAAAATTCCCCAAACTACAAAGGCGCGGAGTGTGGCCCAAAAGGGGGATAAGAAATGACACCATTTATCAGTGCGACACCGGCCTGTGCAGAAAGGATTGCTTCACAGCGTAACACACATCTATGGATTCTTTTATTTTTTTACTCCATTATTATACCACCTGACTATGCCCCTTATATACTCCGGCCCACTTACCCCCACATTATAAATGGAAACACCAGCAATACTCAAACAAATATAGTACCAAGCAAAATCCGCTCTCCAAAAGCCAAATGGTGCTCCCTCGGCTCTGAACCCTACAGCGTGCCCAAACAGCAGTTTCCTTCAACATATATGGCATCGTCATACCCGGGAGAACCCTTTTAACAATTTTTGGGGTGTGTGTCTCAAGCGTCATAAGCTTGGCATGACATATTTGCCACTGAATGGCATATCTAGGGAAAAATATAAATTTTTAATTTGCATTCATTTATGGAAAAGACATGTAGGGTGAAAATGCTCACTACACCCCTTAATAAATGCCTTGAGGGGTGCAGTTTCCATAATGGGGTCACTTCTCAGGGGTTTCTTTTTATTATTTCACATCTGAGCCTCTGCAGTTGTGAACCCATACTTTGTAAATCGCCAAATTAGGCCTCCACTCCGCATGGTACTCTTCACTCCTGAGCCCTGTCATATGTCCAGGCAAAAGATTAGGGTCACATGTAGGGTGTTTCTAAAACCGGGAAACACTGCATGATAATTAGAGAGTTGTCTTGTTATGGTGGCACAAGCCGGGCACCACATATTGGCATACCTATGGAAAAAAATCCCATTTTCACTCTGCAACATCGAGTGCACACTAATATTTCTACAAAACACCTGCAGGGTTAAAATGCTTACTACACCCCTTGGTAAATGCATTGAGGGGTGTAGTTTCCAAAATGGGGTCACTTCTGGGTGATTTCCACTGTTTTGGGCCCGCAGGCGCCCAGAAACCAATCCAGCAACATCTGCACTCCAAATGGCGGTCCTTCCCTTCTGAGCCCTGCCGTTTGCCCAAACAGCAGTTTATGACTGGGGTATTGCCGTACTTGGGAGAAATTGCTTTACAAATGTTGGTTTCTTTTTTTCCTTTATTTGTTGAGAAAATGAAAAAAATTGTGCTAAAGCTACGTCTTATTGAAGAAAAAGGATTGTTTTTATTTTCACTGCCCAATTCTAATAAGTTCTATGAAACATCTGTGGGGTCAAAACGCTCACTACACCCCTAGATGAATTCCTCAAGAGGTGTAGTTTCCTAAATGGAGTCACTTTTTGGGCGTTTTCATTGTTTTGTCCCCTCAGGGGCTTTGAAAATGTGACCTGGCCTCCGCAAATCATTCCTGCTAAATGTGATCTCCAAAAGCCAAATAGCGCTCTTTCCCTTCTAAGCCTCGCCGTGTGTTCAAACAGCCGGTTATTACCACATGTGGGATATTGTTTTACTCGGGAGAAATTGCTTTACAAATTTTGCGATGCTTTTTCTCCTTCAGTCCTTGTGGAAATGAGAAAAAATTAGCAAAACCTACATTTTCTTTTAAAAAATTTAGATTGTCATTTTCAGGGCCTACTTCCAATAATTTATGAAAAAAACCTGTGGGGTCAAAACACTCACTATACCCCTAGATAATTTCCTCAATGGGTGTAGTTTCCAAAATGGGGTCACTTGTGGGGGGGTTTCCACTGTTTTGTCCCCTCAGGGGCTTTGTAAATGTGACATGGCCTCCGCAAACCATTCCTGCTAAATGTGAACTCCAAAAGCCAAATCGCGCTCTTTCCCTTCTCAGCCACGCTGTGTCTACAAACAACCATTTATTACCACATGTGGGGTATTGTTTTACTCGGGAGAAATTGCTTTACAAATTTTGCGGTGCTTTTTCTCCCTCAGTCCTTGTGGAAATGATAAAAAATTAGCTAAACCTACATTTTCTTTGAAAAAATTTAGATTGTCATTTTCAGGGCCTACTTCCAATAATTTATGCAAAAAACCTGTGGGGTCAAAACACTCACTATACCCCTAGATAATTTCCTCAATGGGTGTAGTTTCCAAAATGGGGTCACTTGTGGGGGGTTTCCACTGTTTTGTCCCCTCAGGGGCTTTGTAAATGTGACAAGGCCTCCGCAAACCATTCCTGCTAAATGTGAACTCCAAAAGCCAAATAGCGATCTTTCCCTTCTCAGCCACGCCGTGTCTCCAAACAAACGTTTATTACCACATGTGAGGTATTGTTTTACTCGGGAGAAATTGCTTTACAAATTTTGCTCAGCTTTTTCTCCTTTAGTCCTTGTGGAAATGAGAAAAAAAATCGCTAAACCTACATTTTCTTTGAAAAAATTTAGATTTTAATTTTCACCGCCTACTTCCAATTATTTCTGTAAAAAACCTGTGCGGTCAAAATGCTCACTACACCCCTAGAAAATTTCCTTGAGGTGTGTAGTTTCCCAGATGGGGTCACTTTTGGGGGATTTTCACTGTTTTGGCACCGCAAGAGCTCTTCAAACCTGACATGGTGCCTAAAATATATTCTAACAATAATAAGGCCCCAAAATCCACCAGGTGCTCCTTTTCTTCTGAGGCCGGTGCTTCATTCCAGTAGCACGCTACGGCCACATGTGGGATATTTCCTAAAACTGCAGAAACTGGGCAACAAATATTGAGTTGCATTTCTCTGGTAAAACCTTCTGTGTTATAAAAAAAATTGTATTAAAAATGTATTTCTGCAAAAAAATATGACATTTGTAAATTTCACCTCTACATTGCTTTCATTCCTGTGAAATGTGTAAAGGGTTAAGACATTTTCTAAATGCTGTTTTGAATACTTTGAGGGGTGACGTTTTTAAAATGGGGTGACTTTTTGGGGGTTTCTAATATATAAGGCCCTCAAAGTCACTTCACAACTGAACTGGCCCCTGTAAAAATAGCCTTTTGAAATTTTCTTGAAAATGTGAGAAATTGCTGCTAAAGTTCTAAGGCTTGTGAGGTCATAGAAAAATAAAAGGATGTTCAAAAAACGATGCCAATCTTAAGTAGACATATGGGGGATGTTAATTAGCAAGAATTTTGTGTATTATAACTGCCTGTCTTACAAGCAGATACATTTAAATTGAGAAAAATGCTAATTTTTTCAATTTTTCGCGAAATTTTGGTGTTTTTCACAATTAAAGAGGCTCTGTCACCAGATTTTGCAACCCCTATCTGCTATTGCAGCAGATCGGCGCTGCAATGTAGATTACAGTAACGTTTTTATTTTTTAAAAACGAGCATTTTTGGCCAAGTTATGACCATTTTCGTATTTATGCAAATGAGGCTTGCAAAAGTACAACTGGGCGTGTTGAAAAGTAAAAGTACAACTGGGCGTGTATTATGTGCGTACATCGGGGCGTGTTTACTACTTTTACTAGCTGGGCGTTGTGTATAGAAGTGTCATCCACTTCTCTTCACAACGCCCAGCTTCTGGCAGTGCAGCACTGTGACGTCACTCACAGGTCCTGCATCGTGTCGGCACCAGAGGCTACACTTGATTCTGCAGCAGCATCAGCGTTTGCAGGTAAGTAGCTACATCGACTTACCTGCAAACGCCGATGCTGCTGCAGAATCATCTGTAGCCTCTGGTGCCGACACGATGCAGGACCTGTGAGTGACGTCACAGCGTGATCTCTGGAGAACACGGCTGTGTCTGCACTGCCAGAAGCTGGGCGTTCTGAAGAGAAGTGGATGACACTTCTATACACAACGCCCAGCTAGTAAAAGTAGTAAACACGCCCCGATGTACGCACATAATACACGCCCAGTTGTACTTTTACTTTTCAACACGCCCAGTTGTACTTTTGCAAGCCTCATTTGCATAAATACGAAAATGGTCATAACTTGGCCAAAAATGCTCGTTTTTTAAAAATAAAAACGTTACTGTAATCTACATTGCAGCGCCGATCTGCTGCAATAGCAGATAGGGGTTGCAAAATCTGGTGACAGAGCCTCTTTAAATACTGAACATATCGAGCAAATTTTGCCAGTAATTTAAAGTGCAATGTGTCACGAGAAAACAATCTCAGAATTGCTTGGATAGATGAAAGCATTCCGTAGTTATTACCACATAAAGTGAAACATGTCAGATTTGAAAAATGAGGCTCTGTCAGGAAGGTCAAAGTGGCCAAAGAGGGAAGGGGTTAAAGGGGTTTTGAAAATATGATGGTATCTCGGGCAACCCCTTTAACTTAAAGGGAATGTGTTGCCAGAAAAACATGTTTTTTTTTAAAAAATTAAACATTTAGTGTGTGGGTGGTTAAACATTGTTCAAATTTTTTTTATTTTTTTGCACGAGTCCAGGAAATATTATAAATTATTTCTAATTTATAATACTACCCATTTTTGGTCACTAGATGGAGCTGTTCCCAAAATTGCAGCATTGCAACATTGGGTTTAAAGCCCTCGCTCTAGTGAGCTCTCAGCATCCCCCCCTCCTTTATCCTGGCTAGTGCCGGGATAAACGAGGGGTTTGAACGGTGTAACCTCCTACACTGTGTGTCGCCATTTTTTGAGCTAACCCACAGTGTAGTAGGTTTACATACAGTAGTAAACACACACAAACACGAACATACATTGAAATCTCTTACCTGCTCCTGCCGCCGCGGCTCCCTCCGGCCCGTCTGCTCCGTTTGCTGCCGCTGGTGCATGTGCAGAAATCCGGAAGCCGCGACCGGAAGTAGTAATATTACTGTCCGGCCGCGACTTCCGGTCCACAGGAAAATGGCGCCGGACGGCGCCAATTTCGAATAGGACTGTGTGGGAGCGGCGCATGCGCAGTTCCCACACAGACGCCGTACACTGCAGTCAATGGGACGGGAGCCGTTCGCAGTCCCTATGGGACTGTGGCTGCCGTATTCCATGTCTGTATGTGTCGTTAATCGACACACACAGAAATGGAACAAAAAATGGCAGCCCCCATAGGGAAGAAAAAGTGTAAAAATAAGAAAAAGTAAAACACAAACACACAAATAAATATAAAAGTTTTTAATAAAGCACTAACATCTTTAACATATAAAAAAATAATTTCTGATGACACTGTTCCTTTAAATTAAGAGCTCAGACCAACATGTAAATAGTAAATTATCTGAGCGTCCTTATGATTGGAGCAAAAAACACTCCGCATATACACAACCATATTCATGCATTGATATTGGTAGAGCAGTTTTCATTCGTCCATGTAAATTATCCAAGTCAGGGCTCTTGCACACGACCGAGTGCCACTCGGGCTGTTTTTCACCGCATCTGAGTGGCACCCGATAGTTTTCACGGACTCATTCAATTCAATGGGTGAATGGGGTCTGTGAAAACGGACCCGACTCTCTGATCCGTGAAAAGATAGAACATGTCCTATCTTTCCACAGATCACAGATGAGACTTGAGCGGTGCACACGGTCATGTGCAAAAGCCCCAAGGCCTCATGCACACAGCAAAGCTGGCACTATAGTATGAAGCTATAGGCACTCTGTTATGTGGTGCCATGAATTTTTTTCTTACAGAATCTGACTGAAAGAGGCTCCATATGAATCTGTTATGTAGAGGTACATTATCACTCCATAGAATGAAATGGGTGGAAATTGTGCCAAATTTATCAGATACCATAGAGATAAAAAAAACTAAATAAACTAGGATTGGCGGGCTTTAGCTTGAATGAACCACATTGGACGTTATAAGTATTATTCAGGTCATACAATATGAGTACACATACATAGTTTAAGTATACACGTAAGAGCGGCAAAAATAACATTTGGACATGACCTCATCAAGGGAAGGACATAGATAAAACCAGTGTAGAAGCAAAACAAGAGTTGATAATGTCAAATACAAACTCCTTCTCTTGATGATGTCATGATAACCACTAATCCGGAAAAAGGAAAAAGAACTACACGCTTCTACCAGGGTTGTGCCTGCAATTGCACAGCCCCAAAAAGTTGAGCATAATACCACCTGCCCCTAACTATACAGTATGTATTCCCCCTTGTATGGGAAATCTACACATATTTTTCTTTTCGACACTACTAAATTTATCAAAATGACGCATGGTTCATGATGAATTTGGGACAACTTGCTAGGTATGTTAGGAACATTTCGCCATCTCATATAAACCTCCCCCTTCTTGTAGACTCTTCAAAACTGTCGAAATAGGGTTAATAAATCTACACCACTATGTCCATACGCCCGAGGTCTTTGAAGGATCTGAGCTGAACATTATAATATATGTCTTCACTTGGAAGACAAACCTATGGGAAAATGAACTATATTGTACAGTTTAGTTTCCAATCAATGTACCAACCTACCGTTAGAATCTTTTCTCTGCTCCTTCCACTGGAATCCAACAGGCACAAAAAGAAAAAAGGTATAGCATGTGTCATGACTCAAAATATGGCTGGTATTAAAGCTTGGCCCACACAGTTTTCGTTGCATTTTTAGCATGTATTTTTTTTGTTTCGGTAGATAAACTCTCATGCCTCTCAATGAGAGTTCATCAACCAAAACAGAATAACACACAGTGTGAACCCAACCTATGGGACTTGTAAGATTTTCTGCTGCTCCCACACCTGAGGGTTATCATTACTACTAAGGCTAAACACCATTTTACACTGGCCAATTATCCGGCAAACGAGCATTCATATGAACGCTCCTTCCCAATCATTTCTCAGTGTAAACAGGGCAACGATCAGCCGATGAACGAGCAAACGCTTGTTCATTGGCTGATTGTATAGTTTATGTAGCATTAAGTATTATCGTTGTGTTAACAGGGAGACATGATGGAAATGTATGGGGACGAGCGATCATAGTAACAAGCGCTCGTCCCCATACATAGCTCCTTGTGTAAGGAGCAAACGAGCGCAGATGAATGAGCTGTCTCGTTGATTGCCACTCATTCACAATGCCCATGTTGGGCCGTGTAAGAGGACCCATAGGCTCATACACACAGTCGTATTACACATCTATATTGTCCAGAACCATATTATGGCGCCTATAGACTGTTAAAGACCAATACTGTACCTCCACTTTAATACAGGGGTATAGGGGGTAGCATATTCTATTGCATGTTTTCTCCCCTAGTAGCATTTCCTCTAGGGAAGAATACAGTACCACATGAGGCACCGAGCCTTCTATAAGTAAAAATATGGATACATTAATGGCTTCAACTCTTGTTTTATTAGATAACAGACGTTAACGTTCCTCCACCTCCTCTTTTACTAGGCCAAGTTTTAAGCAGCACAATGCTTCTATGTTTTTCAGAATAATCAAGGGGTTTGTGTTTTCCCACACAGAACAAGCCAGAGATGGAGTCCAAGCCATTCAGGGTTTCATGGTATCATAAGTGCTATTACGCTCCCCACGAGGGCTGTGTGGGGATGGAGGTTGTTGTGGGGGTATCTCAAGTATACTACCAGACCATCCTCAATTGAGCCCGAGCCTTTCAAAGCGTCGGTACGTTACAAAAGTTCAGCATTCTTTTTTCCTCTCGTCACGGTCGAAAATGCAGAGGAGCATTTAGCAGTGTTACGCAATCCAAGTTTTGTGTGAGACTTGGAAAAACAGCTTTAGAAACCTTAGAGATGCTGAAGACTGCACATTTTGTCATTATCCAAAGTTTTCAGATGGCACAAGGCCTTCAAGAATGGAAGGAAAGCCAGGGCGACCTCCAATGTTAAGAACCGATGAAAATGTGGCCGTTATCAAGGCTGCTCTGGATCGGGACCGACCTCTAACTGTCAGACTAATCGCTGATGAGGTAGGAATACCAAAAACGGTGGTTCATCGAATCATTACTGAAACTCTCAACATGAGGAAAATTTGTGCAAAACTCGTCCCAAAAGTACTAGTTCGATGAACAGAATGAGAATCATAATTTCATTTCCCAAGACCTGTTGGATCGTGTGACAACTGAGCCCAACCTTTTGTGTTGCGTGATTACTGGAGATGAAACATGGGTTTCTGAGTACGATCCTGAAACGAAAAGGCATAGATCAAAATGGCCCACCGCCAATTCACCTCGACCAAAGAAAGTCTTCACATGAAGACGTCCAGCGCTGCTACAAAGAATGGCAGTGTCGCTGGAATCATTGTGTTCAGTCCCAGGGGACTTAATTTGAAGGTGATCGAGCCTAATTGTATGTTTTTTGAAAACTGTATAACCATAAATATTAATATTTTACCATTAACAATTAAAAGCAATTAACAGTCCATAACATTGCAAGACCATCTGAAATAGGACCTTGTCCACACAACTCAAGCTGGGCGACTACCCACCAGCCATGACTGACTCAGTCCGACATGGCCTGTCATAAAAACACTGCAGATCTCTCAACCATTGACTGAGCACCAGGGTTAAATATGTCCAAACCAATTCTAGACAAATTAAAGTCATCTCTATTTATTCCAGAAGCAAAACCCTCCAGATCCATATAACGGAATGAAAACCTAATACCAGATTACATGAATTTCTGCAAATTCCTATTATTTTCATATTTATTTTTTCACAAAAATGTTTTTCCATAATTCTACAACCACGAACAAAAAAAAAATACCGTCCTTTGAAATATGAATTTTACTCATGCCGTGTCTCTTTTCATTTAAAAAAATAAATCAAGCGTCTTGACTTCTCCCATCTCATTGCCTCCATATGTATTATTGCTTGTGTGGATCTAAAAAGTTCTCTAACTTTTTAACAGTTAAATTTTAACATCACTCTATCTCATCCCTCTAATACCTAAGCCCAAAAATGTGATTACATTCAGATCCAAACAAGTTCTGACTGTATGTCCAGGCAGACCCTCTTTTCTGATCTTAGAAAATAAATGAATGCCTGACAATCCAAACATTAATAGAATTAACTCCTAAATTAGAAAACAATCAATCAACCAATTATCTCAGGGCGATTAGATTCCCACCTACCTATCCTTTTAATTATATCACAATCCAATCCTAATCTACCTGCCTCCGTTGCAGCACCTATGCAAAATGAGTGTACAGGAAATGTAAACTTAGGTCCTTTTACACGGGCCAATTATAGGGATAATGAGTGTTCACATATCGCTCGTTCCTGATCATTGCCGTGTGTAAGCAGCGCAATCATCAGCCGATGAACGAGCAAAGGCTCGTTCGTCGGCTGATTGTATTGTTTCTACAAAAGAAAATATCGTTGTCGGCGGCAATAATCCCTGTGTAAACAAGGAGACGTGCCGCCAACATAATAGAAATGTATGAGGACGAGCGATCGGAGCAACGAAAATGTACAGTCCGTTCAAGGCGAGTAAAGAAAGATGGCTGGATTGTTATGGAAACCTGGTGTAAGACTGTGTATATGTCAGTGAGACTACGAATGAAAAACCTGCGAGCATCCAATGGCTAATACGTGTCATCTGATGTGATATAGAGGGGGACCCTTGATGTGGAAGCCAGTGGTGCCGTATTTGCCTTTTGTATTGCATTTTTTGTGTGAGTATGTCGAGAACGGTAGCACCTCGAGACCTGAAACTTATGTGCCAAATTATACAGTAAAAAATCCCACGCCCTTTAAGGGAAGAGCACACCGAACAGGAAACAGGAAGTGGAAGAGGGATTTGCTAAACACTAGAATAACCTAACTTTAAATGAAAGTGTTGGGAATGTGTCGGATGACGCTCCTTACGGCATCCTGAAAAATTTCTAGTGCTGAACAGGCCCCAAATTAAACGTTTTTAACTCCTTATTCCTAAATGTGTAGAGAATGTTGTCAAGTATCTGGACTCTAGACTCAGTCCTAGCTCATGGTAACCTTTTTTAACCCCTTACCGACACAGCTAGTTTTGGGCTTTCTGACAGAGCCCCATTTTTCTAATTTGACGTGTCACTATATGTGGGAATAATTTTGTATTCCTCTTACTTATCCAAGTGATTTTGAGAGTGTTTTGTCATGACACATTATACTTTATGTTAGTGGTAAATTTTGGTCGATACATTCTGTGTTCATTTGTAAAAAACACCAAAACGTATAGAAAATGTTGAAAAAAATAGAATTTTTCTAAATGAAAATTTCTCAGATAATGATACCACACAATTGTTTATTATTAACATTTCCCATATGTCTATTTTATGTAGGTGTCAATTTTAAAATGTTAGAAGGCTTATAAGTTTAGCAGTAATTTTTAAGAGAATTTCCCCAAATTATTTTTTTAGGGACCAATTCAGTTCTTAAGTGGCTTTGAGGAGCTTATATGTTTAAAAAATAATATTTTCACAAAGGGTAGTAAGAGCAAAAACACACCACAATTTATTTAGCAATTTCTCCTGGGTATGGCAATACCCTATATGTGGTCATAAACTGCTGTTTTGGAATACGGCAGGGGTTTAGAAAGTAAGGAGCACCATTTGGCTTTTGTAACGCAGATTTTGCTGGATTGATTTTCGGGCTCCATGTCGCATTTTAAAAGCCCCTGAGGTAGTAGTATAGTGAAAACTCCTGAAAAGTGACTCCATTTTGGAAACTACATCCCTCGAAGCGTTCATCTAGGAGTGCATTGAGCACTTTGACCCCTTTACGTTTTATTAGAATTGGGCCATGAACTATTTTTATTTTTTCCAATTATAAGTTTTATCTCATCATTTTTCATTTTCATGATGGGATATAGGAGGAAAAAAAGTAAACAATTTGTTATGCAATTTCTCCTGAGTACAGCAGTTGGCCAAACAGGTACAATGCAATGTCTATAGTCTAGAAAGGGTACCTGAGGCAATGTAGACAGTAGCGGTGGATTCAGGCTAAGATTCAGGCAGCAGGAACGGGTAACACTGGGAACTGGAAAATACTAGGAGACCATTTGCAAAGACAAACTTTAGGTAACACAATAACTCTCAGGCAAGGATCAAGAGGGCAGAGCCCCTTTTATAGTCCAGCAGCATTCTGGGCTAATTGCAGATATTCTGCAACTGTGCGCGCGCACCCTGCGGGAGACAGCGTCCAGACCAGGAAGTGAGTGCCGGCATCTCTCAGGAGGGAGATGCCGCCGGAAACTCACTCTTCCATGGCCGCGGCCGTCAGAGAGTAAGTCAGGACGACGGTCCGCGGCCACAGACGTTACAATAGCCCTGAGGAACTAGTAAAGTGGAAACCCTGGAGCAGTGACCACATTTTGCAAACTACAGGCAGTGATCCCCAACCACTGTGCCGCAGACCATTACCAGGCTACGGATAATTTCTTACCGGGCCGCGGTATCTGGTATCCGCGCCAGTGGCTGCAGGGAATTTCGGGCGAAAAACTGCACCAAACTGTGGTGCAGTTTTTCTCCCTGAATGTCCACTGCGGAAAACTGATGAGAATTTAGTCGGCCTGCTAGCAGGCTGGTCTCCTGGGATGACGTTTGATCCCAGGAGACTGCTGGAGCCTGTGGTTGGCTGCAGCGGCGGTCACATAGGATGACACGTCATATCAGGAGGCAGGCCCTCAAACGTCATCCAGGCCGGCCTCCTGGGATGATGTTTCATCCCATGTGACCGCCGCTGCAGCGGTCACATGGGATAAAAAGTCATCCCAGGAGTCTGGCCTGGAGGAAGAACACAGACTTCTGGGTAAGTATGCGTTTTTTGGGTTTTTGTTTTTTTCTGTTTTTGTGGCAGAATTGCTGTGATTCCGGCAGCAATAAGCACAACAGCTGCTATTTGTTGTGGGTTTTACCTCCCCATTGAATTCAATGGGGAAAACCCGCAACAAATAAGCAGCGTTTACGCAAATACAATTGATATCCTGCGGAATAAAATTCTGCACCGCAGGTAAATTTCTGAGAATTTTTTTCGCTCACTATTTACGCAGCGGGTGGATGAGATTTGTTCTGTCTAATCCACTTTGCTTCTACTGTATAATGCTGCGGATTTTCCATAACGTGTGAACTGACCATAAACCCCCCAACACAGGCCGCACAGTACCATGTTCCCATAGTGCCTCCTCACACTATAATACCCCCATTGAACCCCCACACAGTATAATGCCACTCATAGCTGCACAGTATAATGCCCCCAATGCTGCCCTACACAGTATAATGGCCCACATACAGTGGCGTAACTACCGTGGTAGAAGCCGTAGCGGCTGCTACGGGGCTTGAGGGGGCCAGCCGACACGCCCCCCCCATATGCCCGGTGGCGCCGCTAGCAACTGTTATGGCTGCTACAGTGGTAGCGCCGCTACCATGGGGCCCGCGCCACTGAGCCTCCAAGTATGGGCTGGGCGACACAGGCCCTCTCATGCCTGTAGGTGTCGCTAGCACCGGAGGGGGCCACGGTGCTAGCGGCAGCCAAATACATGATTTAGAACTGAATGGCCGGACATGTTCTGTGCCCGACCATCCAGTGCCTTAAAATAACACTGATTGGCTAGCGGCGCGATGACATCATCGCGCCGCTTCCATGCTTGGAAGGTGCTGATTGACGCGGCAAGTCATTCTGCCCCGCCAATCAGCGGCATTGGACGACGCTCATTCAGCTCCAGCAGACCCACTCAGAAGAGAGCAGATCTGCATCGCCAGTGAACAGCGTGGGAACGGGATCATGTGAGTATGTCAAGTTTATATATTTTTTTCTCATAAAAATGTGAGTGGCATTACCTGTAGTGGGGGGTCTATCTACAGGGGGGGTCGTCTTTATGTGGGCCATTATATACAGGGGGGGTCTATATGTGGGATACTATATACAGGGGTGGGTTACCTGTGGGGCACTAGCAACAGGGTGGCTATATGTAGTGCACAGTCTACAGGGGTGGGCTATATGTGGGACACTATATACAGGGGGAGCTATATGTGAGACACTATCTACAGAGGTGGGCTATACGTGGAGCACTATCTATAGGGGAAGCTATATGTAGGGCAGCACGATGGCTCAGTGATTAGCACTATTGCCTTGCAGCACTGGAGTCCATATGTGGGCACTATCTACAGGGGCTTCTATGTAGGTCACTATCTACAGAGGCTCTATGGGTGTCACTATCTACAGGGGGCTATGGGGGCACTATCTACAGGGGGCACGGTGTGTGTGTGACATAGTGTATGGTACTATTATAATCAGGGACACAGTGTATGGCGCTATTATAGTTAGGGGTGCAGTGTTTGGTTCTTTATTATATTTAGAGGTGTTGAGAATTTTAACTTTGTTTATAAGTGCAGAAATGTTTGAAAAGTGAGAAGCTGAAGAAATCTGAGCGGAAAACTGCAGAAATAGGTCATGGCCGGTAGAAATCCATCATAGAGGTCTGGACCGGAGGGACAAGAAAAGGACTAGAATCTGAGACGTCACCGGTGAGTCACTTAATGTAAATGTTTATTCTGCCTCTAATCAGTATTGTTGTAATGGATTTGCCTGACACATCTTCTTTGAGAGAAGACTTAGAGTGACTCGATCTGCTACCACTCAGGCTGGGAGGCTGAGGAGTGGGAGAACCTATCACAGCCTGGCCAGACGGAGCTAGCTCCTGCCCTCTGTCTATTTATACCTTAATTTCCTGCTCCTCCTTTGCCTGTGATTCTGTCTGGTTTCCTGGCTCTGCTGCTCCTGCTAATACTATTGACCTCTGCTTCATATTGACCCTGGCTTTACTGACTACTCTCCTGCTTTGCGTTTGGTACCTCGTACACTCCTGGTTTGACTCGGCTCGTTCACTACTCTTGTTGCTCACGGTGTTGCCGTTGGCAACTGCCCCATTTCCCTTAGCTTCTGTGTACCCTTGTCTGTTGGTCTGTCGTGCACTTATCGAGCGTAGGGACCGTCGCCCAGTTGTATGCCGTCGCCTAGGACGGGCTGTGCAAGTAGGCAGGGACTGAGTAGCGGGTAGATTAGGACTCACCTGTCTGTCTCCCTACCCCGTCATTACAATTGTAGTCACTGTATGATCTGCATCGAGATGATGGGTGGTATGATATTTTTATGTGAAACCGCATCTCCCAGCATATCCTCACCACTGTTTGGGCCATGCTGGGAGCTGTAGTTTTACGCCGTACAAACCTATACGGCAGGGGTTGCACTAAATTGAGCTGCATTTGTTCTAGTGTTGTATATATGTACGGATCTTGGTTCTGATGCTGTATGTAAGTACTGAGCTTGGTTCTGGTGCTGTATATATGTATGACATTGGTTTTGGTGCTGTGTATATATGTAATGAGTTTGGTTCTGGTGCTGTATATATGTACTGAGCTTGGTTGTAGTGCTGTATTTATGTACTGAGCTTTGTTCTGGTGCTGTATATATGTATGGGCTTGGTTCTAGTGCTGTATATATGTTCTAAGCTTTGTTCTGGTGCTGTATATATGTCAGAGCTTTGTTCTGGTGTTGTATATATGTACTGATCTTGGTTGTGGTACTGTATATATGTACTCATCTTGGTTGTGGTATTGTATGTATGTATGTACTGAGCTTTGTTCTGGTGCTGTAGTTATATAGGATATATTTATAATAACAAAATTGCAGGGCAGAAGGAATTGTTCTCAATTCATTGTAGATTTAATAGGAATCTGTCACGTAGTTTTAACCCCTTGAAACGCCACCATGCGGTGATACATGACCTGACAATATTTTCAAACATTCCCTTGTATGTTTTTCTCAGATGCAGCAAAATCCTTAAAATCCACTTTTAAAATGACACACACTATATGCTAATTACTCATTAGAGGGTCATGGGTCGGTACTGCTATCCTGAAGAGTCACATAGTCCTGCCTCCAAACCCACCTTTCTATGTTTGAGTGACATCTCCCTGGCTGATACAACTTTCTCGGATGCGCCATTTTCTTGTGGCACTATACACAAGGGAGGAGCTGTGTGGCACTATACACAAGGGGGAGCTGTGTGGCACTATACACAAGGGGGAGCTGTGTGGCACTATACACAAGGGAGGAGCTGTGTGGCACTATACACAAGGGAGGAGCTGTGTGGCACTATACACAAGGGAGGAGCTGTGTGGCACTATACACAAGGGGGAGCTGTGGCACTATACACAAGGGGGAGCTGTGTGGCACTATACACAAGGAGGAGCTGTGTGGCTCTATCTACAGGGGGCTGAGTGTGGCGCAATCTACAGGGGTCTGTGTGCTGCTCTTTCTACTAAGGGTGGGCTGTGAGCACTGTATACAAGGGAGTGGGGCTGTGTGGCACTATATACAGTGGGAGCTGTACAGCGCTATATACAGTGGGGGCTTTATGGCGATATCTACAAGGGGGCTGTATTGCACTATCTACAAGGGGCAGGTGGCGCTATCTACAAATGGGGTGTTACACTGTCTATAGGCGGGGCTATATAGCACTGTCTACAGGGGGGCTGTATGGCACATTCTACAGGGGGCACTATTTATAAGGGGGCTGCTTGTGGCACCAGGGGGGGGGGGCCCTGGTCAAGAGTTTGCTATGGGACCCAATCTTTCCTAGTGACGCCCCTGCCCCCATAGCTGCTCCCACATAGTATAATGCCCCCAAAGCTGCTTCCCAGACAGTATAATAGCTTTGTATGGGAGAATGGGCAAAAATGTGGATGGTTGTCCGCTGCGGCCGGCCGTGCCTGTAATCACCGTGATTATGGGCACGGCCGTGTACATGAGGCCTAATACAGTAGCAGCAAAGTGTATGAGATTTGAACAAAACTCATCCACACGCTGCGTAAAAAATCTGCCGAAAAAAAATTGACCTGCGGTGCAGTTTTTTTGATCCGCAGCATGTCAATTTATGCTGCAGAATCGCTGCTTTTCTGTCGCGGGTTTTCCCCATTGAATTAAACGTGAAAGTAAAACCTGCAACAAATAGCAGATGTTGCAATTTTTGTTGCGGAAAATCTGCGATTCTGCCGCAAAATTTGCAACACAGAAAAAAAAGCTCATACTTACCCGTGTCGCGACCGAATCAGGTTCACTCCGTTTGGACTTACCCTTTGAGTCAGACCTCCCTAAAAGGTACCTATGGTGCGTTCATTGTAGATATCCTAAAAACAAATGCACCCAACATAAAGATCCCATAAAGGAGATCTATAATTTTATTATTCTTTTATTTTATTTTTATTAAATACCTTATTTTTAACTTTTTTTTTTTAAATGTATCTATTAAAATTTCACTATTATGAATATATATTATACATTTACAATAGCTGCCACTAGGGGGTGCAATGTTGATTGGTCCACTGTATAGTTTCATGAACCAAGATCCCTGCTGTTACAGCTCTCCTGTGAGGGGTGCCACTTTTCCAAGTGCCTACCTTGTGGACATTCACCCATGAATTTTATAGGATACCCTAGTAATTTCAAAAAGTTTGTCAAGTTTTTAATATTTGATATATGTGGATGTATCAATACTTTATATAATTTATTAAACAAAAACTTCACAGATATTACCGTCTGTGGAAAAAGCAAGTTTACATTTATGAGGACCATAAATACCTAATCACCAAAGTATTTTATATAGTTTACAAAAATCATGGCAAAAAAAGTAACAGAACCACATAAAATGTGAATGTACCTATAGGGTAAGGCGAAAATGGATGGTTTTGTTGAGCTTTTTTTCCCACGATTTTCACTAGATTAAGGCAAAACCGCATTGAAGCGGCAATGTGAATCTGCAATGAACCCGCAAACCTCAGACATTTCGTTTGGATGAAATGTGTAGCATATTAAATTTAGCATAACTCATGTTTTTTAAAAATGCACAAAATGAATTTGGAATATTTTGTAACTATATATATATATATATATACAGAATTATAAAATGTTCCAAATTAATTAAAATAATTTCAACTTTAAAAAGTTAATTTAAAATGTTTTACATTATATATATATATATATATATATATATATATATATATATATATATATATGTATGTCTGTACATATATAAAAATGTAAAACATGTAAATTAATTTTTTTCAATTTTAAATTAATAATTTTATAACTCCATACATATATAATACATACAAGCAGTAGCATTACCACATCGATTACATAGAGTACAGCGGGGACGGTCACATGACCAGGAGTCGTATCGTCATCAAAGGAGGCTGTGCAACTAGACTTCCTGTCCCCCGGAAGCGCTATAAAAATCTATGAAAATCTCAGAATCAGCATGACGGGGGGACCAGAAAGTATATTAGCGAGTTTAGTCACATACTGCAGGGACTACACTGTTAATCATTTTACATAACCCCTTTAAATTGCCATAACCTGAACATACCACTTTGGTCTCCAAATGTAGTCTAAATTTTTGACTCCTGGCTATCATGTAGAATTCCGATAATACGTTATAAATACAGAGATAAATAAAGTCGAAGCAAGTCCATGAATATTCCAGGTAAGAGATTTGCTGCTCGGAACGGTTCTTTTAAGTTTGTTTATAGTGGGGCTCGACTTTCCTTTTGCTATCTTGGATCTATAGGCCATTAGCAACGTCATTAATATGTGAACCTTTCGCTGCATAATTAGAACAAATGGCTTATTGGTGGCGTAATTAGCAGCTGTTTGTTAGCAATGAGCAAGAAAGATCATCAAAAGCTCCTCCGGCCGCAGCCAGCCAGATAATACACACTATCATAGACACATAAATAAACACCCCAGCAAAATCCCACCCGCATTGAGCTTTGTAAAGCAGAGGCAATAACATATGATTGGGTGTAAAAACTGTCAAGTCACATTGAAATTGATAAGATGCCCCCCCTCCCCCTCCCCGTAGTGAGACTGACTGTGGTAATCAGTCAGGGGTTTCACATTTTAAGGTGGTCTGATCAGTCCAGTGTTCCGATTTTGGAGTATTCATCTTTAGACCACCAATATTCATATTTTTTCACATCCATAGTCTCCATAACTAGCGATGGAGACTTTTTAAATTTTCTTACCATTGGGATAGAATATTCAGATTCTATTGTTTTCTTATCAAGATGCACCAGTTGTCTCTCCGTTGAGTGGCACCAGCTGTATCAAACCTATGGGGCCAGGACTATGTAACAAGGCGTATTAAAGGGGTTGTCCAGGGACGGTTATTCATACTGATGACCTAGCCACAGGATAGGTCATCAGTATATGATAAAGGGAGTCTGACAACTGGACCCCGTACCGATCAGCTGTTCCGGCTGCCTCCGGGCACCGGATGTTATTCAGTGTCCGGTGCCGGAAGCAGATGCTTCGTTCACTTGAATAGGAGCAGAGCTGCAGTGCCGCTATAGTGTGACCGGAGCCATCTGCTTCTAGCACGGACATCTGGTGCCCGAAGTCAGCCAGAGCAGTGATCGGTGCGGAGTCTAGATGTTGGACCCCCACCGATCATATACTGATTACCTATCCTGTAGACAGGTAATTAGTATGAAAATCTGCCCTGTGCCTGCAAAACCCCTTTAAGGACCAAACTCGAAGGAAGGAAGGCAAGGCTGGTTGCATAGGAGATGAAGTTTAAATGAGGGCATCGATGAAGTAGAGTTGTTGGTTTAACGTGTACACATATGGGTTTAAAGGGGTGATCCCACCAAAACAGTGTTTGATTGCTGGGGAACGTCCATTCTCTGGATCGGTGGGGGTCTCATCCCCAGCGATCAAACGTTTCTCATAATTGATAAGTAGTTTTGGTGGGATAACCCTTTTAAATAGGTTGTCCGGGATTAGAAAATATTTTTTGTTCTACCAGAAACAGCATCACTCTTGTCCATGGGCTGTGTCTGGTATTGCAGCTCATCCCTATTGAAGGGACAACCCCTTTAGACCACGATCACGCAGGCAGTTTTGATGCAGTTTTTGGCTCAGTTTTTTGTAGCCAAACATGGGAGTAGACTTTCTTACATTTTGATCCACTTCTGGCTTTGGTTAAGGAAACTGAGCCAAAATCTGCGGGTGTGTGATCCTGGCCTTAAGGAGTGTTGGGGCAACAGATATAGGGTCTGCTACAGATGTAAGTGCCATTTTAATTTTTGCCTCCCTTATGTACACCTCTTCTTTAAATGCTATCTGTTGAATCATTAATGTTATCACCACGTCTATTTATATGTTATTATTTTTTTTTTTTACATTTTTATTGGTTTTCATACAAGCATATTACAAGTTAAACAAAACATTATATTAACAATCAGACAGATGACATCTTCAACTCACGCAGGAGCGTACACAATGTAATATTTGAAACGTTGTCAATCATCAGCATAACAGTAGTGCATATATTCTGTCTCCCTTCATTGATAATACTGAAGATGTTGTATGTTAGAAAAATCAGCAGCTATTGCATTACCATCTCCTTGAACTCATGAGTGTTAGGCTATGTTCACACGGAGTATTTTGGGGGAGGAATATCTGCCTCAAAATTCAGTTTGGAACTTTGAGGCAGATATTCCTCTCCCTGCACGCCGATTTTCGCGGCAATTATCGCGCCGTTTTTCGCCCGCGGCCATTGAGCGCCGCGGGCATAAAACAGCGAGATATACGCTTTCTCCTGCCTCCCATTGAAGTCAATGGGAGGTCAGAGGCGGAAGCGTCCAAAGATAGGGCATGTCGCTTCTTTTTCCCGCGAGGCAGTTTTACTGCTCGCGGGAAAAAGACGCCGACGCCTCCCATTGAAATCAATGGGAGGCGTTCTCGGGCCGTTTCTGCCGAGTTTTGCGACGCGGTTTCCGCGTCAAAAAACTCGGCAAAAGACCCCGTGTGAACATAGCCTTACAGTGACCCATATAGAAGTCAATTCCTTAATACCACTATCCTCGTGTCCCCCCTGTCTTTCGTCCTCGCCTAGCCTCTATGCGTTCCACCCCATCCTTATCGATGCACTTTTAAATTTCCCAAATTCCCTTTAATGTCTTCTGTGAGATACCAGGATGTGTATTTGAAATTCTCCATCATTTCCCCTATTTCCCTTGCAGGCAATTGCTCTATGAATGGCCTCCACCGTTTAAAAAATCGTGAGGTCTTTTGTTTCTTATGTTTTGTCGCTTCTATTTTGTCTGAAAACATACAGACTCTCATTTGTTGGGTTACATGGTATAATGAAGGAGTGGTGTTTTCTAGCCAACATTTCAACAAGCACCTTTTGGCAACGAGAAATATTATATGCATCAGGGAGGGAACATGTATTGGAGATTCTGTTGCTTCCTCATTAATTGAGGTCATAGAGTGAAAAAGCAGTAGCATAGGATCTGCTAGTAGCGTTCTGGCCCAGAGTAACTGCACGTAATCCAAAACTTCCCTCCAAAATTTTTGTGTCTCTGGGCATGACCATATGCCATGGTATAGGTCGGTGCCCGATTGGTTACATTTTGGACAAGCATGTAGTCTATGTGAGCTGGCTGTCATTGAGGGAATATTGAAAGCATATATTGCCGCATGGCTAAGTTTAAAGTGTGATTCCCTCCATACCTCATTTACTACACATTTCCGCACTATCTTCCAGCCCTCCAAGAGAGGAGTTTTAATGTCTTGCATATTCAGAGTGCGTCTCCAATACGCAAACTGAGTCCTCGGAGCTACCCGGATGTACAGATCTCGTATTGTTTTGTATAACATAGACAGTGATGTTCTATGTGGCTCATCTCCAATCACCTCATCAAAGACATTGTCTACAGTTTCTGGTTCTAAATTCCTCACCAACTTTGTGCAAAACGATTTAACTTGTAAATATTGGAGGAAATGATTCGGGGAGATCCCAAACTTCTCCACCAACTCCGGCAGTGTGTTCAATCGGGACTCTGTGGCATGGAGTATGTGGCCCACGGTCGCTATTCCCCGTTGTTTCCATGTTGTGAATAAGGAACTAGAGTGCCCTGCTGGAAAGTCTATGTGAGACCATAATGGTAAGTATTTGGATAATTGAAATGAAAGTCCCATCTTTTTCCTCACCACCTTCCAACACATAATAGTGTCCCGCAGTAACACTGATCCCTTTACATGTCTAGGAAGCGATGCTAGTTTGGTATGTAACAGTGAGATGAGATCATGAGATCCCGCTAATGCCTCATCCAATTCATAATTTGAATAGTGGCTGGAACGATGCAGCCAGTCCGCCACATGTCGGAACAAGCTGGCTATATTGTATCCCCTCAAGTGTGGTATATTTACCCCGCCTTGCCAGTGATAGCCCTGCAGTTTGGTTATTGAGATTCGGGGTCTTTTATTTGCCCAAATAAACTTTAAAATGTTAGTATTAAAGTCTTTAACATCCTTATGTTTCAATAGAATGGGCAAGGTCTGAAGCGGGTATAGCATTCTTGCGAACGATATCATCTTGACTAGATGACATCTACCAAATAGCGAAAGGGGCAAATTCGCCCATCTAGTAAGTTCAGTTTTTATTTTCTGGAAGAGCGGTTTATAATTTAGTTTATATAGAGTTTCCGACGTTTGCCCTATCTGAATCCCTAGGTATGTTATGTGTGATGTCGCTATCTTAATACCTGTCCGTTGAATTTCTATATCGCCCCTATGATTATGTGGGGATAATCTCAGTAACCCGCACTTCGTCGGGTTAATCCTAAGCCCTGCAAAGGAGCCATAGTGTCGAATCAGGTCGAAAACCTTCTGTAGGTGTTGTGAGGGATGCGACATAAACAGGAGAATATCATCTGCAAATACTGCTGACTTCACCTCCCTGTCACTTATGTGTATACCAGAGTACAGCTCGTCACTTTCTAAAGCATGGATAAGAGGTTCCAGCGCCAGGTCGAATAGCAAAGGCGACAGGGGACATCCCTGTCGTGTGCCCCTATGCAGCGTGAATGTCGGAGACCTGAATCCCGGCTTACCGACGGCTGCAGTGGGATCCGTGTACAGCGCTCTCAAATACTGTCTAAAGTTCCCTTGCACACTAAACTTGTCCAGAACCATGTTTAGCCATCGCCATTCAACATCATCAAAGGCTTTCTCTGCATCTAGAACCACCAGGGCTGGTTGGTCGGATTACGACGGCCAAGCTTTAATCTCGTCCATTACCCCCAGGACCTTTCTGATATTGGTGACTGCAGCTCTACCTTTGATAAAACCCACTTGTGATGGTCCCACTAACTGGGGCATCAAGACCGCCAATCTATTTGCCATTATTTTCGATACCAATTTAAGATCCTGGTTTATTAGTGATATGGGTCTGTAAGAGCCCGGTTGCGAGAGATCTTTTCCGGCCTTGGGCAGTACCTTTATGTACGCCATGTTTGCCGCTGTTGGTATGTGAGTTCCCTGCATCAACGAGTTAAAGTAAGACAACAACGTTGGAGCTATCTGTTCCAGCAGTATTTTGTAAAACTCTGCCGGATAACCGTCTGGTCCCGGAGCCTTGCCTCTTGGTAACCCCCTAATTGCAATCTGTAACTCTTCCATGTCAATTGGTGCATTAAGACTATCTAATTGATCTGTGGTCAAAGTTGGCATAGATATTCTGGAAAGAAATTGACTTCCCTGCGCGATGTCCGGGGCAAGATGCCGTCTGTTGCAAGGGGTTGTGTGGGGAGATTGCGCTGCCTGTCTTCTGCCGGGGCCATTACCGAATTAAAGTCTCCCCCCCACTATTTTCAATACATTTGTGTCTGCCAGAATTGTAACTTGCAGATCTTGAAAGAACGCGCGATTGCCTGAGTTGCGAGCATATACGTTATATATGCTTACTTCCCCCATCGGAGTGTCTAACAAAATCTGTATAAGGCGTCCCTCAGAGTCTACATGTTGCGTGCGTATCGTGGATATTAAATTTTTATGAATTAGGATCATCACTCCGTTTTTCTTGCGGTCTGCCGATGACCCATAGACCTCCCCTACCCAACACTTCCGCATACGGAAAAAATCTTTATCTACCAGATGCGTCTCCTGAAGTAAGGCTATATCAGCCTTCAGCGCATGTAAATATCGCAAGACCATGGATCTCTTGTGGGGGGATAGTAGTCCTTTAACATTCCACGTTACTATTTTCATAAAACAGTTAACAATATTGGGCTATGGTGGCAAGGCGAGTATCTCATACATAATCCTAAGATTGACCAAATCCAGCAAGTTGGGAAGGTATTTTTATGACTATTTAGCCCCTTTATGACTGCGTTATATATCACAAATCTTCTGTCTTTTAATGGAAAACCAAAACTTTTAACAGTTACATAACTTTCCCTTTTATCCTCAAGGGCCCCTTGTATCTCAGTACCCGTAATTTTCAGCACTTCACTTTTTTCTGACACGGTGCTCTCCCCCGCTTTCCTAACTAAATAGATCAAATCCTCCGACCAAGTAACAAAATTATATATCAACCTCACAACATTTAGTCATACCCCCGATATCCTTCATACCTCTTTATCATATATCAACATATGTCATCTAGAGGGCGCCTGCTGTATAGTATCATTATCACATCATACGGGTATAATCAAATGGGTCATCATTCGTGCTTACCCATTGTCCACCCATATCGCATTGTCAGACTGACCTCAAAAGTCCCTATTTATATGTTATTTAACTGACCTAAAGTTTGACACCCCTTGGATCCCCAACCACTAAGTTAGGGGCTGTCTACCCACTATTCTCTTCAGAAGCGTAACATAAGAGCTTATGGGCCCAAATGCAAAATCGGCAACACGGTACCCCGCCTACCATGTGCTATTTATAACATTGGTGTCTATTTATGAGGCAGAGGCTTCAGGGCGCAAGTGTCACTGCTACCTCTGCACCCCCTATACCTAAGAGCCCTTTTACATGGGCCAATGATCGGGCAAACTAATGTTCATAGAATGCCTGTTCCCGATGTAAACAGGGCAATGATCAGCCGATGAACACGCAAACGATCGTTCATCTGCTGATCATATAGTTTCTGCCGACATGATAATAATGTATGGAGACGAGTGATCGTAGTAACGAGCGCTCATCTCATACATAACTCCTTGTGAAAGGAGCAAACGAGCGCGATCAACGAGCTGTCCTGCTGATCGGCGCTCGTTTACACAGTCCACGTCGGGCTGTGTAACGGGACCCTAAGAACCTGGTTCTCCGCACCACTGACTGTCTTCTAGTAACGACGAGTATAGACGAGTTTACAATCCAATTGTACCACCGCCACACAAAACAAGGTAAATATTTTAGGATGCCAATTACTAATAATTATATTTTTGGAGCATGGAGGACGGAACATACACACTCCATGGTCAAGTTTGAGTCCATTTTCCTATGGTTGTTGGCACTCTTAGTTAATTTGTTGGGGGCAAAGTGTCGAAGTTCAATCCACTAATGAATGATATAAGGAAAAACATTATTGAATCGAAGCTCATTTCTCCTTTTTAACTGGTCCTGTGAAAACCGTCAGTAATGATATACCTTTTATACCTCCCGCTTTTTTGGCACGGAGAACCAAGGATAAGGTCAAGTTTGACTTCTGATCAGCCTAAGACTCCTACTGCGCCCTTTGCTTTGTATCCCCTTACGGCCTCATCCAGACGTATATGGATACATAATGTGCACTGTATTGCGGTCCATATAGTTTAGTCGTGAGTGCTTGACTGCTACATCTGCACCCACTATAGCTACTCCCCGGATATTGCACTTTCTTCTCCTACCGTTTCAGTGCTTATAAGGGAAGAATGTACGATATATAGAATCCGATGGAGCATGCTTCCTATTGAAAAATATGCGCTCCATTTAATAATGCATCCGTGTGAAAATACAGAGGTACGAACACCTCCAGAGAATAACATTGACTCCATATTCTGCACTCACTCGACAAACAGAATATGAAGCCACCATACATATATGTGAATGAGACCTTCGCTTTCAACATTGCATTCTTTCCTGGCTGACCCATGGTCAATACACGCCGTTTGGGCACTATGTCAGACGTATACCTCTGACGGAAGGCTCATACGTATGCCACTATAGGCATGCAGTGGCATATGTCGCCCATAGGTTCCCATGTTAAAAAAAAAGAATTTATAATGTGCGGTATACGTTTTTTGTGGGATGCATTTGCATAGAAAGCATAGTCGACTACCCTTTCCAATACAAAAACGGAAAAAAAAGGTAAATTAACATATGCCAGCCCGACAAGTGGCCAAAAGTCTTCGTCGCGTGAATGGAGTCCTATGGATATGTTCGGCTTAGACGCCAGGAGCTTTTTCCCGGTGTACACGCTAGACGTAGGGTTCAAGCTCACTGTGAACAGAGCCTAAAGTCCCTTTTACACGGGCCAATTATCAGGCAAACAAGCGTTCAGTTATCGGGCAAAGGAGCTCATCACGATCAGGGAAACAGTCAGCCGTTTGCCCGTTCATCGACTGATCGTATCGTTTATGCAACATGAAATCTTATCGTTATCGGCAGCACATCCCAAATACAATTCTGTATTTCTACAATATATTTTCAAGTTTCCTATATTTTTCCTGGGAAAAGACTACAAGATGACCTAAGTATTCCACACAGTAATATACGTATATGACTAGCAATAGTACTGGAGATATTACATCATAGTAACCCTCATGCCCAGTCAGTCCGTCTGTGAGATATCAGAAGTTCAGAGACATTGAAATACAAACATTCAGATAAATAAAATTGCTCTTATCAGAATGCTCTGCAGTATTGTAGATAAAGTAGCCGGCGCTAGTCAACCCTTCATAGACAGAGATAGAAGAGACAGCTGGAATCTGGCACCAGGGGCGCATCTGGACAGCATCTGTCACGTGGCCACACACACAATGACCTGACACTATAAAACATGCACAACAACAAACAAGCCGTAAAATTGGCTCCATATACACATGGAGACTGTGGATACCCCGCGCCATCGGTTGGTAGTACAACGTTGTGTAAAGTCATAGAATTAATGGAAGGATCGGAGAGATTGGATTTTATCCTTTCTGATCCTTTGTTCCCCAAGGAGATAAGCCGTGGCAGTAGTGTTTGGCAGACTCCTATCACTTGTCCCCTACAAAAAAAAAGTATGTTTTGGCCAACAGCGATATTCCCGATTTCAAGTGGAGGTCCACCTCTGAGCATGGAGCAAAAGGATGACCCGATGTTGGTCCCTCAGGAACTGTTATACAGTCCTGCAAGGAGTTGGGTTTGAGAAAGGGATGTGGTCAAGTTGGAGAATTGCTCATTCTAGTAAAAATATATCCGAATTACTGCTCAAAACGATTCTTGGTGTTTTTTGTTTTTGTTTTTTTGCTACCACCAACAATTTTGATCCCTTTAAAAAAAATTGTAAAGAATTTTTACATTTGGCTAGTAAAGTGTTCACTGGCCCCAGGGTTGTTTTTTTCTGATAGCTTGCCTATATGCAATAGGTAGGTCATAGGTAGACCAAGGGTTATTTTTTGATCTGTGTTCTTAAGTTAATTAGGCTTCGTTCATATCTGCGTCCGGGTTCCATTCTGATGTTCAGTCTGAGCTTTCTGTCAGAACGGACCATAAGTTTCCGTTTGCATCACCATTGATTTCAATGGTGACGGATCCGATGCAATTGGTTTCCGTTTGTCTCAGTTGTGCAAGGGTTCTGTCATTTTGACAGAATGAAAACGCTCATTCATCGGCTGATCGTATCGTGTATGCGGCACAAAATATTATCGTTGTTGGCAGCACATCTCCCAGTGTAAACAGTGAGACATGTTGCTGACATAATAGGAATGTATGGGGACGAGCAATTGTAGTAACGATCATTCGTCCCCATACATTACTGATCATACCTCCTTGTGAAAGGAGTAAACAAGCGTCGATCTCATAGATCGGCGCTCATTTTTACGGCCCATATTGGCCCGAGTAAAAAGACCGTAATGCTCCACTGTTGGGGGAATTCTTTGACAGCAGTGTCGCAACTACTGTATTTAAAGATCGCCTTCACTTGTTTTCATTGTGGTATTACTGTTACAGGGGACTGTTTATCCATAGAATTTGCATGAGCAATAGTAATAGAGCCATATCAAGGTGAGTAGAGGCCCTCGGGCAAAAAAAATTTGGTCGTTGTGCTTTCCCGGTAGCAATATCATATAATGCCTTGCTACCCTATGCTGTACATATGATTATGTCAACAGGATCTAACATATATCTAATGTGTATAAGGAGAGCCAGAGTCACCATGTTGGATTTTAACATGTCTGAGAGATAAGCGGAGTCAGATATGTCCGGCAGCTGCTTATCTCCATTTTCCCATGGCAATAAAAACGGACCACTAGATTTTTTCTAGTTAGTAGTACAGATTACTGGTTCTTATATGGCGCCAACATATTATGCACGGCTGTACAGAGGTTATCCTCCTAATCTAAATAGCCTATCTGAAGTATTGAATTTTAAAGTCTATGTAAACCTTTGAAAACTTGTTTTTAAAATAAAAATGTTTATCAGGGGGTTTGGTGCAACTTTCTGAATACTTTTTATTGAAAATTATTTTTACTTTTTTAGATACAGCTGCTTTGTATCCCATATACAGAGCAGCTGTATCTAGAGCTGAGACCTGAATCCGTCAGGTCTGCGGGACTGACGGGTTCAGTGTCAGCGGGTCCTGTGTGTCTCTGAAACGCAGGATCCACCTGTTATTGATCACATCAATGTTATGGACTGAGATGTTATTGGTAACGGTTCGATCCTGCGTGTCAGAGACACACACAACCCGGTGTCACTGAACTCGTCAGTCCCACTGATCTGACGGATTCAGGTCTCCACTCTAGAACTTTAATGAAAAGTATTTAGAAAGTTGCAGCAAACACTGACTGTCATTTTTCTAAAACAAAAAAAATTATATTTCAAAGTTGTACATAGACTTTTAGTCTTGGGGGTAGTAACCCTTTAGGCCCCATGCACACGAACGTGCTTTTGCGGCCGCAATTCCCCCAAAAATCCACAGGAGAATTGTGACCCCATTCATTCCTATGGGGCCATGCACACAACCATGGTTTCCACGGTCTGTGCATGGCCCAGGAGCCCAGACCGCAGAAAGAACGGGCATGTCTTAATACGGCCATGTTCTTCGGTCCAGGCTCATAGCAAATAATGGCCGCGGCCATGTGCACGGCCCGCGATGTGCGGGCGGCTTGTGGGTGACAGTCCGCCCCCGGCCGACCCGAAAATCACGGCCGTGCACATGGCTACAGTCATGTGCATGAGGCCTTAATTGTAGGTTCTTTCTACTAATGTCAGTAGGCAGAAATTTAGTATGTTTTACCTCATTCATTTTATTTGTAGGTCAATCCCTCCAATCCCATGGAACAAATATGCTATAAAATCATGACTTTAGGGGGTGTAAATATAATACTCCTAGTGCTATTACTACTACTTCTTACAGGGGGGTCATGTATAACAATAAATGCAGAGAATCAGAAGATTACACTTGAATGAACTCAAAATGACAATACAGTGATTCTTTGCACTATTTATATGTATGCCCCATTGTAGCGGTCCCCCATTGATTCCGAAAACAAACCAACTACAGCACTAAGGGCCCTTTTACATGGGCCAATTATCTGGCCCATTGGTACCTATTGGTTCCCATTCATTGTCCTGTGTAAACGCTTGTTCATCGGCTGGTTGTATAGTTTCTGCAGCCTAAAATATTATCGTTGTCGGCAGCACATGTGTAAACAGGGCGACGCACTGCTGACATGATAGGAATGTATGGGGACGAGCGATCATAGTAACGAGAGCTCGTCCCCATACATAGCTCCTTGTAAAGGAGCAAACGAGTGCCGATCAACCAGCTGTCTCATTGAGCAGCGCTCGTTGTTACAGCCAAATTGGCCGGTGTAAAAGGATCCTTAAGCTTCGTTCACATCTGCGTCGGGGGGTCCGTTCATGGACCTCCGTTGGACCTTTTCGTCAGGGGAACCCATGAACGAAATCCAAACTAAAACCAATGGAAACCCATAGATTTCTGCTTGCATCACTATTGACTTCAATGGTGATGGATCCGGTGCAAATTGTTTCCGTTTGTCACCGTTGTGTGAGGGTTCCGTTGTTTTGATGGAATCAATACCATAGTCGACTGCGCTATTCATTCCGTCAAAACAACGGAACTCCTACACAACGGTGACAAACGGAAACCATTTTCACCGGATCTCTCACCATTCAAATCAATAGTTTCCGTTAGGGGAACCCATGAACGGAATCCAGACAGAAAGCTCAGATGGAACCCATTTATGGAGTCCCGACGCAGATGTGAACGAAGCCTTAGCAGAGTAGGCATATCAGTTGGTCACTGGTTAGAGATCTCTGCAATTCAAAACCTCTGCCACACTGCTGTGAATGATAAAATCGCTGATAAATACCAAAGAGGTTAGGGTGCATTATAAAGAGCTGCAGCCCCTCTGTTTTTGGAACTGGTGGTACTCAATGTCTATATTTGACCAAGATTAAGTTTAGTTGGAAATTTGTTTTTTTCTATTAATTTACTGTGTTTACAAATCTCCAGCCCATACAATGACATAGAGAGGAATAAAGGCTGTGGTCCCAAGAACTTACAATCCAAAAGAAATTTATAAAATATGTACATATGCGGTACAAAGATTATAATCACGCTAAAAGAGTCCCTGTCCCAAATTTTGCTCACAATCTAATATTCCTATCTACATAACTTCTACAAAAAATAAAACCTGACATAAAATATGTGAATAATTCATGTGAAAATGGAGTTAAAAAATTTATAATTTTTTTAATATCCTATAATGGAGTGACATTTACCAGAAGTATTACAATTGTAATTTTTTATTTGATTTTGACTACAGCGCTGTGTGAGTTGACTTGTTTTTGCTGTTTGCGTTTCTGTTGTTTCCCTCCTGTACACGTTACCTGTTTTGTTAGTTGCTAGACTTAAGGAATATACAGGATGGTCCAAAGAAGCCCAGCTCTACAGATCATTATGTCATGTCATCCTGTTTATAAACTGTAAGGTCAGTGTACATTGATAACTTTGACCCTGTGCGCCTCATATACAGGATGTCTGCTACAGTCCCATCTGTCTCCACCGCAGTCCCGTCCCCCCCCAGGATATAATGAGGGGGGTGATAATTGAGTTACCATATCACTTGGAGAGCAGCATAAACAGGCAAAAGGCTTTAAGGAAAGAGTTAAACATCCTCCCGACACACACCTAGCCTGTTGAATTGGAGGGGGTGTTCTTGGGTGGGAGGGGAGACCTATACATAAGAGTGTGTTTGTCTATAATCAGATACTATTAAAGACCTAGAGAAAGCAGAACTGTACACTCAAGACTGCAGGAGATGGACGAGGAGACTGATAACCTGACCAATCTACTGGAGATGTCCGTCTGCGAATACGATGAGTGGGAACCATCGGTTGGGCTCATACCAGCGGCCTACCTCCTTATCTTTTTCCTGGGCATTACTGGCAATGGACTAGTGTTGTGGGCAAGTCACCGTCGCAGGGACCGGACACGGGCTGCGGATTCTTTCATACTACAGTTAGCACTGGCGGATTTGGCTTTTGTTGTGACTCTTCCACTGTGGGCTGTCTACGCTTCTCTTGGATATCACTGGCCCTTTGGCAAATTAGCCTGCAAACTCAGCGGTTATCTAGTTTTGCTCAACATGTATGCCAGTGCCTTCTGCCTCACCGGACTAAGCTTGGACAGGTACATAGTAATTGTTCTCTCACCTGGTCCTGGTCATCCACGTTCTCCACTCTCGAGTCCACTGGCCACCATCATCACATGGGCAAGCGCTGGTCTTCTTGCTCTTCCTGCCCTAATTTTCAGGAACACCGGACAGACAGATGACCTTTGGGACAACAGGACACTGTGCTACATGGATTACTCAGCTGTGGACAGTAGTGGTCAAACTCACCTGTGGGAAGCTGGTTTGGGATTTTCTTCCACTCTGTTGGCCTTTATAGCTCCATTCTGTGTTATTCTCTTCTGCTATGTGGGCATTGGTCGCAGAGTTTCAGGTCACTTTCACTTGCCCCTGGTTGCCAGCCGAAAAAGGAGATTATTGGCTATCATGGTTGGATTGGTGGTCACATTTGGAGCATGCTGGTCCCCTTTTCACCTGGTGAAGAGCATCTATGTCCTCATGAATGCAGAAGTGTTACCTCTCAGCTGTGCTCTACATGTTTTCCTCAACAACCTGCACCCTTATGTAACATGTTTGGGGTATGCCAATAGCTGCATGAATCCGGTTCTTTATGCCTTTCTGGATCCCAGATTCAGAGGTCATTGTCGTAGGTTGCTGAGATGTGGAAATTTCTTCAAAGGGGACAGAGAACAAGTGGAGGATCAAGAGAAGAAACCTGGAGGAGGCAGTTCCTCTGCTGGAGTTGCTGAAGATGGGAATAAGCCTACAAAAGTCTCCACAGAAGAAGAGGAGTTGGCTGGCATGAAGGACTAAGCATGAGGAAAATGTGTTAATGGATGTGTATCAAGTGTTCAAGCAATGTTCGTTTTGCTTCATTTTTGAACTTCGTCTTTCCAAGTTATTGCTGCATGTGAGTTCAGAACTTTTTTCTTTTGTCATAGACTATTCATCCTTGCAAAAGGACACTAGTGGACTCCAGAATTCATAAGACGTCCCTCAAAGACTAGAGCACTTAATAGACTGCTTGGGGGGTTTCTTCAATTGCTGTTTTGTATTTTAGATTTTTTAGTTTTTACAATTATCTTAATAAAATAAAATTAAAATGATCTTAACGTGAACTTGAGCAATAGCAATCGGGTGGTTTGTCTTGACGAGAGCTAGATATTGGATTATACAACTGGTGTTCTTAATATTTTACAACACAAATATTCTTTTACCTAGCGTGACCAATCAGATATCTGTGTTGATCAGTTTTTGAGCAATTCTTATATCTGATTGGATGTTATGGTCTGTCACGTAACGATAGGTGGTGACAAGTTGCGCATAATAACAGTAATTATCAACGATACGAGTGGAAAAGACGCGTTGTAGGATTTAACAGGAAACAGACGTTCCCAGAAATAGTTTTTTGTACAATCAATTGTAGAACGTTATCTTTAAACGTATGTGATATCCACAGGATAGGTGATAATTGTCTGATCGCTGGGGGCCCCACTACTGGAAACCTCCCACCGATCGCAAGAACGGAGGTCATGAACCCCTGTTCCTCCTCACTGCTCAACTGCACTGGGGAGGACATTGAATAGAGTGGTGGATGCATGCTCAACCGCCGCTCCATTTAAGCTCCACCTCACTGCGGTGGGTGCAGTGAGGAGAAAAGGGGGTTAGGGACCACTGATCTCTTGATCAGTCGGGGTCCCGGTTGTGGGCGCCCCCAGTGATCAGACAATTATTGCCTATCCCATAGATAGGCGATAATTGTTGATTCTGGGAATACTCCTTTAACTGGAAAATCCCTTGTCCCCTAGGTCACACTCATAAGGTTCTGGGAAGCTGAGATATATGGAGTTGTTTGTTGGAGTTCTCACACTGTGTGGCTTGTTATTAGTATGTAAAAGAAAAAAAATAGTGACCACCGTGTTCTCTCCACGCAACAAGAAAGCACAGGGACAGATAATATCGATGTAAACGACTCCTTATATCTGAATTTACCATGTACCTATTAGCATGACATAGGGGAATAGAATTGTGACACCTAAATGTTCAGATTTTGGGTGGAATTAAGTTTTAATAATCTATATAACAAAATAAAATAAAAACAAGCTACTCTGTAGGAAAAGTATATCAAAGAAAAGCAATATTACAGCATTAAAGCTCATGGTACTGTGGTACGCAGAGTCCATTCGGCTAAGTATAATGATGTGTGGGCACACCCTGTACCACCATTGTCTCCAAGGGAGTATACAAGGTATTCAGGGTTGGACATACCATTGGTGCAACCGCACAGGGGCCCAGCAGGTGAGGGGGCCCATTGCAACCTTAGTAGGAATCTGCTAGCTGCTTATGTCTATATCTCACAATTACTGGTGAATTGTTAGAGCAATGGTTCCCAAACCTTCTGAGGCCATGGCCCACTTTTGGCCTAGACTTTTGTTTGGGACCCCCCACTACAGTACTTAGCCCCATTTTGTCTGACATATTTCAACATCATTCATAGTTAGATGTCGATACTTAGCTCCATTCAAAAAATAAGTCCCTGCAACATTGAAAACAATGATAATTGCGCGGAAAGTGTGGGCTCAAGCTATCCTGCTGCTGTGCGTCGCTGAGGCCCAACTATGGCCGCTGATGGTGGGTCATGTGACATGACACTTCATCAGTGGCCATCAGAGGCGTAGCTAGGGATTTATCACAGGGGGGTGAAACGCAAATGAGTAGGCCCCAACCCAGTGGGCCCCCCACACAGTATAATGACCCCTTAGTGGCCCTTACACAGTATAATGCCCTTATAGCTGTCCCCACACAAAATAATGCCCCTATAGCTACTCCCACAAAGTATAATGACTCTATAGCTGCCCCCACACAAGATAATGCCCCTCTAGCTGCTCCCACACAGTATAATGACCCCTTAGTGCCCGCCACAGTATAATGCCAATATAGCTGCTCCCACACAGTATGACACCTTAGTGCCCCCACACCGTATAATGCCCCTAAAGCTACTCCCACACTGTATAATGATTCCTTACTGCCGCCACACAGTATAATGACCTCTTAGTGCCCCTCCCACAGAATAATGCCCCTATAGCTGCCCCCACACAGTATGACACCTTAGTGCTTTCAACACAGTATAAGGCCCCAATAGCTGTCCCCACACAGTATAATGATCCCTTACTGCCCCCAAACAGTATAATGACCCCTTTGTGTCCCCACAGTATAATGCCCTAATAGCTGTCCCCACACAGTATAATGATCCCTTACTGCTCCCACACAGTATAATGACCCCTTAGTGCCCCCATACAGTATAATGCCCCCACACAGTATAATGCCCCAATAGCTGTCCCCACATAGTAAAATTATCCCTTACTGCCCCACACAGTATAATGCCCCAATAGCTGTCCCCGCATAGTAAAATGATCCCTTACTGCCCAACACAGTATAATGACCCCTTAGTGCCCCCCACAGTATAATGCCCCTATAGCTTCCCCCACACAGTAGAACACCTTAGTGCCCCCCACACAGTATAATGCCCCTATAGTGCCTCCCTACACGGTATAATGCCCCTAAAGCTACCCCCACACAGTATGACGCCTTAGTTGCCCCCACACAGTATAATGCCCCGATAGCTGCCCCCACACAGTATAATGCCCATATAGTGCCTCCCTACACAGTATAATGCCCCCAATAGCTGTCCCCACACAGTATAATGACCCACAAGTGCCCCTCCCACAGAACCACAGAATAATGCTCCTATAGCTGCCCCACACAGTATGACCTCTTAGTGCTCCTGACACAGTGTAATGCCCCTATAGCTGCCCCCACACAGTATAATGACCCCTTAGTGCCCCCCCCCACAGCACAGTATAATGCCCCTATAGCTGCCCCCACACAGTATAATGAACCCTTACTGCCCCCACACAATACAATGACCCCTTAGTGCCCCCCAAAGTATAACGCCCCTATAGCTGCCCCCACACAGGATAATGCCCCTATAGATGCCCCAACACAGTATAATGCCCCTATAGTTCCTCCCCACACAATATAATGCCCCTAAAGCTGCCCCACACAGGATAATGCCCCTATAGCTGCCCCACAAAGGATAATGCCCCTATAGTGCCTTCCCTCACAGTATAATGCCCCTATAGTACTTTCCCACACAAAGGATAAAGCCCCTATAGCGGCCCCCACACAGGATAATGCCCAAATAGCTGCCCCACACAGTATAATGCCCCCTATAGCTGCCCCGACACAGGATAATGCCCCTATGGGGCATTCTGATAGTACAATGCCCCTAAAGCTATAATGACCCTAATAATGCCCCATATCTGCCTCCACACAGAATAATGCCCCCATAGCTGCCCCCACAAAGCATAATGCCCCTATAGCTGCCCCCATACAGTATATTGCCCCTACAGCTGCCTGCATACAGTATAATGCCCCCACAGCTGCCCCCATATTTGCCCTCAATCAGTATATTTCCCAATAGCGGCCCTCCCTATACTCAGTATAATGTCACCATAGTGCCTAATAAAATAATTATTCACCAATCCCTCTGCTCCTTCGGTCTGTGCAGTGTGTGGCTCGGCACAGACAGGCGCGATGACATGACTACATCACTCCTGTCTGCTCAGAGCCTGTGAATGCTGGAGCAAGGTGCTGTCAGCTACTTGCTCCAGCATTGAATTCAACTGTATCTGCATACCGAAGACGCAGATGCAGATGAAACCGGGACATCGATGAGTGGCGCAGAACGCCCCGGAGGTCTTCACATAACCCCCTAGATGTCGTGACCCACAGTTTGGGAAACACTGTGTTAGAGAAACATAAAGGGGGTGCTCTTTGATGAACTATTGGATAGCAAGGTGCCCATTTAATGTTCCTGCACAGGGGCACTCTGCTGTCCTATAAAACAACCAGAAAAGCGACTACCTACAAAAAGGTATGCACACCCATATTAGTAAGCAATATAAGAAAAAATACTTTATTAACATATAATATACAAAGCAATTATATATACATATACACACACCAACTAACAATACAGTTAAAACACCACTAAAAACACAAGGAAAGTCAGATGAAAATAATATGACCCTCTTGCGGTGAGAACCCCAAATAAGGAATAGGACCAGAATAATGATATAAATACTCTCTATACCATATGGCATTCCCTAAATAAAGTGCTATGTGCTCAAAAAGCATATATCGCTAGGCGCATGATAAAACTGCATATGTGAAGTGAATACAAATGATTGAATCAGAGGCGTAGCTAGGGGTTTAGCACAGGGGGGACAAAACATATCTGAGTGGGCCCTAACCCAGTGGGCTCCCAATGCATATTTACAACTGAAGAGGCGCATCTCTGTATATACCAGCCTGGCTAGTATACACAGGTAAGATGTGGGTTATAAACAGGGATGATGGGGGTTATATAAAGGTATGATGGCTGGTATACACATGGATGATACTCATCATCCCTGTATATAACAACCGTCATTATGTATATAACAACCCTGTATATACTAGCCATCATTCCTGTATATAAACCCCATCATCCCTGTATATACCAGCCAGGCTGGTATTTACAACCCCTGTTGGGCTGGGGGTTATAAAAAAGGATGATGGCTGGTATTTACACGGATGATGGGGGTTATATACGGGGATGATGGCACAGTGATCATGTCTGATCCAGCCTTCATCCATGTATATAATCCCCATCATCCCTGTATGTACCAGCCATCATCCCGGTTTATAACCCCTATCTTCCTGTAAATACCAGCCTGGCTACAGTACGGTATACAAACCCCATCATCTCTCTATCCATCCATTATTGGGGAGGGGTACTTGCTTACCCTCTCCTCACACGCAGGCTTCTTCTGTTCCTCTCTGGCGGGCAGCGTCAGAGGTGTGCTCTAGCAGACGTACCTAGCCTGCGGTCATGGCAGGGGCGGTGGTGGTCGCGGTGGGCCCCACCATCTCAGTGGGCTCGGGGGCAACCGCCCGGTTGTCGTCCCCCCGCCGCCTACGCCACTGGATTGAATCATACAAAAAGGCATAATAAAGTACAAAAAAACCCACCCCATGAAAGGGGATGAATAATGTATACAAAGACCCATTTGCGGTGTTCAAGTCATCAGTTGTCCATGCGTGGACAACCCATTTAAGGTCCTGCCACTGGGTTTAATGAGGTTCATGTTAGGACTTTGACTAGGCCACTCCAAAAATGTTCTCCTTTCAGAGGTGGACTTGCTCTTGCGCTTTGGATCGTTGTTTTGCTGCATAACCCAACTAGGTTTGAGCTTCAGACCAGGAACGGATAACCGGACATTCTCCTTCGGGGTTGTCACTGTAACTACTGTATGTGGAAAGGGGCCAGCAACAATTCATTAATCAGAAATTCAGTTTCCTTTTCCTAAACTGCTGTCCTGTATGTCAAACTTTTCCTCTGTCTCTCCCTCCTGTCTTATTATGGTCTGGTGGCTTTTGTTACAAATGTATCAAGTGCCGGTCACTTCCTTCGATTTCTGACTGTATTTAATAGTGCAAGACACTTCATTGTTAGTACATACAGCGCACATTTTACACGAGCGTATTTAAATTACTCATCGCGTAAAAAAAAGGCGTCATGTCAATTATTTGCCGTGTAAAGCGCCCCAATAACGCACTAAATGTTTTCATAGTCAATGAGTCCTAATTCTGTGCCAAAAAGCACGCGCTAATCACATAAAAAAACACGCGGAGGACGCGTCAAAAATGCCTGTATTTCTACAAAATACTTTTACATATCGTTGTTTTTTTTGTGTCATGTGAACATGCCCTAAGTATTGCAGTGTATTATGCCTGTCAGTTTTACACTGACAGGCAGCCTTAGGGTATGTGCACACGCTAGCTGTGATTTACGGCTGAAATGACAGCCTGTTTTCAGAAGAAAACAGCTGCCTCGTTTCAGCCGTAAATGCTCCTCCTCGTAATATACGAGGCGTCTGTGACGCTCGTATATCTTGAGCTGCTCTTCATTGAGTTCAATGAAGAACGGCTCAAATTACGTAGCAAAGAAGTGCCCTGCACTTCTTTGCCGAGGCAGTCAATTTACGCGTCGTCGTTTGACAGCTGTTTTTACATTTGTGCGGTTTTTACATTCTGATGTGGAAATAGGCGGTTTTATACTGCCGATTTTGGAGTGTTTTTGTTTTTTATTCTTAAAAACTAGTCGGGTACAATTCGCAAGCGGAAACGCAAGATAAATAAAAATGCTGCAGATTTTAAAATACCCACCGCAGGTCAATTTACGTGCAGAAAAAAATCAGCAACGTGTAAATGAGATTTCTTTAAATCTCATTTACTTTGCTGGTGTTCCCGTATTACGCTGCGGATTTGCCGCAGGAAAATACGTGCAGCAAATCTGCATGTACTACGCGTCGTGTGCATTTTGCCTTACTCGGACAGGGCCTAATAGGCTACTACACAAGGCAGACTTGGAGACCATTGTTGGGTCTCCAGTTGCCATAGCAAACGCCAGCACCACACAATCGTGTCGCAGTTGTCCCGATTGGTTTTTAACCACTTAGATGCCATGGTGGCTATTGTATCCGTCAGGTCAGCGGGACTGACGGGTTCAGTGACAAGGGGTCCTGATTGCCTCTGACACGCAGGATTGAGCTGTTACCGATCATATCTAAATTCATAACTTAGATGTGATCAATTACAGGTGGATCCCTTGAGTCAGAGACTCTCAGGATCTGCTGACACTGAACCCGTCAGTGCCACTGACCTGACGGATTCAGGTCTCAGTGCTAGATACAGCAGGATACAAAAAAGCTAAAAATACAAATTTCAAAGGTTTACATAGCCTTTAAGAAAGCTCCATAATAAACCAAATAAACAGAGGAAGGCCAAAGGGAGGAAGTTTGTGTTTGTAAGACGTGTGAAAGAAATCAGCATCTCAGCAGGAGGAGGTTGAGATGTCCAGCAGAAGATTGAAGGGGCAGAGTCTGTTTTCTATCCAAACAAGATAACAATTCTCCCCCGCGCAGATTCAGTGACCACACATACTGGTTCATAAATGTGCATATGTATATGTCTCTTAGTCCTAGCTGAATGTAAACCGAGCCAGCCACAGTGCCTCCATAGTAGCATAGAAGGGCCATCAATGGAATTATGCACGTAAAACCAGCCATATTGCCTCCACAAGGGCAAATCTTATTTCCCCCACAAGTTAACCATAATGCCCCCAGAAAAGATAGTACGGGCCAGAATATACTGCCCCCTATGTCAAGAAAATAACTACTATAATATTGTTCCTATGGGCAAAAATACTGTAATACTACTTCCAAGCCGAAAAAATAAATACTATCATTTTGCCCCCCTGTGGGCAAGAATATAACTACTGTAATACTGCCACCTGTGGTCAAGATGATAACTACTGTAATATTTCCCAATGTGGGCAAGAATACTGTGATATTGCCTCATATGGGCAAGAATATAACTATCATAATACTGCCCCCTATGCACAAAAATATGATTACTTTAATATTGCCCTCTAAGGACAAGAATATAACTACTATAATACTTCCCCCTATATACAGGATTATAACCACTATAATACTGCCTCCTATACACAAGAATATAACGACTATAATACTGCTCCTATATACAAGAATATAACTACTATAATACTGCTCCTATATACAAGAATATAGCTACTATAATGCTGCCCCTATATACAAGAATATAACTACTATAATACTGCCCCTATATAAAAGAATATAACTACTATAATACTTCTCCTATATACAAGAATAGAACTACTATAATACTGCCCCCTATATACAAGAATATAACTACTATAATACTGCTCCTATATACAAGAATATAACTACTATAATACTGCTCCTATATACAAGAATATAACTACTATAATACTGCTCCTATATATAGGAATATAACTACTATAATACTGCCCCCTATGTACAAGAATATAACTACTATAATACTGCCCCCTATGTACAAGAATATAACTATTATAATACTGCCCCCTATATACAAGAATATAACTACTATAATACTGCCCCATATATACAAGAATATAACTACTATAATACTGCCCCATATATACAAGAATATAACTACTATAATACTGCCCCCTATATACAAGAATATAACTACCTTAATACTGCCCCTATATACAAGAATATAACTACTATAATACTGCCCCCTATATACAAGAATATAACTACTATAATACTGCTCCTATATACAAGAATATAACTACTATAATACTGCCCTATATACAAGAATATATCTACCATAATACTACCCCCTATATACAAGAATATAACTACTATAATACTGCCCCTATATACAAGAATATAACTACTATAATACTGCCCCTACATACAAGAATATAACAACTATAATACTGCCCCCTATATACAAGAATATAACTATTATAAAACTGCCCCTATATACAAGAATATATCTACTATAATACTGCCTCTATATACAAGAATATAACTACTATAATACTGTCCCTATATACAAGAATATAACTACTATAATACTGTCCCTATATACAAGAATATAACTACTATAATACTGCCCCTATGTACAATAATATAACTACTATAATACTGCCCCCTATATACAAGAATCTAACTACTATAATACTGCCTCCTATATACAAGAATATAACTACTATAATACTGTCCCTATATACAAGAATATAACTACTATAATACTGTCCCTATATACAAGAATATAACTACTATAATACTGTCCCTATATACAAGAATATAACTACTATAATACTGCCCCTATGTACAATAATATAACTACTATAATACTGCCCCCTATATACAAGAATCTAACTACTATAATACTGCCTCCTATATACAAGAATATAACTAATATAATACTGCCCCTATATACAATAATATAACTACTATAATACTGCCCCTATATATAAGAATATAACTACTATAATACTGCCCCCTATATACAAGTATATAACTACTATGATACTGCCCCTATGTACAATAATATAACTACTATAATACTGCCCCCTATATACAAGAATATAACTACTATAATAATGCCCCCTATATACAAGAATATAACTACTATAATACTGCCTCCTATATACAAGAATCTAACTACTATAATACTGCCTCCTATATACAAGAATATAACTACTATAATACTGCTCCTATATACAAGAATATAACTACTATAATACTGCCCCTATATACAAGAATATAACTACTATAATACTGCCCCTATATACAAGAATATAACTACTATAATACTGCCCCCTATATACAAGAATATAACTACTATAATACTGCCCCTATATACAAGAATATAACTACTATAATACTGCTCCTATATACAAGAATATAACTACTATAATACTGCCCCTATATACAAGAATATAACTACTATAATACTGCCCCTATATACAAGAATATAACTACTATAATACTGCCCCCTATATACAAGAATATAACTACTATAATACTGCCCCCTATATACAAGAATATAACTACTATAATACTGCCCCTATATACAAGAATATAACTACTATAATACTGCCCCCTATATACAAGAATATAACTACTATAATACTGCTCCTATATACAAGCATATAACTACTATAATACTGCTCCTATATACAAGAATATAACTACTATAATACTGCTCCTATATACAAGAATATAACTACTATAATACTGCTCCTATATACAAGAATATAACTACTATAATACTGCCCCCTATATACAAGAATATAACTACTATAATACTGCTCCCTATATACAAGAATATAACTACTATAATACTGCCCCTATATACAAGAATATAACTACTATAATAATGCCCCCTATATACAAGAATATAACTACTATAATACTGCCTCCTATATACAAGAATCTAACTACTATAATACTGCCTCCTATATACAAGAATATAACTACTATAATACTGCTCCTATATACAAGAATATAACTACTATAATACTGCTGCTATATACAAGAATATAACTACTATAATACTGCCCCTATATACAAGAATATAACTACTATAATACTGCCCCCTATATACAAGAATATAACTACTATAATACTGCTCCTATATACAAGAATATAACTACTATAATACTGCCCCCTATATACAAGAATATAACTACTATAATACTGCTCCCTATATACAAGAATATAACGACTATAATACTGCCCCTATATTCAAGAATATAACTACTATAATAATGCCCCCTATATACAAGAATATAACTACTATAAGGCTGGGTTCACACGTGGCGGAATTTCACTTAAATTCCGCTGCGGACACTCCGCAGCGTTAATCCGCAGCGGAGCCGTTTGTCCATTGACTTACACTTTAATTTAGCAGTGTTCGTTTAGACGAGGCGTAAAATTCCGCTGCGGAGCGGAATTTTGTGTCCGCAGCATGCTCTGTCTGTTGCGGAGCAGTGGCGGACTCATGGCGGAATTTCTCCATTGACTTCAATGGAGATTCTAATTTCCGCAATGAAGTCCGCAGCTGTCATGCACATGTTATGTGTGCTGCGGATCCGTCTTGCTTTTTTAACTTGACATTTCTTCATTCTGGCTGGACCTATGTATTTCTAGGTCTACAGCCAGACTGAGGAAGTCAATGGGGCTCCCGTAATGACGGGAGCGTTGCTAGGAGACGTCTGTAAATAGTCACTGTCCAGGGTGCTGAAAGAGTTAAGCGATCGGCAGTAACTGTTTCTGCACCCGGGACAGTGACTACCGATCCCAATATACATGTATCTGTAAAAAAAAATGAAGTTCATACTTACCGAGAACTCCCTGCTTCTGTCTCCAGTCCAGCTTCCCAGGATGACGTTTCAGTCTAAGTGACGGCTGCAGCCAATCACAGGCTAATAACAGGCTGCAGCGGTCACATGGACTGCCGCGTCATCCAGGGAGATCGGGCTGGATGCCGAAGGAGGGACGCGTCACCAAGACAACGGGCGGTAAGTATGAATTTCTTTGACTTTCACAAGGGAAAGTGCTGTCCCTTCTCTCTATCCTGCACTGATAGGGAGAAGGGAAGTACTTTTACCGCAGTCCGCAGCAGCTAGTCCGCATCAATTTACTGCACATTTTGTGCAGATCCGCAGCAGAATCTGCAACGCAGATTCTGTGCGGCATTGATGCGGACAGTTGCGGAGGAAATCCGCCACGTGTGGTCATGCCCTTATACTGCCTCCTATATACAAGAATCTAACTACTATAATACTGCCTCCTATATACAAGAATATAACTACTATAATACTGCTCCTATATACAAGAATATAACTACTATAATACTGCTGCTATATACAAGAATATAACTACTATAATACTGCCCCTATATACAAGAATATAACTACTATAATACTGCCCCCTATATACAAGAATATAACTACTATAATACTGCCCCCTATATACAAGAATATAACTACTATAATACTGCTCCTATATACAAGAATATAACTACTATAATACTGCCCCCTATATACAAGAATATAACTACTATAATACTGCTCCCTATATACAAGAATATAACGACTATAATACTGCCCCTATATACAAGAATATAACTACTATAATAATGCCCCCTATATACAAGTATATAACTAATATAATACTGCCCCTATATACAAGAATATAACTACTATAATACTGCCCCCTATATACAAGAATATAACTACTATAATACTGCCCCCTATATACAAGAATATAACTACTATAATACTGCTGCTATATACAAGAATATAACTACTATAATACTGCCCCTATATACAAGAATATAACTACTATAATACTGCCCCCTATATACAAGAATATAACTACTATAATACTGCCCCCTATATACAAGAATATAACTACTATAATACTGCCCCTATATACAAGAATATAACTACTATAATACTGCCCCTATATACAAGAATATAACTACTATAATACTGCCCCTATATACAAGAATATAACTACTATAATACTGCCCCCTATATACAAGAATATAACTACTATAATACTGCCCCTATATACAAGAATATAACTACTATAATACTGCCCCCTATATACAAGAATATAACTACTATAATACTGCTCCTATATACAAGCATATAACTACTATAATACTGCTCCTATATACAAGAATATAACTACTATAATACTGCTCCTATATACAAGAATATAACTACTATAATACTGCTCCTATATACAAGAATATAACTACTATAATACTGCCCCCTATATACAAGAATATAACTACTATAATACTGCTCCCTATATACAAGAATATAACTACTATAATACTGCCCCTATATACAAGAATATAACTACTATAATACTGCCCCCTATATACAAGAATATAACTACTATAATACTGCTCCTATATACAAGAATATAACTACTATAAATATTACTCTCAATGGGCAATAATATAACTACTGTAACATTGCCCCCTAAGTCAAGACAATAATTACTATAAGACTGCCCCCTATTGGTTAATAATATGGATCCGAATGGCTAGAAGATTTGTTTTTTATTTGACTGGAGATGTACTAATGGCATCTAATTAATCTTCACCATGGGAAGGAAACAGAAATACAGCAGGAAGAATCTTCTTCCTCCACGATGTCGCTGAAATACTAAGTGGGACTCCTTCCTTTCCTTTATAAAACAATTGTAACGTCCTGCCCTTCATCTACCGCTCAGGACGATTGTGTCGGTGACTGTGAGGGTTGCAAAAGTGACAGCAGAGATTACCCATAATACTTTATTTCATTTCAAAAATGTGTTGCTTTTCTTTTTTTTTTAATGATACTTTGTCTTTTTGTTTTAACACTTAGATTTTTTTTACATGCAACATACTCATTTATGCCTGTGCGTACAAATATTTAAGACGCAATCCTGGTGACCTTTGACAGGTTCCAGGCTGTAACTATAGTGATGTCAGCCCAGGTCAGAATCACTGGTACAAGGGGGTCCCCACTTTGTACAGCACTTTGTGCTAACATGTCTGCTCGTGGTACTGAAGAGGTTAACTGCCTGGATCTCACCATTGATCACACGGGCACAGAAGCAATGCTGGCCTGATCACCTTACCTCAAGCCCTTGGCGTACTAGTGTGTAACAATTATTTCAGTGCAAGATACCCACCTACAATGGCATTGTGTAGCACTACAACACACCTATGGTTCCACTTATATCAGGGCAAGTAAAAGGATTGCACAGAAAAAAATCCATGCCGTATGGCCAACATTAGGCCTTTGACTAACCACTCAATGATAAACTGGGAGAGTCACTTGTGGAGAAGGATCTGGGTGTACTTGTAAATCATAGACTAAAGAACAGCACAATGTCAATCAGCTGCTTCAAAGGCCAGCAAGATATTGTCGTGTATTAAAAGAGGCATGGACTTGCGGGACAGGGATGTAATATTGCCACTTTACAAAGCATTAGTGAGGCCTCATCTAGAATATGCAGTTCAGTTCTGGGCTCCAGTTCATAGAAAGGAGGAAAAATACAAAGAAGAGCAATAAAGCTAATAATGGGCATGGAGAATATAAGTTATGAGGAAAGATTAAAAGAATTAAACATATTTAGTTTTGAAAAAAGACGACTAAGGGGGGACATGATTAACTTATATAAATATATTAATGGCACAAACAAAAAATATGGGGAAATCCTGTTCCATGTAAAACCCCCTCAAAAAACAAGGGGGCGCTTCCTCCGTCTGGAGAAAAAAAGGTTCAACCTGCAGAGGCGACAAGCCTTCTTTACTGTGAGAACGGTGACTCTATGGAATAGTCACCGCAGGAGCCATCACAGCAGGGACAGTAGATGGCTTTAAAAAAGGGTTAGATAAGGTCGTAGAACAAAATAATATCAGCTCCTATGTCAGGCCCCATGCACACGACCGTAGAATTCGGCCGTAATTACGGCCTTATTCACTTCTATTGATCGCGAACACCTTATATTTACGGGAAGGTGTCCGGGCCGTAGAAATCATCCGCAAAATATAGGACATGTCCTATCTTTTGCTTTTTATGGGCCATGCTCCCATACTTTGCAGGGGACCACGGGCCGAAAATGCGGGTGGTTGTCCGTGGCTGCCAGTGCCTGTAATCGCGGTCCGGGATTACGGGGCACGACGGTGTGCAGGGGGCCTCAATGTGTAGAATTCCTGTTTTAATGTTGATTTAGTCAGATTGCCACTTGGGATCAGGAGGGGATTTTTCCTTTTTAGGGCATGACCACACGTGGCGGATTTCCTCCGCAACTGTCCGCATCAATGCCGCACAGAATCTGCGTTGCAGATTCTGCTGCGGATCTGCACAAAATGTGCAGTAAATTGATGCGGACTAGCTGCTGCGGACTGCGGGAAAAGTACTTCCCTTCTCCCTATCAGTGCAGGATAGAGAGAAGGGACAGCACTTTCCCTTGTGAAAGTCAAAGAAATTCATACTTACCGCCCGTTGTCTTGGTGACGCGTCCCTCCTTCGGCATCCAGCCCGATCTCCCTGGATGACGCGGCAGTCCATGTGACCGCTGCAGCCTGTTATTAGCCTGTGATTGGCTGCAGCCGTCACTTAGACTGAAACGTCATCCTGGGAGGCCGGACTGGAGACAGAAGCAGGGAGTTCTCGGTAAGTATGAACTTATATTTTTTTACAGGTTGCTGTATATTGGGATCGGTAGTCACTGTCCCGGGTGCAGAAACCGTTACTGCCGATCGCTTAACTCTTTCGGCACCCTGGACAGTGACTATTTACAGACGTCTCCTAGCAACGCTCCCGTCATTACGGGAGCCCCATTGACTTCCTCAGTCTGGCTGTAGACCTAGAAATACATAGGTCCAGCCAGAATGAAGAAATGTCAAGTTAAAAAAGCAAGACGGATCCGCAGCACACATGACATGTGCATGACAGCTGCGGACTTCATTGCGGAAATTAGAATCTCCATTGAAGTCAATGGAGAAATTCCGCCATGAGTCCGCCACTGCTCCGCAACAGACAGAGCATGCTGCGGACACCAAATTCCGCTCCGCAGCCTATGCCCCGCAGCGGAATTTTACGCCTCGTCTAAACGAACACTGCTAAATTAAAGTGTAAGTCAATGGACAAACGGCTCCGCTGCGGATTAACGCTGCGGAGTGTCCGCAGCGGAATTTAAGTGAAATTCCGCCACGTGTGAACCCAGCCTTAGGGAAGATTGGTTAATGCCTTATGGGTAATTTTTATATTTATTTCTTTTTATTTTTTTAATTTATTCTTTGGTGAGGCGTGTCTGCAAATGCAAATGCATTTAGGTCCTAACTGTTCATGAGGCCTCCGCTAAATTTTAGGAACAGGAGGAAACCGCCGCCGCGACATTCACTACTTGCCTTCGTCTGCCCTCCTGATCCTAAATGTGAGTGGGGTCACTAACACTTAGGAGCAGAAGGAGGGTGGACGGAGTCAAGTAGTGAATGACGCGGCGGCTGTCTGAGTGAGGCCAGTGTGTGCCAGACCAAATGATTTTGCGGGCCTTATACGGCCCGCGGGCCGGACATTTCCCACCCCTGATTTAAAGGTATAAACTAAATTAAAGATATATAATTTAACCCTAGTGGTTACTCCTCTTACATATACATGCTCTTTTTATGTTTAACAACTAGGCCTAATTTGGCCTTAATGACCAAGCATCCTGTTTTGACCTGCAGGTTTGTCGACCCACTGGGCTACTCCACCAATTTGGATTAGGGCCAACTCTAAGGGCGTTTTCTAAGGCCCCATGCACACGACCGTGCCCGCAATCACGGCCCGCGATTGCGGGAACGGCCGGCCGCTGACTGACAGCCGCATTTTCGGGCCGTGCTCCCATACAAAGTATGGGAGCACGGCCCGCAAAATGCGAAAGAACGGACATGTTCCATAATTCCCGGAACATTTCCACGGCACTGACACCCTTCTGTAGTGCTACGGAAAGGTGTCAGTGTTCAATGAAAGTGAATGGCTCCGTTTTTGCGGACCGCAATTGCGGTCCGCAAAAACTGAGGTTTTTTACGGTCGTGTGCATGGGGCCTAAGTAGCCTTCCTGGTCTTTAACCTTTCACCCCTACACAAGGATCTTGTCTTCGCTGCGGGGAGGCTACCAGGTCGCTACCTCTTGAGGTGGTCCCGGCGGAGTAGCTGCTGGCCAAACAGACAAGAACAAGTCACTGGAAGATGGTACCTTGAAAAATGGAAGATGATAGCAGATCGCTGGTCACAGGTGGATAACTGGACACAGGCAGGTAGCTGGATACAGGCAGGTAGCGGGTAATTGGACGCAGGCAGGATACTAGCAGACAGCAATAGCGGACTGGACACAGGCTTGTACCGGACAACTAGATACAGGCTGAACACAGATAGCAATAGTGGACTAGATACACACGCATACAGGAACCTTCGCTGGATAACACTAAGTTGTTCCAATATTGCTCAGGCACCTTGTGTATAGTGAAGGTCCCTTAAAGAGGCTCTGTCACCAGATTGTGCAACCCCTATCTGCTATTGCAGCAGATAGGCGCTGCAATGTAGATTACAGTAACGTTTTTATTTTTTTTAAACAAGCATTTTTGGCCAAGTTATGACCATTTTTGTATTTATGCAAATGAGGCTTGCAAAAGTACAACTGGGCGTGTTGAAAAGTAAAAGTACAACTGGGCGTGTATTATGTGTGTACATCGGGGTGTGTTTACTACTTTTACTAGCTGGGCGTTCTGACGAGAAGTATCATCCACTTCTCTTCAGAACGCCCAGCTTCTGGCAGTGCAGATCTGTGACGTCACTCACAGGTCCTGCATCGTGTCGGCACCAGAGACTACATTTGATTCTGCAGCAGCATCAGCGTTTGCAGGTAAGTAGCTACATAGACTTACCTGCAAACGCCGATGCTGCTGCAGAATCATCTGTAGCCTCTGGTGCCGACACGATGCAGGACCTGTGAGTGACGTCACAGCGTGATCTGCCAGAAGCTGGGCGTTGTGAAGAGAAGTGGATGATACTTCTCTTCAGAAAGCCCAGCTAGTAAAAGTAGTAAACGCCCCGATGTACGCACATAATACACGCCCAGTTGTACTTTTACTTTTCAACACGCCCAGTTGTACTTTTGCAAGCCTCATTTGCATAAATACAAAAATGGTCATAACTTGGCCAAAAATGCTCGTTTTTAAAAAATAAAAACGTTACTGTAATCTACATTGCAGCGCCTATCTGCTGCAATAGCAGATAGGGGTTGCAAAATCTGGTGACAGAGCCTCTTTAAATAGTCCTAGGGGCAACGGGAAAAAATTCTTGAAAGGGGTCAATCACTCCTTTAATCTCTTAGCCATCTTCTCCCAAACACAGTTGCACCCTCCCCAATCTGGTATTAACCCCTTAACGCTCCATGACCTACTATTAGGTCATGCTAACTGTAGCGTTCGCGCTCAGTGACCTAATAGTAGGTCATGGAGTAAACACAGCGCCGTTCGCGCGGGGCGCGTTCATGAGCTGTGATAGCTGCTGTTTCCGACAGCAGACTATCACTGCTCAATGTGCCGGGACCGATCGCGGAGCTCCCCCGCCGATTAACCCCTCAGAAGCCGCGTTCAATAGCGATCGCGGCTTCTTAGGGGTTAATCCGCCATCGCCGGCCTGCTACGCGATAGCAGCCGGCGATGGTGACTATGGCAACCGGACACCAAACAATGGCGTCCGGCTATGCCATAGACGGAAGCCTAGTGGGTCCTGACAACGTCAGGACCCACTATGCTTGCTGTCAGTGAGTAGCTGACAGTTCTAATACACTGCACTACGCATGTAGTGCAGTGTATTAGAATAGCGATCAGGGCCTCCTGCCCTCTTGTCCCCTAGTGGGACAAAGTAATAAAGTTAAAAAAAAGTTAAAAAAAGATGTGTCAAAATAAGAAAATAAGAGATTTAAAAGTAATAAAAGTAAAAGTCCCCCTTTTTCCCTTATCAGTCCTTTATTATTAATAAAAATATATAAACAAACAAATAAACTATACATAATTGGTATCGCCGCGTCCGTAACGGCCTGAACTACAAAATTATTTCATTATTTATCCCGCACGGTGAACGCCGTAAAAAAAATATTAATAAACCGTACCACAATCACAATTGTTTGGTCACTTCACCTCCCAAAAAATGGAATAAAAAGAGATCAAAAAGTCGCATATACCGAAAAATGGTCCTGATCGAAACTACAGTTCGTTACGCAAAAAATAAGTCCTCGCACGGCTTTATTGATTGAAAAATAAAAACGTTATGGTTCTTAGAATAAGGTAACACAAAAAGTGAATGATTGTTTACAAAACGTATTTTATTGTGCAAACGCCATAAGACATACAAAAAAACTATAAACATCTGGTATCGCCGTAATCGTATCGCCCCGCAGAATAAAGTGAATATGTCATTTATAGCGCACGGGGAACGCTGTAAAAAAATAGAATAAAAAAACAATAGTAGAATTGCTGTTTTTTAGTCACCACGCCACCTAAAAATAGAATAAAAACTGATCAAAAAGCCGCATGCACCCCAAGAAAACTACAATGAATTCCTCAAGGGGTCTAGTTTCCAAAATGGGGTCACTTTTGGGGGGTTTCCAATGTTTTGGCACCACAAGACCTCTTCAAACCGGACATGGTGCCTAATAAAAAAGAGGGCTCAAAATCCACTAGGTGCTCCTTTGCTTCGGAGGCCGGCGCTTCAGTCCATTACCGCCCGAGGGCCACATGTGGGATATTTCTCAAAACTGCAGAATCTGGGCAATACGTATTAAGTCGCGTTTCTCTAGTAAAACCTTTTGTGTTATAGAAAAAAAATGGTATAAAGAGGATTTTCTGACAAAAAAAAAAAAAGTAAATTTCACCTCTACTTTGCTCTAAATTTCTGTGAAACACCTAAAGGGTTCATAAACTTTCTAAATGCAGTTGTGAATACTTTGAGGGGTCTAGTTTCTAAAATGGGGTGTTTGATAGGGGTTTATAATATATGGGCCCCTCAAAGCAACTTCAGAACTGAACTGGAACCTAAAAAAATAAATAAATGAGGCAATACTTCGCTTCTCACATTATACTGATAATGAGCCGTGCCCACCCAGAGATGACCCCAGTTTTGACCGTTTGTATAAACGGAGACCCCTATTAGACCGTTTCAGTGCCCGGTTTCCCAAGCATACACCCCCGAGAAGTGTATTTCTATTGATGAGTCCCAGGTACATTTTAAAGGGAGGGTTCAATTCCGCCAGTACCTGCCGGGTAAGAGGCCAAGGTATGGCGTGAAGATGTATAAGCTGTGCGAGAGTGCATCAGGGTATACCTACAGATTTAGGATATATGAAGGGAAGGCCACCCCCAAACCAGACTGCATCCTGGACTACAATAGGTACATGGGAGGGATGGACTTGTCAAATCAAGTCCTGAAGCCCTACAGCGCCATGCGGTGTGGTATAAGAAGCTGGCCGGGCACATCATACAGATGGCTTTGTACAATGCGTACGTGCTACGTCGATGTGCAGGCCAGAGGGGAACTTTCCTGGAATTTCAAGATCTAATCTTTAGGGACCAGGAAGGGGGGGCACCCAGTACTTCTGGAAGCGAGGCCACACGCATCGTACCAGGGCAACACTTTCCAGGAGAAGTTCCCCAAACCGGTGGAAAGGGAAAGAGTCAAAAGAGGTGCAGAGTCTGCTATAAGAGGGGGATAAGGGAGGACACATTATACCAATGTGACACGTGTCCCGAAAAACCAGGGCTCTGTATAAAAGATTGTTTTAAAATGTATCATACATCCCTTGATTTTTAATTTACCCTGATGCACTCCGCACAGCTTACCCCCCTCATCTTTCCCTTCTGAGCCCTGCCGTATGCCCAGGCAGCTGATAACAGCCACATGTAGGGTATTGCCGTACCCAGGAGAACCCACATTACAATTTAAGGGGTGTATATCTCCGGTGGCGCATGCTGGGCACAATATATTGGACACTGAAATGGCATATATATATATAAAATTGCAAATCTCACACTGCACCATCTGCTGCGCATTATCTTTTACACCGTACCTGTGGGGTCAAAATGCTCACTACACCTCTAGATGAATGTCTTAAGGGGTGTAGTTTTTAAAATGGGGTCACTTCTCGGGGGTTTCAACTCTACTGGTACCTCAGGGGCTTCTGCATACATGACTTAGCACCAGAAAAGCTCCAGTAGGCCAAATGGTGGTCCTTTCCTTCTGAGCCCTCCCATGGGCCCAAACGGCAGTTTATCACTTCTGGTGGGTTTCCATTGCTTTGATACCTCTGGGGCTCTGCAAATGCGACATGGTACCCGAAAACCAATCCAGCAAAATCTGGACTCCAACAAACACATAGCGCTCCTTTCCGTCTGAGCCCTCCCATGGGCCCAAACGGCAGTTTATCACCACAAATGGGGTATTGCCGCACTAAGGACAAATTGGGCAACAAAATGGGGTATGTTGTTCCCTGTGAAAATAAGAAATTTTGATCAAAAATGACATCTTATTGGAAAAAATATCATTTTTTTCATTTCACAGCCCAATTCAAATAGGTGCTGTGAAAAAACTGTGCGGTCAAAATGATAACAAAAACCATAAATGAATTCCTTGAGGGGTGTAGTTTCCAAAATGGGGTCACTTCTGGTGGGTTTCTATTGCTTTGATACCTCTGGGGCTCTGCACATGCGACATGGCACCCGAAAACCAATCCAGCAAAATCTGGACTCCAACAAACACATAGCGCGCCTTTCCTTCTGAGCCCTCCCATGGGCCCAAACGGCAGTTTATCACCACAAATGGGGTATTGCCGCACTAAGGACAAATTGGGCAACAAAATGGGGTATGTTGTTCCCTGTGAAAATAAGAAATTTTGATCAAAAATGACATCTTATTGGAAAAAATATCATTTTTTTCATTTCACAGCCCAATTCAAATAGGTGCTGTGAAAAAACTGTGCGGTCAAAATCATAACAAAAACCATAAATGAATTCCTTGAGGGGTGTAGTTTCCAAAATGGGGTCACTTCTGGTGGGTTTCCATTGCTTTGATACCTCTGGGGCTCTGCAAATGCGACATGGCACCCGAAAACCAATCCAGCAAAATCTGGACTCCAACAAACACATAGCGCTCCTTTCCTTCTGAGCCCTCCCATGGGCCCAAACGGCAGTTTATCACCACAAATGGGGTATTGCCGCACTAAGGACAAATTGGGCAAAAAAATGGGGTATGTTGTTCCCTGTGAAAATAAGAAATTTTGATCAAAAATGACATCTTATTGGAAAAAATATCATTTTTTTCATTTCACAGCCCAATTCAAATAGGTGCTGTGAAAAAACTGTGCGGTCAAAATCATAACAAAAACCATAAATGAATTCCTTGAGGGGTATAATTTCCAAAATGGGGTCACTTCTGGTGGGTTTCCATTGTTTTGATACCTCAACGCCTCTTCAAACCTGGCATGCTGCCTAAAATATATTCTAATAAAAAAGAGGCCTCAAAATGCACTAGGTGCTTCTTTGCTGCTGGGGCTTGTGTTTTAGTCCACGAGCGCACTCGAGCCACATGTGGAACATTTCTAAAAACTGCAGAATCTGGACAATACATATTTAGTAGTGTTTCTCTGGTAAAACCTTAAGGGTATGTTCACACGGCCTATTTACGGACGTAATTCGGGCGTTTTTGCCCCGAATTACGTCTGTAAATAGCGCCTCAATAGCGCTGACAAACATCTGCCCATTGAAAGCAATGGGCAGACGTTTGTCTGTTCACACGAGGCGTATATTTACGCGCCGCTGTCAAATGACGGCGCGTAAATAGACGCCCGCGTAGAAGAAGTGACCTGTCACTTCTTTGGCCGTAATTGGAGCCGCTATTCATTGACTCCAATGAATAGCAGCGCTAATTACGGCTGTAATTGACGCGGCGTTCAAGCGCCTGCACATGCCGGTACGGCTGAAATTACGGGGATGTTTTCAGGCTGAAACATCCCCGTAATTTCAGCCGTTACGGACCCCCGCCGTGTGAACATACCCTAAGTGTTACACGAAAAAAATTGAATAAAATTGAAATTCAGCAGAAAAAATGAAATTTGCAAATTTCATTTCCACTTTGCTTTAATTCCTGTGAAATGCCTGAAGGGTTAAAAAACTTTCTATATGCTGTTTTGAATACTTTGAGGGGTCTAGTTTTTAAAATGGGGTGTTTTATGGGGGTTTCTAATACATAGGCGCCTCAAATCCACTTCAGAACTGAACTGGTACCTTCAAAAAAAGGCTTTTGAAATTCTCTTAAGAATATGAGAAATTGCTGTTTATGTTCTAAGCCTTGTAACGTCCAAGAAAAATAAAATAATGTTCAAAAAACGATGCCAATCTAAAGTAGACATATGGGAAATGTGAACTAGTAACTATTTTGGGTGGTATAACCGTCTGTTTTACAAGCAGATGCATTTAAATTCTGAAAAATGCTATTTTTGGTACATTTTCTCTAAATTTTGCAATTTTTCACAAATAAAGACTGAATATATCGACCAAATTTTACCACGAACATGAAGCCCAAAGTGTCACGAGAAAACAATCTCAGAATCGCTTGGATAGGTTTAAGCATTCCGACGTTATTACCACATAAAGTGAAATATGTCAGATTTGAAAAATGGCCTCTGAGCCTTAAAGAGGCTCTGTCACCAGATTTTGCAACCCCTATCTGCTATTGCAGCAGATCGGCGCTGCAATGTAGATTACAGTAACGTTTTTATTTTTAAAAAACGAGCATTTTTGGCCAAGTTATGACCATTTTCGTATTTATGCAAATGAGGCTTGCAAAAGTACAACTGGGCGTGTTGAAAAGTAAAAGTACAAGTGGGTGTGTATTATGTGCGTACATCGGGGCGTGTTTACTACTTTTACTAGCTGGGCGTTCTGATGAGAAGCATCATCCACTTCTCTTCAGAACGCCCAGCTTCTGGCAGTGCAGATCTGTGACGTCACTCACAGGTCCTGCATCGTGTCGGCACCAGAGGCTACAGTTGATTCTGCAGCAGCATCAGCGTTTGCAGGTAAGTAGCTACATGGACTTACCTGCAAACGCCGATGCTGCTGCAGAATCAACTGAAGCCTCTGGTGCCGATGTGTCCTCGCTCGTCTGACACGATGCAGGACCTGTGAGTGACGTCACAGCGTGATCTCTCGAGAACACGCTGTGTATCTGCACTGCCAGAAGCTGGGCGTTCTGAAGAGAAGTGGATGATACTTCTCATCAGAGCGCCCAGCTAGTAAAAGTATTAAAAACGCCCCGATGTACGCACATAATACACGCCCACTTGGACTTTTACTTTTAAACACACCCACTTGGATTTTTGCAAGCCTCATTTGCATAACTACAAAAATGGTCATAACTTGGCCAAAAATGCTCGTTTTTTAAAAATAAAAACGTTACTGTAATCTACATTGCAGCGCCGATCTGTTGCAATAGCAGATAGGGGTTGCAAAATCTGGTGACAGAGCCTCTTTAAGGGGTTAATAACCTATTACACATGTTACCTAAATCTTCCCATTTCATCACCTCTTATAAGTCAGGGAGGGAACTCCGCCATGATAATTTTATTTTTAATTATTGAGATATGAGTGACAGATTGAATTTCTGATGCAAACGGATGTCACTTTATCTGTTTTCCATGGGATAATATCGGCCCATAATTGGGCTTACATCGTTGGTCTTGTGGAGTCCATGCCTTGACGGGTCAGAGCTGTTTTAGCGGCACGAAATGGATATATTTAGTTTTATTGCTTCTCTTGAAAGGCCTGGCCATGTTTCTCCTCACGATGAGATAATCCTGGCCATCTGCTCCTTGCTATCTCTTCCTGTGTTTGTTTGTGTTGTGGAGATTGTGGTTTGGCTCGGAGGTCATGGTGGCATCCTGGTGGGACATCAGGTATCCACTTTATCTTGATTCTTCACAATTGTTTATGGTTTTTAATGCACGTGCTGACAGTACATAGGAAGCGGAGTGCTGCGGGGCTTAAAGGAATGGGGAATATTTATTTACCAAAACCACATATGTATAAACCAAATTTGTAGTTAAAGAAAATTTCCCCTAAAATCAAAAAAGTCCCCAAAAAGGGTTTGCGGTTAGCTCTTATATCTGTTACTGGAAAAGCTTGGTGCATTACAGCGCGATACAGCTATACATTCCTGTATTGCAGAATAAGGTCCTGTCCACACGGCGGAAGCCACCGCAAAATTCTGCCTGCCATTAATTTCAATGGGAGTCGGGCGCTTCTTTTTCCCACTAGATGATTTTTTTCAGCTAGCGGGAGAAAGAAGCATCCTGCCCGATCTTCGGGTGGATTCGGCCCGAACCTTCGATTGAAGTTAATTGGAGGAGGAATAAATTCTGCGGTGGATTTTGAGGCGGGACCCACCACGCAAAATCCGCTGTGTGAACGGACCAAAAGGGTCCTCTTACATGGTCCAACATGGGCCGTGTAAACGGTCGCCGATCAACCAGACAGCTTTCATTACCTGCGATGCAGGCAGGGCGACACAGCAATCTTTGGCAGCAGACCTGTGTTGAAGACAAAGACAGGACAGCAGAATTCTCATAATCTGTAGTATAGTGCCCTCTAGTGGAATCACAATCCATATTACAGTGACTCCTAGTGGTCACAGTCAGGTCTACCCATATATGTTGTATATATTCATGCAATCAGCACTAGTGTACAAATAGTAATTGTTTTTAATCCCACAGCTATTTTTGGCCTTGAGGACAGTGCGATATTTGTATTTTTTTTTTGCGATTTCACAGGCCAATTTTTTCAGCCTCGTAGCCGTTCCACCATTGTTTTTTGGAATTTGCTTTTACGGCGTTCACCGTTTGGAATAAATAACATGAGAACTTTATTCTATATTGATAGTTTGTTTTCTGTTTTGAGTTTTACTAAAAAAAAACAACTTTTTTTTCAAGAAAGTCCTTTGTTTTTGTGCCGTCGAAGTTGCATTATGGGGGCTTGTTTTTTCTGCTGCATTTTTCAATGGTGCCATTTTGGGTTACATCCAACTTTTTGATTACTTTTTATTCCTTTTTTTGGGAGGCAAGATGAACAAAAACAGCAATTCTGTTTTTTTAGGTCTTCTTTTTTACAAAATTCACCATGCAGGATAAATAACGAATACTTGTATAGTATGTTAAAATTATAGTTTGTCGCAGTGTATCCGCTTGTAATGGAAACCGCATGAGAATAAGAAAGACACGTGATCACACGAACAATAGCCGTTACGGAAAAAAAACGAACGATTATTGCAATATGAAAATTCAAGTCTTGGGATCGGCAATTGGCTCTTGTTTTACCAATCTATCTTTCCGTGTAAAAGGACCGTGAGAGCCAAAAGGCAGGATCCGCCCTGATGCTTTTAAGATGCAGAATCTCATTTAAGGGGCTTTCCGCTTTGGACAATTCTACTTATTAGGCGGATCCCTTGAGAATACGTTGATCACAATGTCGGACTTTGCAGCAATCAACTGTGATCTGTGGAAAAACCTGGCAGGAAGTGTGCAATTTCCCTACAGCGCCACCACAGGGCCATAATACATTACACAGTGTTCATTCAAATCAATTTGTTGTCTGTGTAATATCGGACAGGAGAGGTCTTCTAGAGGGAGAGACGCTCTTTGTAACCACTCTCCACTCTGCCAAGAGATGAAAATTATACACCGAGAATTAATATTAATTCAGAATTGTCTAATAGGGTCTATGAAGATGGTTTTTTTTTTTTTTTTTTTTTTTTAAACGGGACAACCCCTTTATTACATATTAGACCAATGGGTGCACGAACAGGGTATTGTACTCCAATAGAAATGAGTGAACCGATTCGGCACAAATTGAATTCGGTCCGAATTTCATAAAAGTTTCAGATTTGCCGAAATCTGAAACGTTTTGGGGCTCGCGGCGCATGAATCTGCCAAATGTTGCAACTTTGATTGACTGCAGAGGTCACATGGGACAAAACTACGTAATCTCAGGAGGCCGGCAGGGACGCGTCACTACGGAAGACTAAGGGAGGGTGAGTATGTTATTTTTTTTTAATTTTAGGGGTGGAATCGCAAGTCCCCCCATTGCACTGTTTGACTCTCTGATGTCTTCTAGGACTGTATCCAACTTGGATACAGTTCACAAGTGCCCCAAGGGCGGTCCTAAGCCCTGCAAGTGTTCCCGATCTCGTGCGTAAACATTGCCAAACGCCTACCCCTTAGTCTTGATTGACAAGTGTATGTGCAAGATTTCGGTGTCGAACACAGCGGCATAACTGAACGGTGGAGCCATCAATCAAGACCAAGGGGAGACGTTTGGCGGGGTTTCGTTTCGAGAGCCGGAGCACTTGCAGAGTCTGATACCGACCTTGGGACACTTGCAAACTCATTTGCATATGCGATCAAAGTTCTTTTTCTCTGCACTGCTAAGCCCATCTGCGGCCACAAAAGTATGTTTGGACATGTGTTTAGGTCCCCTACCCGGCGCTGGTATTTGATTAGTAGCCCTAAAGCATCTGACAGACTCCATTTACTTTGCATAATGTACAGCACTGCATATAGTCGCCCATTAAAAAAAACTGAATGGTGTCTGTGAAAATAAAAACAGAAATGGTTTATTTGGTTTCATCCTTGATCAGTACAATCTGTCCTAAAATTTACACGCGGTCCTTCAATGAACGCTGGTTGTCATGATCGGCGCTCCTCTCCTGATACCATGCTCCATCTATAGTTGGTCTGTGGGGCAGATACTATAAGACAATCACCAGTGATATCCCGGTGTTCCCTGGAGTCTGGGCACCCTGCTGGGACACTTCCTGCACGCTCTCGGATAAGTCCAGGTATCCGGGGAAGAGAGTCTCTTCTCCACCCTCCGGAGTGGTTTGCGCCATAGTTTGGTCAGGGTTCTTTGACAGTCTTTCTGTGAGATCATTCTCACGGCTGTCTTCAGTCTGACATGCATCGTCCATGGGGGAAGCGATGCACCGGGAGTTGTCTTGGGGTCCTGTCTCTCGGGGGGCTGGATGCTTGCGACTCTTGTGAGCAGCAAGGTTATCTCTCTTCTCAAACTTCTGGCCGCAAATATCACAGGGGAACTTGTAGAAAGAATCGGCATCATGTTTCTTCATGTGCCAGTTGAGGGAAGCCTTCTGCCTGCAGGTGAAACCACAGAACTCACACCTAGAAAAAGAAGAGGGTAAAGCGTTTCCTCCTAAAATAATAAAATGAATAATAAGAAAATAAACAACAACTAGGAAAATAAATGAAGGAGTTGGGTGGAGTCTGTGTCTTGCAAAAATATTCAACCCCGCTAGAAAGCCAAAGATTTGTCTGCATTAAAAATGACATTTAAGGCCCTTTTACACCGGCAATTATCGGGCTGTTCACAGAACGCTCGTTCCCGATCATTGTCCTGTGTAAACGGCAGCGATCAGCCGATGAACGAACAAACGATCGTTGATCGGCTGATCGTATAGTTTACGCAGCATGAAATATTATCGTTGTCGGCAGCTCATCTCCCTGTGTAAACAACGACATGATGGAAATGTATGAGGACAAGCGATCGTAGTAATGATCGCTCATCCCCATACATAGCCCCTGGTGAAAGGAGGAAATGAGCGCCGATCAATGAGCGGTCTCATTGATCAGCACTCGTTATTATGGCCAAAATTGGCCGGCGTAACAGTCACCACCCCCACATAGGCCAATTTTATGCAGAGCTCTTGATATAGTGGACAGGTGACATTTACTGCAGTCTCAGCACTTTTCCGTTTTGAGTTTTTTATGTAAAAATAAATTGTGAACCACCTTTAGGTGGTTGGTTAGGAAGTTGGTAACATTTTCAGACACTATAGCAGCCATTACAATGCCCATAGTGATGTTACCCTGCTTTACGGACACCCTGCCATGTAGATTTGCAAGTAGTGCAGGGAATTGTGTGCCGACAAATGTTCTAATGACTATTTTCTTCTAGAATGTTATTTTTTCTGCTTGTAGTTGGCACAAAAAAATAACATGTTTAGCTCCGACTGTGAACTCAAAGTTATTATTATGCAGAACTGACATAATATAAATTAGCAGTCATGGGAGGTTAGCAGAACGAGGCACTTACTGAAGTGGCTTCTCCCCCGTATGAATACGCCGGTGTATGATGAGGTTACTACTGCTCCGGAACGCACGGGCACAGAATTCACAGATAAAGTCCCTCCGGTCTGAAAAGAAAACCGGTAGATAACATTTCCCCCCACAGATAAAGCCCCTGACTCAAATTGTCAAAGAGTTTGTCCAGGGTTAGAGAACCATAACTGTTTTCTTCCAAAAACAGCACCACACCTGTCCACAGGTTGTGTGTGCTATTGCAGCTCAGCTCCATTCACTTCAATGGAGCCAAGCTGCAATACCAAACACAACCTATGGACAGATGAGGCGCTGTTTTTGGAAGAAAGCAGCCATGTTTTTCCAAACCTGGACAATCCCTTTAAGTCCTGAACAGAAGAGCTGTCTATTTATTTAGTAATATGGAAATTGGGAATATATCACCGCATAACTGGGCAGATGTTTTGAGTCTGGAAAAGCTACCCACGGAGAGCTGTCATGGTGGCAATATTGATCAGCCATGTTTCTTACAAGTAGATACAATCAATAAATGGCTGCATGTTTAAAGGGGTTGTCCAGGTTTGGAAAAACATGGCTGCTATCTTTCAAAAACAGCGCCACACTTGTTCATAGGTTGAGTCTGGTATTGCAGCTTGGCTCGTTTAAAGTGAATGGAGCTGAGCTGCGATACCACACAACCTGTGGACAGGTGTGGCGCGGTTTTTGGATGAAAGCAGTTATGGTTCTCTAACCCTGGACAACCCCTTTAAGGGAAACGAAATTACTAAAAAAAAAAAAAAAATAGTCAAGGGCCTAAATTTCCCCCATCATCTGTCATCAGGGAAAGCCGCTCCTATACAAACTATATTCTCCGCTTCCTAAGGTTGATTTGTGCGTGCAGCTTAAGGGCATGCCCACACGTGCCGGATTTCCTCCGCAACTGTCCGCATCAATGCCGCACAGAATCTGCGTTGCAGATTCTGCGGCGGATCTGCCCAAAATGTGCAGTAAATTGATGCGGACTAGCTGCTGCGGACTGCGGTCAAAGTGCTTCCCTTCTCTCTATCAGTGCAGTAGAGAGAAGGGACAGCACTTTCCCTAGTGAAAGTAAACGAATTTCATACTTACCGGCCGTTGTCTTGGTGACGCGTCCCTCTTTCGGCATCCAGCCCGACCTCCCTGGATGACGCGGCAGTCCATGTGACCGCTGCAGCCTGTGATTGGCTGCAGCCGTCACTTAGACTGAAACGTCATCCTGGGAAACCGGACTGGAGGAAGAAGCAGGGAGTTCTCGGTAAGTATGAACTTCTATTTTTTGACAGGTTGCTGTATATTGGGATCGGTACTCACTATCCAGGGTGCTGAAACAGTTACTGACGATCGCTTAACTCTTTCAGCACCCTGGACAGTGACTATTTACTGACGTCTCCTAGCAACACTCCCGTAATTCCGGGAGCCCCATTGACTTCCTCAGTCTGGCTGTAGACCTAGAAATACATAGGTCCAGCCAGAATGAAGAAATGTCATGTTAAAAAAGCAAGATGCATCCGCAGCACACATAACATGTGCATGACAGCTGCGGACTTCATTGCGGAAATTAGAATCTCCATTGAAGTCAATGGAGAAATTCCGCCATGAGTCCGCAACCAGTCCGCCACTGGTCCGAAACAGACAGAGCATGCTGCGGACACCAAATTCCGCACCGCAGCCTATGCTCCGCAGCGGAATTTTCAGCCTCGTCTAAACGAAGCCTACTAAAAAGAAGTGTAAGTCAATGGACAAACGGCTCCGCTGCGGATTAATGCTGCGGAGTGTCCGCAGCGGAATTCAAGAGCAATTCCGCCACGTGTGGCTTTGCCCTTATAGTGAGAGTTCTGAACTTACCGCTGTGTCTTTTCTCATGTTCTTTGAGATGCTTCTTGAAGTTGAATGTCTTCCCACACTCCATCACTGAGCAGTGGAAGGTGCGCTGGTTCATGTGTTGATATTTTTGGTGATACTGAAAAATTATATGGAAATGAGAAATGAATACCTAAATGATGCTTTTAATATTGTTGTTATTTTGTCGGCTAGAAATGTGCAGTCTATACACAAAATGATCAAGGGTCCCCCAAAAGAAAGGGAATTGTCTCCACAGCGCCATCGATAGATGGAGCAGGTAACAAAAATCACAAATTAATATGTAACTTAAATTAAACCATAAATGTGGCTGACACCACCAGGTTTATCACGCCTCCCAAATGTACCAGAAACTAGTGGGACAGTCCCTGATGCCAGGCGATGTCCCGCTGTCCTGCGGAATGTCCCAATTTCAACTGTATCTGTGTCCTCAAGACGCAGATGAATACATTGGTGGAGCAGGGAGTCATTAGCTCCCTGCTCCACCATTCACCCTTTCATCCCTGCCATGAGCGGCTTGGCACAGACAGGATGAGACCTACAGAGCGATCTCCTCCATTCGTCGTGGGAACGCGGCAAGGTGAGTATTTTATTTTTAATTATTTTTAGGAGGCACTATGGGGGCCTCCTAAAACACACTGTATTTGTCTGTGACACTCAAGGGCTTCATACTGTGTGGGGGCAAGATACTGTTTGAGGGCACTATAAGGGCATGATACTGTGAGGGCGCTATAGGGGCATGATACTTTGTCGGAGTCACTAATGGGGCTTGATGGTGTGTGCGCGGGCAATGTGGGGCATGATGCTGTGTGTGGGGGCACTATGAGTGCATGATGCTGTGTGGGGCACTATGAGGGCATGATGCTGTGTGGGGCACTATGAGGGCATGATGCTGTGTGTGGGGGCACTATGAGGGCATGATGCTGTGTGGGGCACTATGAGGGCATGATGCTGTGTGGGGGCACTATGAAGGGAATGATGCTGTGTGGGGGCACTATGGAGACATGATACTGTGTGGGGGCATAATGTTGTGTGGGGGCACTAGAATTGTGTGCCATAAAAAGGGGGAACTATAAAAGTGTGGGGGCCTAAAAGGAGAGCACGATTACTGTATGGGGCACAAAGGGAATTGGTTGTGTATGAACAGTGATTGGGCGGGGTTAGAGGCGTAGCTTTACGGTAAAAAACAATTAACACGTCGTGCTGATGTGGTCAGCAAATTGAAACCGTGCATCATCCCTATACCAAGCTGGAACAAGAGCAGAATATATGCAGGAAGCTTTGTCATAGGGAATTACGGTATATCCAGGGTAAGAACTAATCAGCTTTTTTATTTTTTTACACAATTTTCACGCACACTAAAGGGGTTTTATGTAAGACTTCTAGTGATATAACGTGATATAAATAAGAAAAAGTTGACTCAAGAGGAAAAAAGGTTTTCTCTTGGATTCACACGTTGCGGTAGATGCGCCACACGGTCCAAAAAAAAATGTGCAATTTACCACAAACTGCTGCGGTTTTGCGATGCATACATTGGCTGTGCGGTTTTGCGATGCATACATGGACTGTGCGGTTTTTACAAGTGGTACACATTACAAACATGTTTTTCACCTGTTAAAAGTGTGTGGTCAATAACTGAATCGCCCAATGCCTGCAAGGCAATCGGCTTTTGTCCACTCAGCGCACTACCGCAACGTGTGAACACAGTCCTAACACCTCCCCCCACAAGTTGTTGAGGCAGACCGTGTCTGTCTATTGTACTCACATTCAGGTATTGCCTCTTGGAAAAGATCTTCCCGCAGTCGTCATATTCACACATTAACAGCTCCTGTGGTGTGGCTTTCCTGCAGAATATACAGCCGCCTATTACATACAGCCATATATACACAGCGGGCGAGATTTCTAAAGACTGGCGCAAAGTAAAGGGGAGAAGTTGCCCATAACAACCAATCGTACGGTCTCTTATGTTCGAAAGGACCTATGAAAAATGAGAGCTGGATTCTGATTGGTTTCTAAATGCCACTGCTTTACTTTTCCTTTGCAGCAAGTTTTGAAAAAGTTTAAAAAAAAAAAAAAAAAAAACTTTCCCCCCTAAAGCATTGTACATTTTTTTAATAATAAACATAATTGGTATCGCCGAGTCCGTAAAAGTCGGAACTATTACAATATAACATTATTTACCACACACGGTGAATGCTGTAGGAAAAAAAGCCAAATATGTTCGTTTCTCCTGGCTCTGATATCAACAATGTGTATAAACTCGGGCCACAGCAGGTAAAATAAATTGGGTTTGTAAGCGGCACGCCAAACACTCTCGCCCAACCCTGGGTTTCACCCTTCAATTAGACATGTCACACAAGCCCCAGAGGAAGCGAAAGCCAGGGTCGGGCAAGAGTGTTTGGAGTGCCACTTACGAACTCTTAGGGCCTGTTCACATCAGCGTTCGCTTTCCGTATCGGGGTTCCGTCTGAGGTTTCTGTCAGGTGAACCCCGCAACGGAAAGTCAAACTGAAACCACAGCTTCCGTTTCCGTCACCCTTGATCTCAATGGTGACGGAAACATTGCTAATGGTTTCCGTTCGTCACCATTCCGGCAGGTTTCCGTTTTTTCCGACGGAATCAATAGCGGAGTCGACTCCGCTATTGATTGTCGTTAAAACGGAAACCTGCCGGAATGGTGACGAACGGAAACCATTAGCAATGTTTCCGTTACCATTGATATCAATGGAAACGGAAGCTGTGGTTTCAGTTTGACTTTCCGTTGCGGGGTTCACCCGACGGAAACCTGCCACGGACCCCGGAACAGAAAGCCAACGATGATGTGAACAGGACCTTATCGTTTTTACCTATTTGATGCTTTTATTCATTGTTATTTTTGGGAGTATGGATTTAACCTAGCGTGGAGCGAACAGTTTCTAGAGGGTGATGCACGATGTCTCTTTTTTTCCACCTACTAAAGATATAAGATCTTGTCCTACCAGGAGTTTTGAACGTGGAGAGACTGTACGGAGCTCTGTGGAACTACAGGGAGAAGAATAACCATCTATACCCTCGCTGGATCGCGGACTGTCTCCTGCATTTTACTAGGGGAGAGTGTCCATACCGATTACAAGTTGGGCTGTTTAACCAGTGCCGTCTGAGCGGTAAAATTGTGCGGTGTTTTATTTTATGTAAAAAAGAGCCGATTCTGAAGTCACTTACCGGATCCTCTTCTTACATATTTGTGCCAGTTCTTCATCTACAAGAGATTTTCGCCTGGAAAGGACATATTAAAGAAAAATATATTTTTATAAAATTCTGTTTCCGGTCACTTCTGGGGTTTTCTGGAGGCACAAAAAAACCTGACGCTGCTCTTTTAGTATATAAGTTAAGCACTTACTAAATAGTTTTATATTACCAAAGAAGCCGTGATACCCGAAAAAGAGCAGCGGTCACAAAATCCAAAAAGTTACTGGGTTTTAGAAAGCTGCGACGTGTCGTGACAACTGCACGTCATAGGGAGCTGTCTCCCCTTCTCTTACGTGTCGGCGCGTCATTGGAAATGGGCAGGACGGCATGCTACAGAGGTGGTGGGAGGCCGGGAAAAACAAAATTACGCATACACATATGGAAGGGGGAGGTAGCTCCCTGCGAAAAAAAAAAACGAAACTTCTATGATCACGTGACCGCTCTACCGTTTGGGCGATCCGGTCATCTTTGGCAATATAAACTATTTAAAAAGTGCTCTACATTTATATTAAATGACTGCCAAACTCCATACAGTGAAAGGACAGCTGGGATCTCACATCAATGTAACTTAGCATCAGGACCACAGACGGGCATGGAGGAGCACCAGCGCGTGAGTTTTCACCTACCGGCTTGTCTTCTGACCTCTGCATTGGCTGCTCTGTGGCTCCCATTCCTCATTTCCATGTGTTTCCGTTTCAGCATTCTGCTCCTCCTCCCCCATTGCGCTTGACATCTCTCCGCTCTCACTTTGTGGCTCCTTCTGTTCTACAAGATCAGTTAATCTATAAGGAAAAACAACAGGTAGAGAGAATATATAGACGGAGTCTCCCATGAAACGTGTTCACACTGGGGCTGGTGTGCGTGGTTTCTTTATTACTTCATAGTGATCAGTGATCTCCTCTCTACCATTTTTTGCTCGCCCTTCGCCAACAATAAAGATCAGCGGTGTTCCCTTTCAGTTTTTGGCGTGAGTGAGCGGGGACTTTACGGACATTGGCACTGTAGCCACTAAGCTGGGTGACCCAAAACAGCACCAGATACATTTTGCTGCAGTGCTGAAATGATTTAGTTGTGCAGCGTACATTGTATATAATCTTATTATACAGCATCCAAATAAATCCCACAGACAAAATGTATGTATGTATGAATAGAGTGGCTGCCATGCTGTATCTCTGTAACTACCCAGACATTGAATGGAGCGATAGTGCGCTCCATTCAATGCAAATTTGTAAAAACATGTGAACTGTACAGACTGTATACTCCAGCGGTATTCTACCTGTGCCTTACCAGCATAATCAACCAATGACTTGTAGCGCATGATGGGAGTTTTTGTTTTTAACAGCGGGAGAGCAACAGTTTGAAGAACACTGCCGAACATCATAGTATTGCACATTATCCTTCTCAGACCCCTCACCTCAGTCCCAAGCATGGCTTCCCTCTCCTCAGTCCCCAGCATGGCTTCCCTCTCCTCAGTCCCAAGAATGGCTTCCCACTCCTCAGTCCCAAGCATGGCTTCCCTCTCCTCAGTCCCCAGCATGGCTTCCCTCTCCTCAGTCCCCAGCATGGCTTCCCTCTCCTCAGTCCCCAGCATGGCTTCCCTCTCCTCAGTCCCCAGCATGGCTTCCCACTCCTCCTCATAAATGTGTGATAGGTGCAGGTCCCAGCTCTAGGAACCGCACCTATGTGGAAAACTGGGGTCTCCCAACACCTGTGCCACCTAGTGAGACGGCCATCGGCCGCCACATCCAGGCAGAGAATAAATATGAGTTCTATGGGAGTTAGAGACAGTCGAGCAAGCGAGTATCTTTAAAGTGTAACTAAAGTTTTAAAAAACTTTTGACATGTTATAGTGACTTGTCCGAAATTTTGATTGGTGGAGGTCTAAGCACTGAAACCCCCACCAATCATTAAAACAAAGCGGCAGAAGCGCTCGGTGTGAGATGTGCCGCTTTTTTCTGATCGTTTTTTTCTTGGCTCTCCTCTAAACCGTGTACGGGCTCAATAGAAAATCTATGAGTCCGTAGTGTTGTGCCGATTAGAAACAAGGCAGCACAACACTCACCCAAGTGCTTGTGCCGCCTTGTTTTAGCGATCAGTGGGAGTCTCAGTGCTCGGACCCCCAACTATCAAAAACATTTGACATGTCACTATGACATGTCAAGAGTTTTTTAAAAAAAAGTTTAGTTACCCTTTAAGCATCTAATTTTTGCATAGTTGTCCCTTACCCTTCAAGGTTCTCGAAAGGTGTTTTTTGTCTGGTAACATCTTCTGGTAAGGACTCTTGTATGTGGCTTTTCTTTTTGGATAAATCGGTATTTGGAGGTAATCCAAGAGGTATATCAATATCTTGGCCTACAGGAAAAACATTTCTTTAGAAATCATTTCCATTCAGACATATACTAGAATTGGTGACTGTCTTGTACCTTTCAGGTCACGGCTAGCATTGTCCTCACTGGTAGGCTGAACTTTGGAATGAGATACTTGTTCCGTTCCATCTATTTTTGTGTGATAACCCTTGCTACCACGAGGAGACCTTCTACAAGGAAAGGACAACGCGGCCTTTGGTCCAGTCATTAAGGCTTGTTGGTAGGACTGTGACAGCTGATTATGAGCTCTCGGATATCTGCATGCCCGACCTTAGAGGAAGGTTGAACGGAAAAAAAAAAAAAAAGGATGGAAGATGAAAGTTGGATAAGTTGAGATTTGTGAAGAACTTCTGATATGGAATACGAAACATCGAGGGAAAACTCATTATTGGAATATAGACCATTAAGACGGTCTATTATCCCTTACCAGAAGTGGAGGCTTCAGGCCTTTTCTTTGCTGGCTCCATGGTGATGCTCTCCTGTGTATCTTCAGATACCTCAACACCCTGAGGACTTGTATCTTCATCTTCTGTTTCTCCAACCTCTGTTGTGGAGAGAACTAGTATTTCATGTCCTATACTTTGGCACAAACCCTCATCGGTTACGAGTTCCTCCTGATTTTTATCTGCACTGGTCTTCAGTGGCCATTCATTTCCAGGGATCATGAGCAGTCCCTCTTCTGATATGCTCTCGGTTATGCTCCCAGAATCAATAGATTGTTCTGGCTGAACATTAACGTTGTCTGGACTCATATTAGGACTTGCATCGGTCCTGGACTGTTTCTCAGATAAACTTTCCTGTACAGCAGTGGCATATGGCTCTATCTCAGTTCTCTGTAGGCTTAGCTGGTTCTCTGTATTAATCACTTGTCCCACCTCTGCTGGTATCTCAGGGACATTTTCCGGTCCCATTGTCCTGTTTTGTTGCATGGGTGACAGGTCTGGGACATCCGTGTTATCATCAAGCCCCGCACTGCAATCATGTGGGTGCCAATGAAACTGATGATCGTCTTTGCAACCCCATAACAGAAGCGGGGTTTCAGGGGCCTCGGTTGAACATGGTTGTGCTAAGATGGTAGGGGGAGACTGACAGTTTCTGCCATGTTGGTGACATAAGAAAGCCAAGCGATGGAGAGTTTGGACAGACACAGACAACAGGGTGATTGCTTTTGGAACTATTTCACAGAAAAAAATATATATAAGAGGCATATGAGAAAACACTTAATCTCTTCAAATAATTTATTTTTAAACCTTTTTTATATCCAAGAAGGATTCAGTCTGCTTTAAGTGTAAGGGCTCATTCAGACACGCGTGTAAGTAGTCAGTGTGACGTCCGTTAAAACAACGGTTGTCACACGGACTCATGTATTTCAATGGGGCCGTTCACACGACCGTTGTTTCAATGGAACGTGTGAAGGGTCCGTGAAAGAATAGGACAGGTCCTATTTCCTTGCCTTTCACACATCCCTCTATAGACTCTAGTCTATGGGGTTCCGTAACAACACGACCCGCACGGGTGCACCTTGGATATGAAAAACGGCAGTTTTTCCATGTCCGATGTTGCCCACGCTTGTCTGAATGTAGCGTAAAGGGGAAGTGACATGGATTCTCTGAAACTATATCTGGTAGATCTCTTCTAGCTGATAAAATATAAAAGGTGTTTGACAATATGTGATGAACACAGCTCCCCTCCGCCTCCTCCCTGCACAAGGACCTCTGCACATGTCACAGAGCATGCCCACAGCACTCTAATAGAAATCATATCATCTCAATTTCTGACTGAAGTTTCCTAAGTCCGGGTGCGTGCTATAAAACAAATCTCAGCACTGCCGTACACAGACAAGAGCAGTAGTGCTTAGGACGCGAATACAGTTGAACCCAATGGTGGAGCAGGGAGCCTTCAAAAAAATGTGCTATTTAGATAAAAAAATAAATTTATGCCTGTCAGCAGTTTTTGCTTCAACTATAAACCTTAATATTAATTTATTATTTTGATTTATTGGGTTAATTTATTGCTATTTTTTAAATTTACATTTTGCTATTTGTGTTTAGATCTTTATTATTAGAAAGAATGGTAGTTTTGAATTGATTCAACGGGGGAGTTGGGTGCAACTTGCTTCATCTGCCTAGGGCACCAAAATGCCTGTCCCGGCTGTGGTACGTTGACACTATTAAAACTAGATTTTAACCACGCCTGGAAGACTTTCAGAAACACACAATACTTCTTACCTGGAGTTCCAGGGCTGGTAGTTGTCCTGTAACTGTGGAGAAAAGAAGAAAGTGTTGTCAGGCCAGTAATAGTTCAAGAATGAAAAAAACGGTGCAATGGCGGACAGGCATCTATACTGACCTGTCCAGCAAGAATTTGGCAAGCTGAGAGTGCAGAGAAAAGCCCAAATGATCTTTCAGGGCACACCATTCATCTAGGTGAGAGCCAAGACGGACTCGGCACTTCCCTCTCTGAGCATCTAGAAGACGCCGCTTCTCACGCCGAGCAGCTTCCTGGAAGAACATGGATATTTGTAAGTTTGGCCCAATAATCCCCTCACTTTTATACAACACGAGTGTAATACCTATTGATTTATTTAATGCATACACTGTAAGGCCAGATTCACGCGAACGAGTGCAAACTCGGATGTGAAAAACTGCACTTTCTCATGTCCGCGTTGCCCCCGTACGGGTCCCGTTTTCACAGATCACCTTAGACTTGAGTGTATCGAGGGATCCGTGAAAACTTAAGAAAACGGGACATCTATTTTTCAACAGACCCTTCACATAGTCCGTTAAAACAACGGCCGTGTGAACGGCCCCATTGAAATACATGCGTCCGTGCGCCGACAGTCTGAATTCGACCTAAATGCTAGATTCACAGTTCTTACATAATGTAGAGTACCCATTGTGCAGCTATTGTTTTAACAGAGGTTTCCCCAATGCCACTTACTCACCTAAGCATACATAAGGCTCCCACAAACATTCTCCCCTTAAATTTGGGATACTCAATACAACATTTACTTATAAAGAGGACCGGTCACTAGGTCATATAAGTTGAACTGGTTTACTGACCTGAATAGTGCGGTCTCCCTGATTCCAGCGCTGTTTTTCTTTTTTTCCTGGGCCCTCCCATTCCAGAGATATGACCCACTGTTGTGTTGGCTCCCACTATGCTTATTTGATTAAGTTAGCCAACAGGGCGTGAACTACCCTCAAGCTACCTCGCGCTGATTGGTCAGCATCAGAGGCAGGTAAGCTAGCTCCACCCCCTTGTCCAACTACAGCAAATGAGCATAGGGAGGGCCAATCAGCAAACACTCTTACACGGCTCACGTCGGGCCATGTAAGAGGACCCTCAGCTGAGAGCAGGACTAGGTATGTACTGGTCTGCAGCCTATGAATGTAAACGAGTGCTTTCATTCACGGACAGCAAACTAATGCACTGAAGAGGTATTGAAACATAAATGGGGAATTTATTAACGACTATTCCATATTGGTACAATAATTTGCTAATTTTTGCTGTTTTATGGCATAGAATTTGCCGCATATTACGCGAACATAGTTCAGTTTAAGACTAGAATATGAAACACCATTCTTAATAATATTCCCTAAAGTATATTAGACAGCTGTAAAAATTTGTATCATACTATAATCAACCTATACTGACCTAAAACTGGAAAAACCCTTTAATTCGTAGCCAAATTCCTTAGGGTAACTTGATGACCCCGTTTGATGCTGTACACTTACTGGTGACCTGCTGGTTAGATCACTCTACCTGGCGGCTCAGAAGGCACATATTCTCTCTTTGCTAACCTAGTAGATTAGATTTATACAAGAACCCTAAATACAGCCATACAAAAGTATTACCTAACTTTGCCCAACTTTACCTAATGTGCTGACATGAGTAGAGAGATATAATCCTAGCAGGAATATATGGGCACTACTATGTTGGCATTGTGATAATAATTTATGCTAGTGTTATTTGGGCACTGTATGGCATGATTATATGGAGACTATGGGAAGATTAGGGCATTGTAAGGAATTGGTCAGAAGTATCACTTTGGGCACTGTATGGTACTAGTATTTGATCATTTTCTGGCACTGCTGTTTGAGCATTGTACAGTGGATACGGCTTGTCACCGTTATGGATTGTGTATGGGAGTAAGCACTATTACTTGTGGATCATCTACCACTGTTATTTGGCCAGTGTATAGCTGTGGAAGATATTATTCATGGACTGTTGTGGCAGTTTATGGCAATAGCCATGATAATTTGGGAACGGATGGGCATGGTTATATGGGCATTGCATGGCAGTAGGGGCTATTATCTGAAGAATACTTGGCAATAAACGGCAATAGACACTTAAATTTGGGCAGTGCACGACAAAATTATTTCCGTCGAGGATTGTTTAGAATGGTTATTTGGAAAGTTTGCCACTTTCGAAAATGAAGACCGTGTGGCACTGTATAGAAGTATTATTGAGTAACTGTGTGGCACTGTATAGAAGTATTATAGAGTAACTGTGGCACTGTATAGAAGTAATATTGTGTAACTGTATGCCACAATATATAAGTATCATTGAGTAACTGTGTGGCACTGTATAGAAGTATTATTGAGTCACTGTGTGCCACTGTATAGAAGTATTATTGAGTCACTGCATGGCACTGTATAGAAGTATTATTGAGTAACTGTGTGGCACTGTATAGAAGTATTATTGAGTAACTGTGTGGCACTGTATAGAAGTATTATTGAGTTACTATATAGCACTGTATAGAAGTATTATTGAGTAACTGTGTGGCACTGTATAGAATTATTGAGTCACTGTGGCACTGTATAGAAGTATTATTGAGTCACTGCGTGGCACTGTATAGAAGTATTATTGAGTAACTGTGGCACTGTATAGAAGTATTATTGAGTAACTATGGCACTGTATAGAAGTATTATTGAGTCACTGTGTGGCACTGTATAGAAGTATTATTGAGTAACTATGGCACTGTATAGAAGTATTATTGAGTCACTGTGTGGCACTGTATAGAAGTATTATTGAGTCACTGTATAGAAGTATTATAGAGTAACTGTGGCACTGTATAGAAGTAATATTGTGTAACTGTATGGCACAATATATAAGTATCATTGAGTCACTGCGTGGCACTGTATAGAAGTATTATGGAGTCACTGCGTGGCACTGTATAGAAGTATTGAGTAACTGTGTGGCACTGTATAGAAGTATTATTGAGTAACTGTGTGGCACTGTATAGAAGTATTATTGAGTTACTATATAGCACTGTATAGAAGTATTATTGAGTCACTGCATGGCACTGTATAGAAATATTATTTAGTAACTGTGGCACTGTATAGAAATATTATTAAGTAACTGTATGGCGCTCTATAAAAGTATTATTGAGTAACTGTGGCACTGTACAGAAGTAATATTGTGTAACTGTATGGCACAATATATAAGTATTATTGAGTCACTGCGTGGCACTGTATAGAAGTATTATTGAGTCACTGCGTGGCACTGTATAGAAGTATTATTGTGTAACTGTGTGGCACTGTATAGAAGTATTGAGTAACTGTGGCACTATATATAAGTATTATTGAGTAACTGCGTGGCACTGTACAGAAGTATTATTGAGTAATTGTGTGGCACTGTACAGAAGTATTAGAGTCACTGTATAGAAGTATTTTTGAGTCACTGTATGGCGCTCTATAAAAGTATTATTGACTAACTGTGGCACTGTATAGAAGTAATATCGTGTAACTGTATGGCACAATTTATAAGTATTATTGAGTCACTGCGTGGCACTGTATAGAAGTATTATTGAGTCACTGTGTGGCACTGTATAGAAGTATTATTGAGTCACTGTGTGGGACTGTATAGAAGTATTATTGAGTCACTGTGTGGGACTGTATAGAATTATTGAGACATGGTATGGCACTGTATAGAAGTATTATTGAGTCACTGTGTGGCACTGTATAGAAGTATTATTGAGTAACTATGGCACTGTATATAAGTATTATTGAGTCAGTGTGGCACTGTGTAGAAGTATTATTGAGTCACTGTGTGGCACTGTATAGAAGTATTATTGAGTAACTATGGCACTGTATAGAAGTATTATTGAGTTACTGTGGCTGTAAAGGATCTGCCAGACACAGCTCCTAAGTCTGAGAGAGTGACACGATCTTCTACCAGCTAGCTCCCGTCCTCTATTTATACCTGCATTTCCTGCTCCTCCTTTGCCTTATTGACCTTGCTTAATTTTGACCCTGGCTTTACGGACTACGCTCCTGCTCTGCGATTGGTACCACGTACACTCCTGGTTTGACTCGGCTCGTTCAGTACTCTTGTTGCTCACTGTGTTGCCGTGGTCAACTGCCCCATTTCCCTTAGCTTCTGTGTACCCTTGTCTGTTTGTCTGTCTTGCACTTACTGAGCGTAGGGACCGTCGCCCAGTTGTACGCCGTCGCCTAGGACGGGCCGTTGCAAGCAGGCAGGGACTGAGTGGTGGGTAGATTAGGGCTCACCTGTCTGTCTCCCTACCCCATCATAACAGCAGAGCCAGGAAAGAATCACAGGCAAAGGAGGAGCAGGAAATGAAGGTATAAATAGACAGAGGGCGGGAGCTAGCTCCGTCTGACCAGGCTGCGATAGGCTCTCCCACTCCTCAGCCTCCCAGCCTGACTGGTAGAAGATCGTGTCACTCTCTCAGACTTAGGAGCAGGTGCAGACTGATTACTCACGGGCGTCGCCACAGAAGCTGTGTCTGACAGATCCTTTACAGTGGCACTGTATAGAAGTATTATTGAGTCACTGCATGGCACTGTATAGAAGTATTATTGAGTCACTGCATGGCACTGTATAGAAGTATTATTGAGTCACTGCATGGCACTGTATAGAAGTATTATTGAGTCACTGCATGGCACTGTATAGAAGTATTATTGAGTAACTGTGTGGCACTGTATAAAAGTATTATTGAGTCACTGTGTGGCACTGTATAGAAGTATTATTGAGTCACTGCATGGCACTGTATAGAAGTATTATTGAGTCACTGCATGGCACTGTATAGAAGTATTATTGAGTCACTGTATAGAAGTATTATTGAGTCACTGCGTGGCACTGTATAGAAGTATTATTGAGTCACTGTGTGGGCACTGTATAGAAGTATTATTGAGTAACTGTGTGGCACTGTATAGAAGTATTATTGAGTCACTGCATGGCACTGTATAGAAGTATTATTGAGTCACTGCATGGCACTGTATAGAAGTATTATTGAGTCACTGTATAGAAGTATTATTGAGTCACTGTGTGGCACTGTATAGAAGTATTATTGAGTCACTGTGTGGGCACTGTATAGAAGTATTATTGAGTCACTGTGTGGCACTGTATAGAAGTATTATTGAGTCACTGCATGGCACTGTATAGAAGTATTATTGAGTCACTGCATGGCACTGTATAGAAGTATTATTGAGTCACTGTATAGAAGTATTATTGAGTCACTGTGTGGCACTGTATAGAAGTATTATTGAGTCACTGTGTGGGCACTGTATAGAAGTATTATTGAGTAACTGTGTGGCACTGTATAGAAGTATTATTGAGTCACTGCATGGCACTGTATAGAAGTATTATTGAGTCACTGTGTGGCACTGTATAGAAGTATTATTGAGTCACTGTGTGGCACTGTATAGAATTATTGAGACACGGTATGGCACTGTATAGAAGTATTATTGAGTCACTGTATAGAACTGTCTGGCACGGTTATTTTGGCATGTTACACAGGAGGGTGTAATGCGGTTGAATTTATCTGTATTGGGCCAAATTCAGACAAACGTGGGGAAACTCTGACATGAAAAACTAAGATTTTTCACGTCCGAGTTGCACCCGTGCGGGTCCCGTTTTCACGGATTCCCGTAGACTTGGAGGGTTCCGTAAAAACTGAAGAAAATAGGACACGTTCTATTTTTCAACCGACCCTTCACGCGGTCCATCTAAACAACAGCCGTTGTTGAAATACAGGAGTCCGTGTGACGTGGTTTCAACGGCCGTCACACTGACGTATACTACGGTTGTCTGAAATCGGCTTTAGGGTGCGCCCTCGCGTTAAAATATTCTGCAATGGAAGAACTAGAGGAATCTTTTTCCCATAGACATATACTGTAGTTTTCCGCAGCGGAAATACAATGCAGGTTTGCCACGTGTAAGCGCAGCCTTACATCCGCAATGTAAAAACCTTCCGTGGTTCTACGGAACTGGACTTGTTTAACCTGGTAATAGCTGCGCAGCCAAAATCCGCAGCGCAAGACCGCGGCAATCAGATTAAAAATACGCACGGTGGGAAATAGCCGCACGGCAAAAAGACAGTGCCAATTCAGCACGTGTGATGTTACTGTACCTCTAGGCTACGTTCACACGGGACAGATACGCTGCATAAAAGTACACAACGTATTCGCCCTGGACGCCGCAAGGAATTCCGGACGAAAAACCACACCAAATTGTGATGCAGCTTTTCGGCCAGAAGGTCCGCTGCGGGAAAAAAAGCAGGTAAAAAAAAATAAAAAAAAATCAGATACTTACCCGAAGTCATGGCGACACGTCCCTCTGCCGTCCTGCAGCCCGGCCTCCTGGGACGACGTTTCATCCCATGTGTCCGCTGCAGCCTGTGATTGGCTGCAGAAGTCACATGGGATGATACATCACCCCTGGAGGACGGGCTGGCGACAGGAGCGGAGATCTGGGTAGGTATAAGATTTGTTTACATCTCATCCACAATTAATTCCGTTGCGAAAAATCTGCATCATTATTAACGCTACATGTGAACACGGCCTTACAGACAAACTGCACAATGGAAAGCACAGAGTATCATCGATCACCTCACGAGGAATGATTTTAGATTGATGGCCGATGACATAATACAAGGACGGGTCAGGACTGAAATTAAAGTGCTGGAATTAAATGTTGTGCTTTTTTTTTTTAACCATTTCATAACAGCAGCGGCTGCGTACATGCCCTTCAGCGCTCCTTATGGAGTGAATTTCCATGGGCGCTAATATCTGACGCACCTTATATCTCATGGTGCGCTGTTTTGGGGTCCATTGACCTCTATGGAGAGTGTTCATTCACAGACTGAGCAACTTTGTCACCCCGAAGGAAATAAACGGCGCAGACTGTACAACTCAATGCTATAGGAAGCAACAGAGTTTATAAGAGACCCTCAGCAAATAGCGCCGTGATGTCACACTAACACGAACTTAGCACACACGTGCTCCCAGGCGCTGAGGATCACGGGAAGGCACCTACAATGTCTGCTGGGACTTCTAGTGCTCCAGCCAGAGACCCACAGCCACCAAAACGTCCTCTAATTTTGCTCTCAGACCATATAGATTTATGCATCAGTGACGTCACGAACCCAGGAATGACCGGGTCCTGGCGGCCACCGTAAAGCAGCTGCACGCTGAAACCCCGCAACGCTCACCTGCATTGCCCTTTTAAGAGGGGGGTCCACCACTTCACGGCCCGGCGCTGCTCTCAGCTCGTTGTTGATTAGGTTTACTGACGTCATTATATGGGCGTGAGCTAACGTGCGACGCCTCCTGTCACGTGTTTACGGAACGCGCCCAAGCAGTGCCATTTTAACTCAGGGAAACCCTGTTCCACTGCCAGGAGTATGAGAGTTGGCAGCTTGTCAAAAATGACATGAAAATATGATGAAAATCCATGTTATGACAAATGTATGTATGTTAGAATTGATATTTGCAGCCAGTACAGAGATACCTAACATAGATATAGTTATGCACACTACGGGCATCTGTGGCAGGCGCACAGTGTTATGCTTTGCTATATAGGCATACAGTGGCATATGTCCCCAATAGGTAGGCTCCTATAGCAAAATAATCTAAAACGCACAATATACATATTTTTTTACTATATAATAGCGCAGTTTACTATGATATTGTATAAAGCAAAAAAAACAACGCATACCAGCTCGCTATACATCACACCTCACAACTTTCAATTATTGTAAAGACTGACAACAAATGTGAAGCGCAGTGCCGGAAAATTATTTTCTTGTTAAGCCACGCCTCTAACCCCGCACAATCGCCACCCATACACACCCACTTCAGCCCACACAGTATCATTCCCTCATAGTGTTTCCCCACAGTGTAGAGCCCCACCAAATAGTATAATGCCCCCATAGCTGCCCCACACACAGTATAATGCCCATATCAGGGGCATAACTATAGGGGTGCAAAGGAATCCCTGGAGCCTAAGGAGGCCCAAAAGGTCCTTCTGCCCTATATAAGACAAGTATGATGAATGACATGTAACAATTGGGGATGCCCTGTAACAGATTTTGCATTGAGGCCCAGGAGTTTAAAGTTACGACTCTGGCCCCTATAGGGCCTCCCACACACAGTATAATGCCCCCATAGCTGCCCCGCCCACAGTATAATGCTCCTATAGTGCCTCCCCACACAGTATAGTGCCCCCCACACAGTATAATGCCCCCATAGCTGCCCCGCCCACAGTATAATGCTCCTATAGTGCCTCCCCACACAGTATAGTGCTCCCCACACAGTATATTGCCTCTCACACAGTATAATGCCCCCATAGTACCTCTCCAGACAGTATAATTCCCCCATAGTGCCTCTCACACAGTATAATGCCCCCATAGTGCCTCTCCACACAGTATAATGCCCTCATAGTACCTCTCCACACAGTATAATGCCCCCATTGTACCTCCCCACACAGTATAATGCCCCCATAGTGCCTCCCCACACAGTATAATGCCCCCATAGTGCCTCCCCACACAGTATAATGCCCCTATAGTACCTCTCCACACAGTAAAATGCTCCCATAGTGCCCCCCACACAGTATAATGCCTCATCGTGCCCCCCACACAGTATAATGCTCCCATAGCTGCCCCTATACAGTATTATGCCCCATAGCTGCACCCACACATTATAATGCCTCCGTAGCTCCCACACAGTATAATGCCCCATAGCTGCCCAACACAGTATAATGCCCCCATATCTGCCCCCAAAGAGTATAATGCCCTGCTAGATGCCCCCCACATCCCGTATAATGCGCCCATAGTTCCCCGACAGAGTGCAATGTCCCAATAGCTGCCCCCGCGCAGTATAATACCCCCATAGCTGCCCCCCACATCCAGTATAATGCCTCCATAGCTGCTCCCACACAGTATAATGCCCTTATAGCTTCCCCTACACAGTATAATGTCCCCATAGCTGCCGCACACATCTAGTATAATGCCCTCATAGTGCTCCCACAGAGTACAATGCCCCCATAGTTGCCCTAACACAGTATAATACCCACATAGCTGCCCCCACGCAATATAATTTTCCCATGGCTGCCCTCCACTTTAGTATAATGCCCCCATAGCTGCCCCTACATAGTATAATGCACCCGCTGCTGCCGCCATGTAGTATAATGCTCCCATAGCTGCCCCCACGCAGTATAATAGCCCACAGCGGCCCCCACGCAGTATAATGCCCCTATAGCTACCCCACACACAGTATAATGCCCCTATAGCTACCCCACACACAGTATAATGCCCCTGTAGCTACCCCACATACAGTAGAATGCCCCCATATTGCCTAATAAAATACTCATCTAGCCCCGTTCCCACAATGATTGGAGGAGATCTCTCTGCTCCTCTGGGCTGTGGGTCGCTCGGTGTAGACAGGCGTGATGACGTCACTGCATCGAGCCTGTGTCTGCTAAGCCGTTCACGGCCAGCGTTGCATAGTGTATGGTGGAGCAGGGAGCCATCAGCATTTTATTCAACTGTATTTGCGTCCTGAGGATGCATTTACAGTTTAAACTGGGACATGCCACCAACCGCAAGGGACATGGAACACCGCCCGTAACCCAGGACTGTCCCCCTGGATCTGTGACGGTCAGGAGGTATGCCTTTGCTATGCACTGGGTGAATGGGGCCCTAAGGATAAGTATGGCATAAGGCAATGGCAACAGAGCCTTACCGTCCCGAACTCTGGGGCCAATAAAAAAGGGTTGTGAAAAATATCTATTTTCTGTTTATGTGGGGGAGTTTTTTTTTTTATCTATTTCATAATTTCACGTTTTGAAGGGAATGCTAATAAGGAGCTTGACTGACCACTGCTTACATGTTCAGTCACCTTGCTGACAAGGGGGGCGGGGGGATGTACTACATTTTTTTCATGCATCAAAATGAAAAAGAAAACTACTCTGCAAATAGCTTTGAGTAAAAATGTCCTACTGTTTTGAATCTGCACCACCTATGCAAATCTATGCGTCGCTATGGGAACAGACAACAAACAAACCCTGTGTAGTCTGATCCTGTAGCCATATGTTCTTCCATCTTTACCCTGATTCTTTCTAACCTACCAAATGTATATTAGCTCCTACTAATGAGTATTGAAAAAGCAATATATGAATCCTCTCTGTGCTTATCATTGGCTGAGCGGCTCAGTCGGGGGTGGGGTCCCACATTAGCATTCAGCACGCTGTTCATCAGCCCTGATTATGACTTTGGAAGATATTTTAGCAGTTGCAAATAAATAAATACCTTACCTTTATTATAGTTATTAATTTATTATAAAATTTAAAATACTTTAACCCCTTAATTTTATGACAGTCACTAAGGGTCCTTAGGCTATGCCCTGCACATTTGTCCTCTGCTATGTGAAAGGGTGCTCGGCTGTCTAATGACAGCTGAGCGTCTGCTCTAAAAGCCGGGATCGGAGGAACCCGGCTGTTTAAACTCTTAGATTCCATGGTCGGTATTGGTTCAGAGTGCACAAGACCTATAGGAGGTGCACGAATAGGGTCCCAACCCAATCGTATGTAGAGAAGTATTCGGCACACAGACAAATATGATTCAAAACTTCTTTCGTTTTATTTGTATTGTATTCAAATGCCATGGGCGGAGTGCAACGTTTCGGTCCAAGAAGACCTTCGTCAGGCACTGGAACCCTGTTGGCGTGGATGTATCCTGCTGATGAGCACTGCTGTTCGTATCGCGGCTTACCGCTCGTTTTTGGCGCTCCGCCCATGGCATTTGAATACAATACAAATAAAACGAAAGAAGTTTTGAATCATATTTGTCTGTGTGCCGAATACTTCTTAGATTCCATGGTCAATATCGACCGCACAATCTAAGTGGTTCACAGAGGGAGGGGGCTCTCTCTGTAAGTCGATTGGCGCAACTGCAATGCTATCGCGGTATGCCAATGGGATGCCATGCCAGCCGTAGGCCTAACAATGGTCTCCAGGTCTACCATGTACGGAAGCCTATCATTCAATAGTATCTGCGCCCAAAGGATGCAGATACTATTGAATGTGGCATCGCTACCACTGTTGCAGCCATAGCAGCTGCTTGCAGGGCCACTGGGCATGGGGGGGGGCGTGAGGGCGGGCAGCACGGGCCCCCTTATGCCGCGGGCCCCGTAGAAGCCACTATGGCTGCTACAGCGGTAGTTACGCCGCCTCCTAGACAGGGGCTCCCTCTAGGAGCAGAATCCCGTTGGCAACACCTTATTTATTTCACATGGTGAACGCCGTAAAAGAAAAAAATTAAGAAACAATCCCAGAATTGCTGTTTTTTGTTCATCTTGCCTCCGGAAAAACGGAATAAAAAGCAATCAAAAAGTCTTGTGTATGCCAACCAAATCCTCACACAACTCCGTCAACGGAAAAATATAAATGTATATTTATTATGTAAAAGTGTAACGTCCACAGCCACGGACCAACTTACCGCCTCGACAGCCGTGACCATGGACAAGTGAGTGCTGGGCGGCATCTACCTCCTGAGAGACGCCGGCACTCACTTCCGTGTCTCTGTGCTGGTTCCCGTAGGGTACGCTCATGCCCGGCCTTAAAGGGCCAGTACACACACATGTGTGAAATATGTAATTAGGCCATGATCACTCTGGACTACCCTTGTACTAGGACTATTGTTTGGCCAGCTGCTACTCCGCTATGGCGGTGCGGCCTAGTGGGTCCACATACCCACGGATCATGACAGTACGCTCAGGCCATGGACCCCGCTGGTCAACCCAAGACCATGACGACGTCACAAGCCATGCAGTCAGACCTGCAAGACCTTCGGTCATGACCGGACCAACTCCTCCTGGTGGTGAACGCCATTGCACTGGATGGGCGAGCTGCAGTCATCACAGCACCTGTTCCTGTTGCTCCGGCTGTTCGTCCTGCTACACCTCCTGTCAGTACCGGGGCCGACTCCCGATTCTCGCTGCTACTACCTCCTCGTTACGATGGAGACTCGAGTACCTGCAGGGGATTTCTGAACCAGTGCCAGATCCATTTCAGTCCACATGCCAGAGCTTTCCCTTCCGATGGCGCAAGGATCGCTTTCATCATCTCTCTCCTTACTGGCAAAGCCCTAGTATGGGCGAATCCTACCTGGGAACGTCAGAGACCCGTGACTTTCAGTCTTTCCTACAGACTTTTTCCACGGTATTTGAGGAACCTGGACAAGTCTCGTCAGCAGCCGAATCTCTGCTGATCCTTCGTCAGGGAGACATCTCCGTGGGCGAGTGTAGCGCCCATAGCCGCGGGCCGTCGGGTTCACTCACCTCCCGACGCCCGCAGCCATGGATCTGTGAGCGCTGGCCTCCGTCTCCCTCCTAGGAGATGCCAGCGCTCACTTCCGCTCTGTCCGGCCGGGTCCCGTAGGGTACGCGCGCACGCTCGCGCCCGCTCTTAAAGGGCCAGCGCGCGCACATGAAAACAATGATCATTAACCCACATGATTCCCCGCTCTATAAGAATGCCCCAGCCCTTCTGATCCTTACCTGAGCGTTGTTAGTCTTTCCCTGTCTGTCTCGCAAATGGTCCCTTAGTGTCTCCCGTTCCAGCTGTTACCCGTGCCGTTACCGTTCCTGTATTCCGCATTGTTCCTGTGCCTACCCGTGTTCAAGTGTCATCTGCCACGTCAAGTGCCATCTGCCACGTCAAGTGGCATCTGCCACATCAAGTGCCATCTGCCATGTCAAGTGCCATATGCCACGTCAAGTGCCATCTGCTCATCGGATACTGCCCGCCACGTCTGGCGCCACTTTCCGCACCTGCCTCCATCCGTGCTGAAGCCACAGTCACCGTCCGGACTATTTCAGGTACCTAAGCATTACTGTCTGCTATTTTACTTTCACATAGACTGTGACCTGGTCAGCTGCCTCCCCTCTTTGGCGGAGCGGCCTAGTGGGTCCACAAACCCAGTGTCCGTGACAGCGAGTACACCATTCAGTTCCGCACCCTGGCGGCAGAGTTGTCCTGGAACAACGATGCCTTGGTGGCTAAATTCTGTCAGGGACTGTCTTCCGAGATTAAAGACGAGCTTGCCGCCCGTGGTCTGCCACCTACCCTGGATGACCTCATTCTTCTTGCCACCCGGATTGACACGAGGATCCGGGAGGGATCCCAAGGGGTTCGTCGGGAGAGAAGATTCCCCAAGCTGGCTTCTACTTTTGAGCAATCTCTGTTGCCCTCACCAGAGGAGCCTATGCAGTTTGACCGGCTCAAATTGTCAGCCCAGGAGAAACAACGCAGACGCACTTCGGGACTTTGTCTGTATTGTGGCCTCGGTGGCCATGTTGTGCGTTTGTGTCCCCAGAAGCCAAAAAACTCCAATGCCTAGGATTGGTTGGAGAGACAACCCTCTGGAGAGGACTTCTTTTGTGCGGTTGGCAGACAGGAGAAGAATCCTTCGCTGTGGGCACAGCTCCAAACTCGCTGGGCACGCGGGTGCTCGTAAAACCCGAGATCTGATTACCCGTCATTTCTGGTGGCCCACGCTGCCCAAAGATATTGTAGACTTTTTCTCGTCCTGTACTGTGTGTGTGCTTCCAACAAAGTTGCTGACTCCAAGCCTGACGGTCTTCTTCAACCTCTGCCTGTGCCCAATGCTCCCTGGCAGCATATAGCAATGGACTTTGTCACAGACCTCCCTTCCTCTGCAGGATGCAATACGGTCTGGGCGGTGGTGGACCGGTTCTCGAAGATGGCTCATTTAATCCCGCTGACTGGCCTAGCTTCTGCTCCTCGACTGGCTAACCTCTTCGTCCAGCACATTTAGTTCACCTCTAAATTCTGGAGAGCCTTCTGTAAACTCCCAGACGTGAAGTTGGACTTTTCTTCAGCCTATCATCCCCAGTCCAATGGCCAAGTGGAGAGGATTAACCAAATTATGGAGAAATATCTTCGCCACTTCATCTCCATTAGGCATGATGACTGGGTACAGCTTCTTCCGTGGGCCGAGTTCTCATACAACAACCACACAAGTGAGTCTACTACTTCCACACCATTCTACATTGTATACGGCCAACATCCACGAATCCCTCTTCCTGTTCCGGCTACATCCCAGGTACCCGCAGCTGACTCTGCATTTGGAGACTTTCTACAGGTCTCGCAGCAAACCCGGTCCTCTATTTTGCAGGCAGTCGATTGCATGAAGCGAAAGGCACATACTAGAAGAAGGGAGCCTCCTCTTTATCTTCCAGGTACCAAAGTCTGGCTGTCCTCAAGGAATATCCAGCTAAAGGTGCCGTCATACAAATGTTGCTCCCAGGTTCCTGGGACTCTTTGAGATCCTGCAGCAAATTAACCCTGTCTCTTATAAGCTTCGGCTGCCCCCTACCCTCAGGATCCCCAACTCCTTTCATGTGTCCCTTCTGAAGCCTGTGGTCCTGAACCGCTACTCTAAAACTCCTAGCCCTGCAGTTGCTCCCAGCGGTTCTGCCAATGTGTTTGAAGTTAAGGAGATCCTGGACTTAAAAAAAATAGGAGGAAGAACTTTTTATTTGGCAGATTGGAAGGGGTTTGGTCCAGAGGAGAGGTCCTGGGAGCCAGAAGAGAATCTCAATGCTCCTACCCTGATTAAGAAGTTCCTCTCTCACTCTGGCCCCAAGAAGAGGGGGTGTAAGAGGGGGATACTGTAACGTCCACAGACGCAGACCGTCGTCCCCCTGAGCATTGTTGTGTTTGCCCATGTTCCAGTGCCCTGCTACATGTATCCTGTTTCCCATGCTATATTTGTCCCTGTGCCTTAGAGTGTTGGAGTCGTGTCGTGCCACCAGTCACGCTTGATGTTAGACACTACGTTTGGAGGCATCTGGCTGGAAGTTCATCTCTGCCTAGCCTCCGCTACTGTCTGGACTATCAAAGGTACCCTTGTACTAGGACTATTGTTTGGCCAACTTCTACTCCGCTATGACGGTGCGGCATAGTGAGTCCACATACCCACGGATCATGACAAAAAGTAGTTACAAAACATAAAGAATAACGTAAATTTGGTATCACTGTAATCATATTGACCCATGGAAAAAAGTTTACTTGTTACTTATACCGCATGGTGAACTAAATAAAAAATCAATGGCAGTTTTGCGGGTGGCGTGTTTAGGACGCTTAACGCTTAACCCCAGTAGTATAACGACACACCCATAGTTTAGTATCTTAAAATCTAGGGGCAGTACCATTTAATCTCAAAACTATCAGACCTGTTTTTACAAATCATGCATTAGAATTAATTCTTCAAGCAGAAAGCCGTCTGCTCGTGACAGATCTGTTTCCAAATGTGCACAGAGATAGATCAGGTAACAGCAGCTTTTGTGTAGGGACACATTACCAGTGGGTGTGACATATTAGTCACTGATGGGTGACATATCACCCAACCTGGATAACACCACAAAGCATGAACACAATATCACATAAGCGCAAGAATACATGAAAACTAAAAGGGGTTATCTGGTTCATTAAAATATTAGATTGGTGGGGGTCCGACTGTCGGCACCCCCGCCAATCAGCTGTTTAAGGGGCCACTAAATTGGATAGTGGTGCAATACCAAATGTAACGGCTCGTGGAAGTACGAACAGAAAGAAGAACTTTGTAAAAAATGAAGAAGCTGCAGGCCTTCAAACAGCTGATCGGCGGGGGTGCCGACAGTCGGACCCCCACCGATCTAATATTGATGGCCTATCCTGAGGATAGGTTGTCAATTTTAATATCCCGGATAACCCCTTTAAGCACTTTGGTTTGATTTGGACTCATCACTTGGTATTTAGAAGAACAACTCTCTGGTATTACCCCAGTGCACCTGTAAAATGACATATACGTATTCCTGGCTATATGCATATCCAGACCTAAGTGGGTGTCCGCACACGTTTACAATAACCTCCTGCCTTCTTTTCCTCCGTTTTCCCCTCCCGATCTCTTCCTGATGATATCTTATGATATCATTACGGTTCTTTTTATACCTACATCATTGGATCAGTCCAGCACTCCCTTTAATTTCTTATGATACTACGTCAGCAGAACTCTGATGGATTAAAATGTCATTCTTTCTTGTAGTTAAAGACAAAGGGGTTGTCAAAGGAGTATGTCCCTATACACTCTGATTCAGTTAGACTATATTCACACAGGGCTGATACGCAGCGTAAAAGTGCACGGCGTGTATGCCCTGGAACCTGCAGGGAATTCCGTCTGAAAAACCGCACCAAATTTTGGTGCAGTTTTTCGGGCTGAACGTGTGCTGCGGAAAACAGCTTATACTTACCCCGGTCTCTATAGTCATGGCAACGCATCCCTCTATTTTCCGTGCAGCCCAGCCTCCTGGGATGACAAGACATACCATGTGACCGCTGCAGCCTGTGATTGGCCTGGACAGAGAACAGAGGGACACGTCGCCATGACTACAGAGACCGGGTAAGTATAAGCTTTTTTTTTCTGAGTTGCGATTTTTTTTTGTGGCAGAATTGCAGGTTTTCCACCGAAAATACTTTCTGCAATGACCCCCCTTAATGATTATACACATTTTCCCCCATTACTTTAATTACGCAATGTGAAATAATTTTGAATTGGTAGTCATGACCACAGCTTTGATTGTAGATTACCACGGCCCCCTTAAGCCCACAGGGTCCTGATACCTGCCAGGTTTGCCTGGTGCTGATGCTGGCCTAGCTTGTCATTTCTATGTAGTGCTGGCAGCCGAGTACTCGAATGGGAATACTCCTTCGTCTCCCGGTTATGCTATTTGGCACTAGGGTATGGCTGTGAGTTTTGCAGTTTGCTCCTGAGACCTTTTAAAAATCCTGGGAAAGTTCTCTGGGAGAGTTTTCTGATTCCTGCACTACAACAGCAGCGACGCTTGGCATAGTGCTAACGTTTTAGAAGATTCCCCCATCTTGTTTAACCCATATTTGCCAGGCTAAATAAGTAACACCACTTTGAAGCTTGAGGTTTCTTGTCATATCAAGACACCTGATCATCTAACATGGGTGGATATGATGGTATAGCCCATTTCTTCAGACTAAGGTCAGGTGTACACAACCGAGTGCCACTCGGGCCCTTTTTTCACGGCATCCTGGTGGACCTGATAGTTTTCACAGACCCATTCACTTTAGAGGGTGAATCGGGTCCGTGAAAATAGACCCGACTCTCCGATCCGTGGAAAGGTAGAACATGTCCGTGGAAAGATAAAAAAAACATGTCCTCTCTTTCCACGGGACTTGGGCGGCACACGCGGCCGTGCACATTAGGAATAAAGATCTCAGAGCCCAACATTCCTCTCCCACACAGTCTTTGTTATATGCGGTGTATTTACCCATTGTTGGGGGACCTCTTTAAACCTCACTACTCTATAAGTAAAGGGGTTTCTAGAGGATCATGTATGCATGTTGAATGAGAATGTTCATTAATATTCACTCGCTGTGTATATGGATTACATTACAGTAGCCTTTTTACACACATACAATGGCGGAGGTGTGAAATATCAGTTACTACTGGATGAGTTACTACTGGATGACACAATTCAGTCCAACCATGGAAACACCCTAGAACACAAAATGTAACATCACAAGGTGTAAGGGCCATCAAAACCAACATCTAAGTGATCGGAAGGATTACTGTTGAAGATTACGCAGTGAGGAATTCTGGAAGTTCATCATTATAATAGGTGAGTCTGTCTGATCATAGATGAAGAGTTTAATATTGTATGAAGACCGGGAGGGACTACAGAAAGGTCTAAGATATTGAGGTTAGGTGGCACCTCAGAAATGGGCGCCAGGTAGCTTTACCTAATCTTTTATTATATTTATTCTCTTTTGCTTTATCTCTTTGATTACTACTTTTCTACCATGAAGATAATCAATGGAGGGAAGTTGGGTGTTAGACTATGCTGGGGTCTCATTGGTCAATTTATTGGGAAGCCACCAGGTTTAGTCACATTTGGAATAACATCTGTAAATGTAGTCTCAATATTAACCTATTGGGCCCAATTGGGTTGTTATCTAAAAATGGGAAATACAGTTAGTGGATAGTATAGCGTGGAAAATAAAGTGCCTCACGTCCCACCTCTTTTCCTCCTTTAATCCAGGAAGATTATTATTTACATTTTAAATAAAGCAAAAATTTGACTCAATTCCTTTAAAAATTAAAAAGATTCACATATACAAACTCAAAACAAAAATATACTATAATTCAGGGGTGCAAAGCGTTTTTTTTTTATCCAAGGGCCACATTGTCAGATTGTGCCACTCTCAATACCACTTGACACATCGACAGTATGTACCATAAATGTCTGACGGATCCACTTCTGGAGCCTCCATTTATCAGGAGATTTGGGATCCCCTTCTGCCCCGATCGGCACTCCCGAGAGGAAGAGTCAAATGGGACACACATAAGCACAACTATCTCCACTGTGGTTTCTAGGCGTTGCTCCCATAAACTACAATGGAGAGAGCCGCATTCACGCCAACACCTCATATCTTCCCCTCTGCAGTGCCGAATAAAGGGGAATCCTCAATTACAGGAGTTTCAGAAATGACTTGGGGCCACACAGAATGCAACAGGTCATATAAAAAGTAAAGTAAAAGATTAAACTAATATATTTTGAGAATGTTACATGGTCTTATTCACTTTAAAGTGAAATGTTATCTTTAATTTTTACAGAAACTTTGTAAAATGGGCATGACGACTAATAGTACAAGCTTTACTGTTGCAACGTCCTCAAACTGGAATCAACCCTTGTTGACTCCTCCAAGAAGACCAACGTTTCACCTCATTTTTCTTAAAGGACAACCAAAGTCTCTTGGGGTAAATTTTGATGTAAAAATGATTTGTGAAAACAAGGTAATAAGGTAAAGCAAGTATAGAATCTTTACCTTAAAGGGGTTTTCCCATCTTGGACATTTAAGGCATATCCGCATATATTTACGGCATATATTTACGGATATGCCATAAATTTCATAAAGATGCGGGTCCCACCCTGGTACCCACACCTATTTCTACCTTGTTTGGTGCCTGCTGCCTACCGGTCACTTCCTGATAAGGTGTTTGGGAGTTCCGGAAACCGCCGAGGATCCCAAGTTCCGGAAACAGCGTAGCTTGCAGTGCTGTGCTTTTTCCATAACTCCTATTCACTTCTATGGGTGTTACAGAAACAGCGTAGCTCAGCAAGCTCGGCTGTTCCTGTAACTCCCGACCACCTAATCAGAAAGTGGCGGGGAGGCGAGCAAGGTAGAACGAGTTTTAGGGGGCCCCCTTCTAGAGATAGGTGCGGGTCCCAGATGTGGAATCCACATCTCTCGGACATTTATGGCATATCCATAAATGTCCAAGATGGGAAAACCCCTTTAAGCATTTTCATTTTAAATCACTTTATTTTTGGGTGACGGGGTGACAGAGAAGTCATCCCCATGAGTACAAATATCGATGGCAATGTTAACTATCAGACAGCTACTTCAGAGAGAAAGAGAAAGACTGCACATAGTCAAAATTTGTTAGTCCAGTCATGGTTTTATTTTTAAGCTGAATATATGCTTTTATGTGCCTGGGTTTCGATGCCACCTAAGATAGGTCGAAACATTCAGGGTATGTTCACACAGCCTATTTACGGACGTAATTCGGGCGTTTTTGCCCCGAATTACGTCTGAAAATATCGCCTCAATAGCGTTGACAAACATCTGCCCATTGAAAGCAATGGGCAGACGTTTGTCTGTTCATACGAGGCGTAATTTACGCGCCGCTGTCAAAAGACGGCGCGTAAATAGACGCCCGCGTCAAAGAAGTGACCTGTCACTTCTTTGGCCGTAATTGGAGCCGTTATTCATTGACTCCAATGAATAGCAGCGCCAATTACGTCCGTAATGGACGCGGCGTTCAAGTGCCTGCACATGCCGTAACGGCTGAAATTACGGTGATGTTTTCAGGCTGAAACATCCCCGTAATTTCAGCCGTTACGGACGCCCTCGTGTGAACATACCCTCAGGGGAGTCTGACTGCTGGGAAAATTCTAAAAAATAGGAGTTTTATGTAAAATCCATTGAATTGCGCTGAGCTTTAATGCTTGATGCTAAATTGTAATTCTGATTCACAGATTATTCAGATTATAGCGGCTTTCACGCAAATTGCTTTTGGGATAATCCTTGTGTTCACCGAAGGATTTTACACCTACAGTTTGACAGCAGGAATTGCTATACATTTTTGGGGAGCAGTAATTGTAAGTATTAATAAATTAATATGGAAATCTCTTAAAATCACCCTCTTGGGAAAATCTGTCTTTAACCCCTCACCCACAACAGCCGGTTTTTGATCTTTTGTTTCAAATTTTCCATCGCCATCTTCCAAGAGCCAAACATTTTTAATTTTTCCGTCGAAATAGTCGTATGAGGACTTTTGTGGGACAATTGTATTTTTTAATGGAACAATTTCATGTACCTTATCGTTTTCTAAAAAACTGTTAAACATTTTTTTTGGTGTGGAATGGAACAAAAAGATCTGTTTTTTGCTATTGTTTTTTGGGTTTTGATTTTACAGCATTCATTGTGTGGTAGAAATGACATGTTAACATTATTCTGTTATTGACAATTAGGACATGGCAAATTTTCAACTATACCAATTTTATTTCGTTTTAAAAAAAAAAAAAATATCGCTATATTCTGCAATCTATAATTTTTTCCGTCAATAGAGCTGTGTGGGGGCTTGTTTTTTGCGGGGCAAGCTGTGGTTTTTATGAGTACGATTTTTGGGTACATATGGCTTTTTTCACTCTTTATACCATTTTTTTTGCGAAGCAAGATAACCAAAAAACATCAATTTTGGCATTGCCTAATTTATTTTATATCATTCATTGTGCAGGTAAATAACATCATATTTTAATACATCAGATCTTTATAGACATGGTGATACCAATTATATTTATTATGGGGTGTAAGCGACCACGTTTACTGACGTTACCCAATGTACACGGCGTAACACAGTGATCTTCGGAAGCGCGCCGAAGTCACCAAGTGGCCCTAGCCTAAATGTATAAACTGTGTTATGTCTAGCACAGGGGCTGAAGGGCTGGTCTATGACACAGGAATTAAATGAACACCAAAAGAGAATCTCTGTGTCATGCCCCGCCCCCTTAGGCCCGCACTAGGAATAATACTGTGTATCAGTATGTCTGGAGTGTTCCTTTAACTCTTGAGACTCCGAGAGTAATTTCCATTTGTTATGTCGTTTCTTGAATGCCTTGTAAATATAAGTAAAATATACTCTGTATTCCCCTTTTAGTATATTATCGCTGGATCTTTGTCAGTTGCAGCAGAAAACACAGAGTCACGCTGTCTGGTGAGTTATGTAACATTCAATGTGTGTTCATCTAGATTAAAAATTGCTGCGACATGGCCAGATTATAGTATGGTCAAAAGGGTCAATGTCCATAAACCTTTCATAATTTAGGGGCCTCAAACACCCTGTTCCCACACCGTGCATCCCGCAATAAACTTCATTCATAATAGGTTATCACAAAACACCTGGCACTGCCACGGTGGCTTGATTAACATACTATATAGCAGCATTACTTGGGTACTAAATAGTAGTGTTATTTGGGCACTGTAGGGCACTATTATTTGGGCAAACTGTGCCGCTATTATGTAGATTCTGTATGGTACAATTATTGGTGCAGTGTATGGCAGTATTACTTGTATTATGTGGGCACTGTATGCTACTATTATTTGGCACTGTATTTTATTATTACATAGACCTAATATGGCAGTATTATTGGGGTGGTAGTATATTAATATTATTCTTCATTTTCCTTCTTCCAAAAAAAAACGGGGTTGATGTCCCAGACAAGTGACCTTCATAGAGTTTGATGTAAAACAGTTTGGGGTAATGGTGTCAGGATGGCTGATAATGCATATTCTACCTTTACGCTTCTTCTATTTGACCAAGACTTGTGCACCATATCAGTGTTTTCTGTCCATCTCTTCTTTATGGATTGTGGTTTGACAGTATCACTGGTAATATCAAGGTCATATGCTTGCTTCCCCTATACAGTATGGTATTTGCTAATTCGAGGTAAGGGCACCTGGTATAAGATGAACTGAACTTGTACCAACTGTTCTACGGAAGAGGCATAAGGATTTACTTTGCATCTAAGTTAAATTCCCAAAAACCCATTAAGATAATTTCCTCCTAAATATACAGTCTATGAGATGTCAATTTCCTTCCCCGTTTATGCACAATTTTAATTTTGTTGAATGTCAAAACCACCGAAACTACAACTTATAATGGTAATTTATTCAATTCCTTTTAACTGTAGATGGACTTCAGTCTGACTGATTTCTTTATTATCAGAACCATGTCCGGCTCATGGAGGGATATCCCTATATATGTATATAATAGATCCAAAGATAGGAGCAGCACTGTGTCGATAGCCAGAAACGGTTGGTGCTAGCTTCAAATATCAAGGAGTGACGCGCTCCTCATGCATATATCAAAGAAAAGAGACTGGAAGCAGCACTCAGCAAAAAAATGAGAATTTATTCACCCAACACAGCAACGTTTCACTTCCTCCATGGAAGCATTGAAAATGCTTCCATGGAGGAAGTGAAACGTTGCTGTGTTGGGTGAATAAATTCAAATTTTTTTGCTGAGTGCTGCTTCCAGTCTCTTTTCTTGCCTATATATGTATATATATAAATGCCCCAAAATTTGATAATACTTTTTCCAGGTGAACCAGTTCAATATTTCATATGTCTCTTTTTTTTGTGCAGGTTAGTGCCAGTTTGGGCTGGAACATTTTAAGTGCGATAGTATCGTCATTGGAGTTTGTTATTCTTATAGTTGACTTGGTGATTAATGGGGGCCACTTCTGTGGCGAGGCGTGTATCACTGTATGGGTGAGTAGATAGACGACTTCAGCCGTGGTATTATCTCATACATTATTATAGTTATTCATATACAACCTGTAAAAGAAGGACATATAAAAGATGACTAATATTATATAAGAACATATCTGGTATAAATGGGTCCCAAGAACCACCAGTAGCTAACTCTATATTAAAGTGTATGTACACCTTCGAAAAAAAATAATATTTTTTTAATAAAAATGTCTATCAATAAGTACTTTTTGAGATACAGCTACTTTGTATCCTGTAGACAGAGCAGCTGTATCAAGCACTGAGACCTGAATCCGTCAGATCAGCAGGATTGACATGTTCAGTGACCGCAGGATCAAGCTGTTACCGATCACACCTAATTCCATAACTTAGATGTGATTGATAACAGATGGATCCTGCGTGTCAGAAACAAACACGAACCCGTCAGTCCCGTTGACCTGACAAATACAGGTTTTAGAGCTAGATACAGCTGTTCTGTATACAGAATACAAAGCAGTTGTATCTCAAAAAGTAAAAATAATTTTTTTTAAAAATGTAATGAGAAAGTTGCACCATGCACCCAGATAGACATTTTTATTGAGCATAGCTCATGGAGTTTCCATAACTCCCATACTAGTGAATGGCAGTTACGGAAGCAGCTTAGCTCAGCGAGCTACACTGTTTCCGCAATTTATGGTCGGTAATCACAAGCTTCAGCCACAACACAAAGCAGTAGAACGGGGTTTCGGGGGCCCCGTTCTAGAGATTGGTGCGGGTCCCAGAGGTGGGACCCGCATCTATCTGACATTTATGACATATCCTGTGGATATTCCAACAAAGCAGTAGGACAACAGCACACGTCTCCAAGGTTTTATTGTCAAAACATCTTGCGACAAACAGGCAACGTTTCGACCCGTAGTGAGTGAAGAGTCTTTCTCAAGCCTGTGTATATGTCATAAATGTCTCTGATGGGAAAGGCCCTTCCCTGGTTAATACCATAAACAAGTTATACAAAAAACTGTGCATTGTTAAAAGAGACCACCTAAGTCACCTGGCCAAATAATTTGAAAATTACTAGTAGCACTAATACACATACTAATAAGAACAATGGGATTAAAGGGGTTGTCCACTACCGGACAACTGATGACTTATCCACCGGATAGGTCATCAGTATATCATTGGTGCCGGTCCGATACCCAGACCCTGCACCGATCAGCTGCTCCGGCTGCCTGTGGGCACCGGATGTCATTCCACAGTATGCAATGTACGGAGCCGGAAGCAGTTGGCAACTGTCAACCTGATCGGCAATATGCCGAACCCGAGCACCCGCAAGACAGCAAGCTGTTTATTATTTCCGGTCTTTAAGAAGGATTGTCCCACCTGTTCCCCTAATAATTGAGTCCTCCCACTACCAGCACCTGTCTATCTTTCTCATGGTCCTATTCCCCTTCTTACTGGAGCATACATTCCCTTGGCTGCTAGAGAATGTGTCTTGATGCAGTAGTGCTACCCCTGAATTTATTCCCACCTCATTTGCCAACTTGGCAAACTTTTTGGGATGTTTCTGTTCAGGACTAGTCTCCATGACACTGTCTACCCTCTTCCTTGCCAACTATCTGCCTCATTAGCCTGAACCTCCATACTCGCATCCTTCCCTGCATCTGCCCCACTGAGTTGTCACTTCCCGTGTTGATAGTTGCTCATTTAGATCCAGAATCTGGGCTTCTAGATGGGCAATTCTAACACATGATACATCCTACGTGACTGCTGCCACATGATGCTCCATTACTGCAGCTGCAATTATTTACATGTGGCCTTTTGTTTTCAGACCTTGGCCCTCTATTTCAAATCAAGAATGCCCTGCAGGATTCAATGATCAACTTTTAACACACAACCTTAATTTCTATCAGAAACTCACACAATCCTAAGAATTAAGGCCCTATTACACCGGCTAAAATTTTGGCCGGTGCAACGAGTGGCGATCAACAAGACAGCTCGTTGATCGGCGCTCGTTTGCTCCTGTCACAAGGAGCTATGTATGGAGACGAGCAGTCGTTACTTCGATCGCTCGTCCCCATACATTATTATCATGTCGGCAGCGCGTCTCCCTGTTTACACACCAAGATGTGCTGCCGACAACGGTAATGTCTCAGTTTTTTAAAATGATACGCTCAGCAGATGATCCAGCGTTGGCTCGTTAAACTGCTGATTGCTGCCCTGTTTACACAGGGCAATTATAGGGAACGAGCGTTCTGTGAACGGCCCGATAATTGTCCAATGTAAAAGGACCTTAAATTGGCTGTCCCAAATGCACCACTATCCTATCATCTCTTACATAAGGAATCAAACCAGACTTAGGAACATGAACTTTTTGGTTTAATTTTCTAAAGCAGAGGTGCGAAGACTGTTATCCCTCCCCTTAAAAAGCTCCAAGTGCGTAAAACGAAGAAAATGCTTATAATGTACTTACTAGGTGATGTCTTATACCATTGAGGCTCCATGCCGTTTTCCACAAAAGAGGCCTGCTTTGCTGAAGATGCAAGATGAACTCCGATGCCTTTTTACACATTTGGTAAACATATCCACGACTTTCCTCCAAAAAGGGGCCATTTCTGTCCCTAAATCCACTTTCAACTTGCCTTATAGGCCTCCATCCTTCTAAATTGGTTAATATCCTTCTTGCTGTAGCCCTAGCTAGGCTGATGTTATCCTTCCAATGATAATCCAGAGAACCTTCTCCCACAACTTATTAAATTAAGACTACAGAGAAGAGATATATAGTGTGCAGACGTAAAGACCGCAGACTGTTTCGACTTGGCAACCTTGGCCTCAATGCGGGAATTCCCATTTCAAAAATGAATGATGGTGTCAACTTGGGGAAATGTTTTTTTCCCCTTTTCTTTCTCATGTCTACAACCTAAAGCTCTTATTTTCCCTTCTGTGTCCTTTATCCTTCTTCACTCTTCCATTTCCAATTAGATTCGTAGCTACGTGCGTATTGAATTACGACACTTGCTTTGCTACTTTTAAAAAAATATAAAATAACGATCGTTACTACTACCGTTTGTCCCCATCTTGTCGGCAGCACATCTCCCTGTTTACACAAGATGTGCTGCCGACTATTGACGATTTTGCTCGACCTTGCTCGTTCATCGGCTGATCTTTGGCCTGGGCAATGATCAAGAACGATCGTTCGATTGAACGCTTGTTCACCCGATAACTGGCCAGTGTAGATGGGCCTGTAGTACTTTAGTGCCTGGTGTCTCACCTGGACACTTCAGCTTGTCCATCTGAAGGCAGCATGGCACAGCTCCATATGACATGACTGAGATACCAGGCCATATGAACCGGTACATGTGTTGCGGAGATGTTTGGTTTTCTATCAAGAATGATAGAACACAGCATCAGCGCTCCACTATTTTTAATACGTCATTACTCTACTATTATTTATAGGTGTGCTGGCCCATAGCTTATTTGTCAGACTACTTTTTTTTTTGTTCTCTTTTTTTATTGAGTTATTTTTATATCAAACCTGTACTATGGTGCTCAAAGGGGAACCTATAAAATGTAATTGTGTCCTATAAATATAGAATAAATGTAATTCTGGACTGTGCTGTTTTTGGTCACAGGTGGTCAGGGAGACTATATTTATATCATTGATCGTTGCCAGCCTCTTGGAGTTGTGTGTGTCCATTTCCATCTCTTCCTTTGGATGCAGTTCTCTGATAGAAAATTCAGTCTCTCAGCAGGTAAGAGGAATTGGAGCTAATTAGACAAACCACATGGACATTACATAGGACATGTTGTGCCCACTCAGGGCAGAAACGTTGGCAGTCACAATGATTTATTGCTAGTTATAGGTCAATATGTTTCAAATATGGCATTGCCAGGAAACAGAAAAAAAAAACATTAAAGGGGTTGTCCACTACCAGACAACTGATGACCTATCCACCGTAGACCTGGTGGGGTGCGGTGACTTGTCAAACACTTCAATGGTTTGTACAAGTAACCAGCTGTCCTTGGAAGGGAAGTCGTGAGATCACTAACCACATCACTTCTACAGTGTGGCAAAACTCAGAACTCGATCCACAAAAATCACTGATCAGCTGCTCCGGCTGCCTCCTGGTACCGGACGTACATGCCGGAAGCAGATGGCTCCGGTCGCGGAATAGTGGCCGAGCTGCAGTACTGCAGTATTCAAGTGAATAGTAGCAGAGCTGCTATTCAATGTACGAAGCCAACCGCTTCCGGCTCCATACATTGCATACTGTGCAGTGCCATCCGGTGCCCGCAGGCAGTCGATCGGTGCGGGGTCCGGGTGTCGGACCCGCTCCGATGACATACTGATGACCTATCTGGTGGATAGGTCACCCGTTGTCCAGTAGACAACCCCTTTAACTTCCAATATACAGATGTAACATGCTTGAAATGGTGGTGTAACCCTTTAGCTCTGTCACTGATGACACGTGTTGTCTCCTTATGTAAAGTTTAAACATATAGGGCTAAATTAACAATACATTTTGGAGATCGTTGTACTTATCACCGCCTATAGGGTTGCATTGCTATACAATATGCTCTTTAAGAGAAATATACATACAGAATTATGCTACACTACTCTATACATACACATAGTACAATACCTCGGAAGGAAGAAAACATATTTAGTGCAGCATTGTTATTCTACATACACATGCACTCCAGTAAAATAAATATTACTACCAAGTATGTGATTTTTATTTTTATTTTCTTCCAGCAGATTTTTGTAATGCAGACTGATGGCTTGGCCCACAACATTCATCCAACAATTTCCCATTTGGGAGTACCCGTGACTTCTGCAGTAGCTCTTATTCCTCACTACCCGGCCTTCCCAACCAGCTATGATAATCAGAAAAACTCCAACGTCACCTTGAACAACCCAAACAATTCATCACTTTCACAATGAAAATCTGAAAAGTATTTTTCTACCAGAACAGAATGTTTTTATTTAGAATTTTAAAGAATAGCCCCACACTTGACCCCTATGCTGTCTGCAGCCATATGCTATATAAAGATATAGTTTGCATCAAATTGTCTTCTCACACTAGGAGTTGTTGCTTTTTTTTTTTGCCCGAGACACTTTAAATTGGCTGCTTAATTTGACACAAATTTTTACAAATAAATTCCTTCTGAATACTGCCCCATTTGCATAGTTTATAAGAGCAGGGCCACATATGAATGATGTGCTCAAATGAAACAACTGTCCATGGTCCCAGGCACGAGCCCACACAAATCTACTATTATAAGAAATACACAGGAGTCTCAGTGGAGCTCTTGATCTACATAGTCAAACCAGAAGATTGCATCAGTATGGGTCTGTTGCATCATTTACCATTGCAGCTTCACTAGGCCAAGTGGTTACCCTTCACCCTAACAAATTAACGTTATAAATATACACTTACCTTACGTCCTACTAGCAACACAGTAATGGGATTTAGCAAGAAGTAACCCCATAGGGTGGGCCCTCTTGTCTTATGGAACTCAAAATTGACCACTCAACAGCCGTCTCCTCAGAGAACCGAGAAGTTGTAGCCGCCCTCTACAGGAAGGGATGTAGCGTCAGAGTTTGGGCGTTCTGGTGTCAGAAATGGAATCTTAACCACCGCCACTAGGCGGGACTGCAAACTTAACGCAGAGCCTCGGCCATCCTGATTGACTGTGTTAAGGGCTATGGTCAGTGGCGGATTAAGTAAACCATGGGCCCTGGGCTGTTCCTCCTTGTCCACCACCGCCCTGCCACGTCATGTCTATATTAAACACCACCTTTCTGTGTGAGCATTGACAAATGAGTGCTACGATTCCCCATGTCAAAGGGCTGTGTCCCTACATACTGACAGTCTCCAACCATCGCTGACAGTATCACACTGTGTAGGGACACATTCTCCTGACAAGGGGAATGGTAACACGCATTTGTCTATTAGTCCTGGGTACACAAAGACTTTATGTGGAATACAAGGATTTCCGATAACAGACATGTCAGGAGAGGTGACAGATAAATGCAATGACTCACAGGAGATGTCTTCACTGATGGGTCGTTCTCTTTTCTTCTCCATCTGACACAGACCGTTATGGCGACTTCTCCTGATGACTGCAGAGTTTCCTGATGAGAAATCTTTTCCCCTTGATTCTGTAGCCATTTTCAACGTCTATAGCAACATAAAAATTCAGAAATAAACACCATAAATTGTCTTATACCCCAGACCCCTAAGAAAATTAAGACCCAGGCCCATACATTAACTCAAACCAATAAATTCAGTCCCCAAGAGGTAACTAAACTTTTAAAAAACATTTGGCGTGTCATAGTGAGAGTGATATGTCAGAAGTTTTGATCGATGGGGGTCCCAGCATTGAGACCACCACCGATCACTAAAACAAAGCAGCAGGAGTGCCCGGGTGAGCGCTGTTCCACTTCATTTCTGATTGTCTTTCCTCGTCGCGGTGTACGGACTCATAGACTTTCTGTTGTGCCCATAGACCGCATACTCGGCTATCAGAGGAAAGACGATCAGAAACAAAGTGGCTCCTCACTCACTTGAGCGCTTCTGCCACTTTGTTTCAGCGATTGGTGGGGTCTCAGTGCCCGGACCCCCACCGATTAGAACATTTGACATGTCACTATGACATGTAATTTTTTTTTTAAAGTTTCGTTAGTTACCCTTTAAGCAGTCAGACACCCCTCCCCAGTGAATCTGACTGACTGCTGAGTGCCCTATGGGAGGGTCTAAGCGTCTGACACTTAGGGCGGATTTACACGAGCGTGTGCGTTTTGCGCACGCAAAAAATGCGGCGTTATGCGCGCGCAAAAGACACTTAACAGCTTCGTGTGTCATCACCATATGATGCGCGGCTGCGTGCCTTTCGCGCAGCCGCCATCATTATGACACTCTGTATGTTTGTAGCACGTGGTGCTTTTCTGTTTGCAATCATAGTTATACTGCTGTTGAGCAAATCACGCACGTCCCACGGAGGTGCCTCCGTGTGGCATGCGTGATTTTCACGCACCCATTGACTTCAATGGGTGCGTGATGCACAAAAAACGCAGAAATATAGGACATGTCGTGAGTTTTACGCAGCAGACACACGCTGCGCAAAAATCACTGACGGTCTGCACTGCCCCATAGACTTACATAGGTCCGTACGACACGCGTAAAAAGCACGCGCGTTGCACGGACGTATTACACGTTCATGTCAATCCGCCCTTATGGCTCTGGGGGGGGAAGGAGTTATTCCCCTATAGAACCCTCAACAGTCAATCAAACGCTCTGACCCCCCCCCCCCCTGCAGTATAATAACTACTGAGGGCTCTATGGGGGAGATTATACTGCTTGGGGGGTTCTGAGCATCTGACTTACTGCAGAGGGCTCTATGGGTGGGAAATTATTTCACACACAAAAGATGTGAGATTAAACACCCTATATACAATTCACACTAACACCACACACTATATATTCAAACCACACACACTACACGCACACACTATATAGACTTACATTATAGACACTATAAACACAGCACACACTATATACACGCACACACTATATAGACTTACATTATAGACACTATATACACAGCACACACTATATAGACTTACATTATAGACACTATAAACACAGCACACACTATATACACAGCACACACTATATAGACTATATACACAGCACACACTATATACACAGCACACACTATATAGACTATATACACAGCACACACTATATACACAGCACACACTATATAGACTATATACACAGCACACACTATATACACAGCACACACTATATAGACTATATACACAGCACACACTATATACACAGCACACACTATATACACAGCACACACTATATACACAGCACACAGTATATACACAGCACACACTATATAGACTTACATTATGACACACACATACACACAAATAAACAAACACACACACACACGCGCCTCTTCCTCTGCGGTGCTTGTCTCTGGCAGCCTCCAGGACCTTAATCATGTGACTGTGACGTCACCACAGGTCCTTCACCCTCTAGTTTCAGTTTTGCCGTTATCAGGCAGCTGCTGGAGGTTTAAACAGGAGGGACAGTGCACAGCAGCACAGAGGAGCAGACTGTCAGGGAGACTCCAGCACCTGCCAATCACAATCTCTGACAGTCTGCTCTCTACAGCTGATGTGCTGTGCCCCTGTTCCCTGGCCGCAAATGACTCCCCCTGCACATCCCCCCGCCTCTTCATCAGCAGCACGTGGGACCGATGACCGCTAGAATGCGGCCGGCAGCAGCCCTGGAGTTTTTTTTCACTTGTGTGCGGTTTGGGCAGCTATGGGCCCCCGTGCAGCCTTCGGCCCCGGGCAGCTGCCCGAAACGCCCATATGAGGATCCGCCACTGGCTATGGTGCCTCTTCTGTGGAACCCTGGTCTGCCTTGTTGTTGAGTTCTGTGGCGTCAGAGGAAGTTTTTCCACATTTGAAGGGTCTATGTCTACCTTAAATGACTGCAGTAATGATTACCCCTTCTTGTCAGAGAAGCTCTCCATGATTTTAATCAGCTTGGAGCCAAAGAATCTACTTGACTCATACACTAACTCACAGAAGTTGTATTTGAAAACATTAAGGCTGCATTCACACAAACGTGGCCAACCTCGGACGTGAAAAACTACAGTTTTTCACGTCCGAAGTGCACCCGTGCAGGGTGCATTATCACGCATCCTCCATAGACTAGAGTCTATGGAAGGATGTGTGAAAATGCAAGAAAATAGGGCATGTCCTATTTTTTTACGGACCCTTCACGTGCTCCGTTGAAACAGCGATCGAGTGAACGGCCCCATTGAAATACATGAGTCCGTGTGACGGCTATTGTTTTAACGGCCGTCACACAGACTAGATACATGCTCGTCTGAATGAGCCTTAACTCAGACGTTCTCTCTGGCTTAAACTCTATCAGTGGTAGATAGGGCCATAGTCTTGTCTGACAACCGTACCTGTTGGGATTTAGTATCACCCAGATAGTCGGGGACCCAACTGATGTTATCATCATGTGTAGCTCCAGCATCTATATCTACTTGGATCTATAGGATGGATTTTTGTTAAACCTTGGAGATTTCCAGAAGTCAATGGAACTAGGGATTTCAGGCCAGTCTTCCATGCCCACTAGGCCCTTCAAGCACACCCTTGAAGATTAGACCTGACCTCAGCTATTGCGCGTGCGCGTCTCCACAGACGCGTCTCTAAGGAGACAGCGCAGGCGCAGAGCCTGTGTATTAACGAGAGGAGAGCGAGGCAGGCACCCGATATCACCGCAGCATGCGCGACCCCAGAGAGAAAGTTAGCAACGTGAGTATGGATGAAAAGATTCAAAAGTGCAGCTTGACCCGGTAGTTTGTATGTTGTAAATTAGGCACATCCCAGAGCATTCCCCCTATTTTGTAATAGGGGGAAATAGTGATGATAAAATTAGTATACACGAGAATGCAGTGGCCAGTAAGAATAATAAAAAAATATGGACAATCTTGGCAGAAGCCATATAAATCTTTGAAGGAGGATCCCACTGCTTAAGTGTACCTCATCGATTGGAAACATGGACTGTACTCAGGATGTTTCCACTTCTGCCATCATAACATTTGGTTCAAATCTTCATCCACTTTGAAGGCCCTAGGCTCCCCAGAGGTGGAGACTAGAGCTTCCCCCCTTGGTCAACATCCTGGTCCCTTGACTGTATGGACTTCAACAATTTCCGTTGGAATGATAAATTGCCTGGGCACATTGCCCATGGCAACGCTTAGACTTTCCTGATAGAAGGAAGACTGATTCTATCATCGCAGCATAGATTTTTGGGCAGTCGTTAAATCACATCAGCTCATCTTGCAGAGATGGTTCACCAGCAAGGTCACAAGGGTGACAATTTTGGCACTTAGAAAGTTAAAGGGGTTATCTGGGGAGTAAAAAAAAACAAAACACAAACATGTCTAACCACTATTATGTTACAATTGCACTTCTTTCCAAGAAGAAAATCACATTCTGAGTTACTCACCGATCCCTAACACTGTATCCGCGGGCACACTTCCAGTTAGTAGGCGTGATTTGTTGTCCCTGTGCACTCCATAAACTTCAATGCATGCCATGCCGCCCGCCCAGCCGTTTGTCTGATCGGCTGTGTGCTTTTACGCTTGCCCACCGACCTACCCACTTGCTCATCCTGATTACAGCTCTTTCACTCCAACAGGGTACTTACAGCGCCAGCCGCTGTAGCAGTCACAAGGAATGATGACACGCTGGCCCCGTTCATGTTAGTGGTTATGTGAGACGATGATGCGCCGGAGCTATCGGTCTCGTGAGACGATGACGTGCCGACACCACTGAATGGGAGACTGATCTCGGTCACATGGGCATGTGTCGGTGCGTCTAGAACTACCCAAGTGCCGGCATAAAACAACAAATGAGAACAAGGAGTCGCAGCGCTACATGTAATAGAAAAGAGTAAACATTTTATTTATTACAATATCACAAAAAAGAGAAATATAAAAACAGTGCGAGGATCTAAAACAAAGTCTGTATGTGGACCACTCCACAAGATAGTAATATTGCCATGGGAATGGTGTTAGTATCACAAAACAGTATAGTAAAGGTATATGCACCATACAGCAAGAAAATCCATTAGTCAAATGTATAGAATTGGTAAAACATTGTAAATGTAATACCTCACATCTTTGAACATAATGCGAGGTTAGCACCAACACAGTTAAATACCTAGAAGTTTCAAACATAAAAGACAATGGAAAGAGAGTGTGCCGTGATTATAAGTCACAGGTCAAAGGGATATGACCTGGGATGTGAATCTATGCCCGTCTGGTATAACCAGGGGAGCTAATGTAACAAACCTTATCCGTAGAAGTAGTTAGGAGGTCCACAAAATGACACAACGCCCCGACGCGCGTTTCGCTAGTACAGCTTATTCAGGGGGTATTTAGCAATGTGTATCATGTCCCGTTTAAATATTGTGCCCCGAGTGATCAGCAGGTGTGTTCCAGCGTATCAGAAAAACTGATCTCTGGCGAATGCGCGTGATTGTATCTGGGGCCACGAGACCTCCATCGCCGGTCGTCACAACGCTACTGCGCGTGCGCGTCTCCACAGACGCGTCTCTAAGGAGACAGCGCAGAGTTTGTGTATTGACGAGAGGAAAGCAAGGCAGGCACCCGATATCACCGCAGCATGCGCGACCCCAGAGAGAAAGTTATCACCGTGAGTAAGGATGAAAAGATTCGAAAGTGCAGCTTGACCCGGTAGTTTGTATGTTGTAAATTAGGCGCATCCCAGAGCATTCCCCCCGATTTTGTAAAGAATGGGAAAAACAGACATACCAGTGTGAGGCATGTGCTGAGACAAAACAAAAATAGTGATGATAAAATTAGTATACACGAGAACGCAGTGGCCAGTAAGAATAATAAATAAATATATATTATTATATCATGAACCTATATCAAATCAGTGCCTAACATAAATAAGGAAAGAAAAAGTGACAAATAAGCAGAGAGTAAAATAAATAGGTCGTGAATTGGTGAATAACACAATTTTATACAAAACATATAATAAAATCAATACATCAAAAACAAATGTGAATTAAATACGTGAATACCACGTAGAAAAACCGCAAACTACAATAGATTGACAAAAACAAGTAAGTAGTGTTACGGGTAGGGGAAGGGGGGAGGGAGCTGCCTACAAAGTCGAATAAACCAACGTAGTTAATTTCTGTCAAAAGGCACAGTTGATTTCAAGTATGAAAAGATCTCTTATTATTTCTCATAAACGTGTTGATAGATGATCAGACAGATGTTTGATGGTCCCACATTGTTTATGTAACATCATGGACACCCAAGAGTCAGACACTATGAATATCCTCAAACGGAATCTGGACATGAACGAAAAACAAACAATTAATGACATATAACAAAGAGTACAAAACAATTTTAATAAAAAAGGCAGACAAAAGCCTTATAAGAAGGCAGCAAAGCACAATTTCTCATTGAGGCCAAATGGGGTCATAGTTCCTAAAGTAACGATCCACCTACATTCCTTTTGTGCAAGTATCATCTTCGCATTTCCGCCTCTGACACCACAATGTACCTTGTCAATTCCCCATGTCAGACAAGTTTTGAGGTCGCACCCATGGTGTAGTTTGAAGTGTTTGGGGATAGTCTTCAAGAATGTTAAATCGTTGATCTATTTTGCGGTCATGATATCCCGTACATGTTCACGAATGCGGATTCTGAGTTGTCTAGATGTTAACCCTACATATACCTTTGGACACCCACATGTCGCATAGTAAATGACATGAGTCGTGCTACATGAAATGTAGTGCAGAATTTTAAAACGATGTCCATTATTAATGGAGTCAAAAAAGGTTGTCCGTGATATGTTAACACATGCCACGCTGTCACCACACAGGTAAATGCCCTGAATCGGACCACTTGTTGAGAAAGGGTTCAGCTGTTTTGGTATATAATGACTTTTATCCTGCATTTCTTTGAGGTTTTTGCTCCTCCTTGCCGTCATTTGAGGATTAACCGCAGGGCTGTCACCAGAGTGGGTTCCATCTGCAAGATAGGCCAATGTTTTTGCAATATAGATCTCATTGTTTGCCACTGGTTAGTATAAGTGGAGATGAATCTAATCTTATTATAGGCCACATCTTTCTTTTTAGTTCCTGACGGGTGTAACATATGTTTACGTTCAGTTGTTTTAGCCCGACTGTACCCCTGCTTGCTCTCGAAATCTATCTTTTAGGTCCCTTGACTGGTTCTCAAATTTTTCCTCAGTTGAGCAGATCCGCTTCATCCTGAGGAACTGACCAACTGGGACAGCCCTGACAGTAGAATGTACATGTGCCGAGGTGGCATGCAGGAGGGAGTTGACCGACGTCTCCTTCCTGAAGATGTCCGTCTGCAATGCTCCCTCCTCATCAGCCTCAATGGACACATCTAAAAAATCCACTTGTGTCTATCAAAGATGTAAGTTTTATGTACAAAGTGTTCAAATTTAGTTGTTGCATAAACCTAGTCAATTGTACTTCTGTGCCTTGCCAAATGATGAACACGTCATCAATATAGCGTAGCCAGCACTGCACATGATCGGCGACGCAGGCGCCGTCACCATGCAGAACTTGTCTCTCCCAAAACGCCGCACCCATGGCAGTGCCTTGTTTTTGTACATAAAATACATCCTTGAAGACAAACATTATGTGTAAGAATGTATTCCACCGGTTCGACAACCAAATCACAAACTTGGCTGTCCCAGTTTCTCATTCCCAAGAAGAAGCGGATTGGTTGAACTTGATGGACATGTGTCTTTTTTTTTTCAGCCGTACTAACTATGCATTGACACCATCATGGTGTCGAATGCTTGTATATAGTGACTCTACATCGGACGTGACTAAGAGCATGTCTGGCTCTAGGGATATCCCATCGATTCTTGTAAGTATGTCAGTAGTGTCTTTCACATAAGAGGGCGAGCATTCGACCAATGGCTTTAAATAAAAGTAAATAAACCTACATACAGGATCACATAGACCCCCAATCCCCGACACTATCGGTCGGCCGGGTGGGTCCACAAGACTTTTGTGGACTTTTGTGGACCTTAGTGAGAAGGTAAAAGGTGGGAATTCAAGGATATTTGACAACAAGACCATCGAACACTTTTTTCGGAATTATCCCTTTATCCAAAGCTGTACTCAAGATCTTAACCAGTTCAGAGAAAAAGGAACATATTGGATTATGTGTAAGTTTCCGATACGTCTGTTTATCCCTCAGGTGGCAAAACGCTTCCTTTTCATAGAGTTTGATTGGCCAAATCACGATGGTCCCCCCTTGTCCCAAGTGCCTGAATACCAGAAGGGTCTTGGAAAAGGAGTAAACAGTGCAAGATTGACATTACAACTATATTAGTAAGGGTGATATATTTGATCGTTTAGTCCAGTTGGGGATCGTTTCTACTGTCCAGATTAAACACTATAATAATAGGCAGGGGGATATCACAATCCCTGCAGCTACCGTGCTTTCAATTGGAGGTTGTTTTTCTTTAACCGGATCAGGACCGGGCAATTTTGAGCCTTCAGGACCAGACACCGTTTGCCCATTTTTAGCACGCGTTAGTTAAACAGCTATAACTTTTTTATTTGTTGGGCAAGCGACGTGATTTTTTGTGAAGACCATGCAGGTTTCTTTTTTATCATTTTAATACACATCCTTTTTGCTTTTTTAGAATTTCTAGAAAATAATAGCAAAAAATATGCTTTTTTACTTTATACAGTGGAGGAAATAAGTATTTGATCCCTTGCTGATTTTGTAAGTCTGCCCACTGTCAAAGACATGAACAGTCTAGAATTTTTAGGCTAGGTTAATTTTACCAGTGAGAGATCCATTATATATAAAAAAAAAATAAAAAAATAACATTGTCAAAATTATATATATTTATTTGCATTGTGCACAGAGAAATAAGTATTTGATCCCTTTGGCAAACAAGACTTAATACTTGGTGGCAAAATCCTTGTTGGCACACACAGCAGTCAGACATTTTTAGTAGTTGATGATGAGGTTTGCACACATGTTAGATGGAATTTTGGCCCACTCCTCTTTGCAGATCATCTGTAAATCATTAAGATTTCGAGGCTGTCGCTTGGCAACTCGGATCTTCAGCTCCCTCCATAAGTTTTCGATGGGATTAAGGTCTGGAGACTGGCTAGGCCACTCCATGACCTTAATGTGCTTCTTTTTGAGCCACTCCTTTGTTGCCTTGGCTGTATGTTTCGGGTCATTGTCGTGCTGGAAGACCCAGCCACGAGCCATTTTTAATGTCCTGGTGGAGGGAAGGAGGTTGTCACTCAGGATTTGACAGTACATGGCTCCATCCATTCTCCCATTGATGCGGTGAAGTAGTCCTGTGCCCTTATCAGAGAAACACCCCCAAAACATAATGTTTCCACCTCCATGCTTGACAGTGGGTATGGTGTTCTTTGGGTCATAGGCAGCATTTCTCTTCCTCCAAAAACGGCGAATTGAGTTAATGCCAAAGAGCTCAATTTTAGTCTCATCTGACCACAGCACCTTCTCCCAATCACTCTCAGAATCATCCAGATGTTCATTTGCAAACTTCAGACGGGCCTGTACATGTGCCTTCTTGAGCAGGGGGACCTTGCGGGCACTGCAGGATTTTAATCCATTACGGCGTAATGTGTTACCAATGGTTTTCTTGGTGACTGTGGTCCCAGCTGCCATGAGATCATTAACAAGTTCCCCCCGTGTAGTTTTCGGCTGAGATCTCACCTTCCTCAGGATCAAGGATACCCCACGAGGTGAGATTTTGCAGGGAGCCCCAGATCGATGTCGATTGACAGTCATTTTGTATGACTTCCATTTTCTTACTATTGCACCAACAGTTGTCTCCTTCTCACCCAGCGTCTTACTTATGGTTTTGTAGCCCATTCCAGCCTTGTGCAGGTCTATGATCTTGTCCCTGACATCTTTAGAAAGCTCTTTGGTCTTGCCCATGTTGTAGAGGTTAGAGTCAGACTGATTAATTGAGTCTGTGGACAGGAGTCTTTTATACAGGTGACCATGTAAGACAGCTGTCTTTAATGCAGGCACCAAGTTGATTTGGAGCGTGTAACTGGTCTGGAGGAGGCTAAACTCTTAATGGTTGGTAGGGGATCAAATACTTATTTCTCTGTGCACAATGCAAATAAGTATATATAATTTTGACAATGTGATTTTCTTATTTTTTTTAAAATATAATCTATCTCTCACTGGTAAAATTAACCTAGCCTAAAAATTCTAGACTGTTCATGACTTTGACAGTGGGCAAACTTACAAAATCAGCAAGGGATCAAATACTTATTTTCTACACTGTAGCTAATTTTGTTCTGGTACAGTCTTACCTAAAAATAGAGCTTTTATTTGTGATCGTCACTGTCCACTGTAAATTTTGATACATTACTTGTCTATCTTAGCGTAATTGGGTCAGAGTTTTTTGGTGGTTTTTGATGCGGAAACAACGTCGGAGACCACTACACAAAACGGCTGAAAACGCCCCCCCCCCCCCCATTGATTTCAATGGGGGCCGGAGGCGTTTTTTCCCCCGCGACTGAACAATAAACGCTCGGGGGAAATAGAAGCGTCATGCCCTTTCTTCAGGAGTTTCCATCTCTGACGTCCCATTGACATCAATAGAAGTTAAACCCAGCAGCAGCCTGCTAATACCGGCATCCTGGCGATCATGTGACCAGTCACATGATCACTGGGACAAGCGCTGCTGCCTCTATTCTATACACAGTTCTCATTGAGCGCTGTGTACAAGTGATCAAGGAAGATAGAAGGAGCGTAAGCTGTTTCTATCTTCTCATCAGGGTCCCCGGCAGTCACTAACTGCCAGGGACCCAACGTTCAGCTGCCGATCACTCGAGCAGCAAACTAAAACCTGCGCCGTAAATACACTATGACGCAGGTTTTAAGGACGCTGACCGCCAGTTGTTTATATACAGCCGGCTGTTGGGAACCGGTTAAAAAACACAGCCGCGGCCAGGGCCACCTGGCAGTTCTGGTAAATGCCATATGGGCTGGTTGGCTGCCACCCACAGTTTTTTTTAAAGGGGTTTTCCCAAAAATCATAAATTATCACCAATTTGATTATCGCTAGGGGCCCCACCACTGGGACCCCCACCGATCGCGAGACCGAGGGTCCTGAACCCCCAGATCCTCCTCACTGCTCGACCGCAGTGAATAGGACATTGAATGGAGCGGCGGTCAAGCTTGCGCACTAGCCATTGCCTATGGGAATGATGGAAACAGCCTCGTACAGCGCTTTCCACCATTCTCATAGTCAGTAAATGGAGCGGCGGGCGCATGCTAAACTGCAGCTCCATTCAAGTTCCCCACTCCGGGGGTGCAGTGATGGGGATCTGGGGGTTCTCACGATGGGGGGGTGTCCCAGTGATGGGGTCACTAGCGAAAATAATGGTTAGGTGATCATTTATAATTTTGGGAAAACCCTTTTAATTATAGCTGCGGACTGGGTGTCTGATCAAGCTTATGTGTAAGCGGCAGCTAATACTCAGCCTATACTCAGCCTATACTCAGCCTATACTCAGCCTATACTCAGCCTGAGCTTGTGGTATGGTGCATGAGCAGTATCTAACCAGTAAGTGTCTTCTGTGTGGACTCTGGTTCAAATCCTGATGTGTGGCCTTGTTCAAATAGATATGTTGCTGTGTGGTGGTTATAGTGGTGTGGAGGCAGTGCAATGACAATGCTGCTGCATAAGAAAGTTACTTATATGAAGAAAGTTACTTATACAGCTGTCTCTTTTTCTAGACAGCTGTATTTATTTAGTAGATTATTGCAGATTTCAGCAGATTTCAGCAATATACTCCTCATTAAAACAGGTATCATAATCCATCACGCCATAAGTGGCACTTTGGGAAAGGGGGGGGGGAGCTGCCTAAGATCACCAGGAGAACAATGTGGGGATTAGAACCCATGTTGTACAGGAGTGACCCCTGCGCTCAACTCAGATCACATAAGCTTTAAGGCAGGAACACACGAACACACGAACACACGAACACACGAACACACGAACACACGAACACACGAACACACGAACACACGAACACACGAACATGTACACATTTGTCACCTCTTAAAAAAAAAGGGGTAACCGGACTTTCAACAAGAAAAACTTTAGATCACATTGGGGCAAAACACGACAGCAGCTTGGTGCTTAAGTGCTTTTAAAGCTGGAGACACAAGGAGGAGATCCTGGGGATAGAAACTGCATGTTCCTGACTCCTCTAATTTATCAACAGAGAACTTTACCAGTGGGCTGCATCTGCTGTCAAGAGCTTGTTGCAAATTCTTCCAAAGATGACATGTTCTTATTCCAGCTGGATTTACATTTGGTCTTATGGGGACACTAAGAAAGTCCAGCTATCAACCTGAGCTGGTGGTGTGATGCATGAGTAGGGTCTAAACAGTGAGCATTTTCTGAGCAGCCCCTGGTTCAAGTCCAGGTCTGTAATGTTGTCCAAAAGGTTAGTTTGATGGATGGTGTTTATAGTGGTGTGGAGGCAGTGCAATATGTTGTTAAAGACGATAGTTACTTATACCGCTATTTCTTTTTCAAGACAGCTGTATTTATATAGTAGATTTCAGCAATATACTCATCACTCAAACAGGTATCACGATTGGTTACCCTGTCACCTCATAAAAAGTGAGGTAATGGGGCAGATCTTGGCTCCTGAGTGGGATGGCTGCCCAATCGCCTTAATCCCGTGTCCTTGCAGCTCAAAGTGGCCCTTAACGACTGAAACCTGCCTTAAAAGAGTCTGAAAGTAGGCAGTTGGATGAGTCAGTTCAGAGGGTGCTTATCCTGAGGCCACATTACACTTTCATGAAGAGAAACTTTAGACCACATTGCGGCATGACAGCACAGTGGTTTGGGGCTTAAGTTCTTTCAAAGCTGGAGACACAAGTAGGATATCCTGGGGATAGAACCTGCATGTTACTTACTCCTCTAATTTATCAGCAAAGATCTTTACCAGTCCGCTACCTCTGCTGCTGAGAGCTGGCTGCAAATTCTTCCAATGATGACATGTTCTTATTCCTGCTGTAAGTGACGCTTAAATTTGGTCTTATAGGGACAATAAGAAAGTCCAGAGATCAATGAGAGCTGGTGGTCTGGGGCTTAAGTCTTGTCTAAGCAGTGAGTGTCTTCTGTGTGATCTCTGGTTCAAATCCTGATGGGTGGCCTAGTCCAAAAAGATTCATTGCTGAATGTTGTCTATAGTGGCGTGTAGCCAGCACAATTAGATGGTCACTACAAAAAAAGTTACTTATATGAAGAATGTTACTTGTACAGCAATCTCTTTTTTGAGACAGCTGTACTTGGCGAAAATTTTCCAACAATCTACTCATCACTCAACCAGGTATCATAATCCATAGCTGGCACCTTGAGCAAGGGGAGAATGCCACAAGGAGGACAACATGGGGATTAGAACCTACATTGTATAGAAGTGATCCCTGCACTCAACTCAGATCACACAAGCTGTGAGCCAGCTAGACAGCAGATACACATCAACACGTTTATCAACACGTTTATCACCTCTTTAAAAAAGGGGCTATCAGACTTTCAATAAGAGAAACTTTAGATCACTTTGGGGCATGACAGCGCTGTGACTGGGTGGCTTGGGGTTTAAGTGCTGAGTTCAAGAACACTGGAGTGTTGTCCTGTGCACCTGGGTTCAAAGCTTGCTGCGTGCTGCTTGTGTGGCAGATGTCATTCTTCTTACTTATACAATCTTCCTGCCTGTGCTTAAAGGTGACAATATTTTTCCAACAATTTTGTCAAGTGGCTGACGCTCAACAGGACAATGCATTTCTCTTTTAAAATAATTCCTCACATTGTGAACCTACACTGGGAAAAAGCTGGAGACACACAGAGGAGATCCTGGGGATAGAACCCATATGTTCCTGACTCCTCTATCAGCAGAGAACATTACCAGTGCACTATCTCTGCTGTCGAGAGCCAGCAGCAAATTCTTCCAAAGGTGACATGTTCTTATTCCTGCTGGAAGTGACAATTACACTTGGTCTAATGAGGACAATAAGAAAGCTCAAAAGTCAACCTGATATGGTGGTCTTGGGCTTAAGTAGTGTCCAAACTGTGAGTGTCTTCTGTGTAGACCCTGGTTCAAGTCCTGTTGTGTGGCCTTGTCTAGAGGGGTACATTGTTTGGAAGTTTATAGTGGTGGGGAAATAAGTATGTTGCTGCATAATAAAGATTCTTATGCAGCTGTCTATTTTGAGATAGCTGTATCTGTATATTAGATTATTGAAGATTTCAGCAATATACTCATCACTCAAACAGGTATCATAATGCATCACTCCATAGGTGGCACTTTGGGAAAGGGGGAAGCACCCCAGTGTCACCAGGAGGAAAGCATGGGGATTAGAGCCCACGCTGTATAGAAGTGGTCCCTGTGCTCAACTCAGTTCACGCCAGCTGAACCACCCACAGGAACCACCCACAGGAACCACCCACAGGAACCACCCACAGGAACCACCCACAGGAACCACCCACAGGAACCAACCCTTAAAAACAAGGGGTAATCAATCGGACATTCAACAAGAGAAACTTTAGATCACATTGGGGGATAAGGGCACAGCAGCTTGGTGCTTAAATACTTTCAAGGCTGAAGACACAAGGAGGGGATCCTGGGGAACCCACATGCTCTTTATGCCTCTAATTTATCAGCAGAGAACTTTACCAGCACGCTACCTCTGCTGTCAAGTGCTGGCAACATTCTTCCAAAGATGACATGTTCTTATTCCCGCTGGAAGTGACGATTACATTTGGTCTCATGGTGACAATAAGAAAGCTCAGTGATCAACCCATGCTGGTGGCACGGTGCATGATCAGTGTCTAACCAGTGAGTGTCTTCTGTGTGGACATTGGTTCAAGTCCTGATATGTGGCTTTGTCCAGAAGATATCTTGCAAATAATGAGAAGATTGTGGCATTAGAAAGTTGCTTATGCTACTGAACTATCTTACTTTTACAGTACATTATGGCATATTTCCGCAATATACTCATCCCTCAACAAGTGTCGCGTTTCATCACCCCATAGATGGTGTTCTATGAGAAAGGGGAAGGATGAATTTTGAGCACATAAGCTGTGAGCTCGCTGCTCTGTGGCTACACCGGAACACATTATTCACCTCATAAAAAAAAAACACAGTAATCTGACAGAACTCACTTTTGACCACATCAGGGAATGCCTCGCCTTGTGAACCTACACTGGTGAAAAGCTTTCAAGACTAGAGACACAAGGAGGAGACAATGGGGATAGAACCTGCATGTTCCTGACTCCTCTAATTCATTAGCAGAGAACTTTACCAGGGTGCTATGTCTGCTGTGGAGAGCCACCAGCAAATTCTTACAAAGATGACATGTTCGTATTCCTGCTGGAAGTGATGATTACATTTGGTCTTATGGGGACAATAAGAAAATTCAAATATTAACCTGAGCTGGGGGCATGGTGCATGAGCCATGAGCAGTGTCTAACCAGTGAGTGTCTTCTGTGTGGTCTCTGGTTCAAATCCTGAGGTGTGGCCTAGTCCAAAAAGATTCCTTGCTTAGTGGTGTGGAGGCAGTGTGATGAGAACATCACTGCATAAGGAAGTTACTTATAAGAAAAATGTTTCTTATACAGCGGTCCCTTTTTCAAGACGGCTGTACTCAAATTTTCCACAATATACTCATCACTCAAATAGATATCATATTTCATAGGTGGTACCTTGGGAAAGGGCCCCAAGGTCACCAGGAAGACAATGTGGAGATTAGAACCCACATTGTATAGAAGCGATCCCTGCACTCAACTCAGATCACACAAGCTGTGAGCCAGCTGAACAGCAGATACACAAGAGCACGTTTATCACCTCTTTAAAAAAAGAGGCATTCAGACTTTCAACAAGAGAAACATTAGATCACATCAGGGCATGACAGTGCTGTGACTGAGGGGCTTGGGGTTTAAGTGCTGAGTTCAAGAACACTGGAGTGTTATCCCATTCAAAGCTTGCTGTGTGCTGCTTGTGTGGCAGATGTCATTCTTTTTACTTATACAATCTTGCTGCCTATGCTTAAAGGTGACAATATTTTTCCAACAATGAAGCGGCTGATGCTCAACAGGGCAATGCATTTCTCGTTTAAAATGAGGTGACACCTTGTGAATGGCTTTCTAGACTAGAGACACAAGGAGGAGATCCTGGGGATAGAACCCACATATTCCTCACTTTTTAAATTTATCAGCAGAGAACTTTACCAGTGCGCTACCTCTGCTGTTCAGAACCAAGTGCAAATTCTGCCAAAGATGACATGTTCTTATAATTGCTGGACGTGATGATTACAATTGGTCTTATGGGAAAGTCCAGGTATCAACCTGAGCTGATGGCGCAGTGCATGAGCAGTGTCTAACCAGTGAGTATCTTTTGTGCAGACCCTTGTTCAAATCCTCGCGTGGGGTCTTGTCCAAGAAGGTACTTTGCTGGCTTGTGTGGAGGCAGGGCAATAACAATGTTGCTGTGTAAGAAAGTTACTTATATGAAGAATGTTATTTATAAAACTGTCTTATTTTTCTAGACTGCGGGATTTCTATAGTAGATTATTGCAGAGTTCAGCAATATACACATCACTCAAACAGGTAACATAATCCATCACTCCATAGGTGGCACTTTAGGGAATCTGCCCAAGGTCACCAGGAGAACAATGTGGGGACTAGAACCCACACTGTATAGAAGTGATCCCTGTGCTCAACTCAGAACATGCAAGCTGTGAGCCAGCTGCACCACAGATACCCAGCAAACCATTTATTCACCTCTGGGTAATCGGAGTTTCAACAAGAGAAACTTTAAATCAAAATGTGATGTGACAGCATGGTGGCTTGGGGCCTAAGTGCTTAGGCTAGGTTTGCTATGGTGTTAGCCCATGTACCTATATTCGAGGCTTCCTGAATGCAGCTTGTGGGGTAGGTGGCATTCTCCTAACTTATACAAGTTTGCTGACTGTACATAATGGTGATGATGGTTTTCCAATAATTTTGCCAAGAAGTTGAGAACAGGGCAGTGCATTTCTTCTTTAAAATGATGCCTCGCCTTGTGAACCTGCACTGGTGAAAGGCTTTCAAGACTGGATACACAAGGAGGAGATCCTGGGGATAGAACCTGCATGTTCTGCACTCCTCTAGTTTATCAGCAGAGAACTTTACCAGTGTGCTACTTCTGCTGTTGAGGGACAGCTCCAAAGATGACATGTTCTTGTTCCTGCTGGAAGTGAAAATTACATTGCTGGACAGCAGATACACCACAACATGTTTATCACCTCTTTAAAAAAGGGGCACTCAGACTTTCAACAAGAGAAACATTAGATCACATCAGGGCATGACAGTGCTGTGACTGAGGGGCTTGGGGTTTAAGTGCTGAGTTGAAGAACACTGGAGTGTTATCCCATTCAAAGCTTGCTGCGTGCTGCTTGTGTGGCAGATGTCATTCTTCTTACTTATACAATCTTGCTGCCAGTGCTTAAAGGTGACAATATTTTTTAAACAATTTTGTCAAGCGGCTGACGCTCAACAGGGCAATGCATTTCTCTTTTAAAATAATTCCTCACCTGCTGCTTCTGTCTTCTCCGATGTCTTTTTACACAGCGCTCAATGAACGCTGTGTATACGAATAGAGGCAGTGGCCGCGCCGCTGTCTCTATTCCTCCCGGTGATGATGTGACTGGTCACATGATCGCCGGGTGCCGTTACTGACAGACTGCTGCTCGGTCTAAGCAGCTATCTGAACCATCATGGAGTTGATCCAAGTGACACAGCTTCACAGATATAGTTACAAGCAGGTAAAACTACCCTCAGTGCATCCCAGCTTGCATTGGTCATTCTAAACTATTATCCTCAAGTCATTTTAGAAGTTCATTAGCGGCATGTATCGTCGTCAGATATTTATTTTGAATGTTACGAACAATGACGATCCAGTTTGATCCTTTTTGATCAGCTCTGCAGCATTCTCTATAACTAAGGTAATGTGCATGACTAGAGGTTTATTCAGTATATAGATACTAATGGTTGAAAGAAAGTTCAGGCAGCTACTGTATATCAAGTTTCTTGAAGTATTATAGCGGAGCAGCTTTGTGCACTACAATTCCCATTATGCTTTGTTTATAAAAAAATTACACTGATTTGCTTTTCTATAATTTTATTACACATTACCTGATAAAGTAAAAAGAAATTAGGTGTATCTATTGTGTGTGTCTTATTTAGGCACCATATGCTCATATTATTGGAGGACTTTATGGCACTGTTATGTATTTGCTTCTTGGGACTGTTATGTGGGCACTGTGTTGGACTGGATGGTGGCATCATTTTTCACTATTATTTGTGCTATATTATGCCCAGGTGCCTCCACAGACTTTAACTTGTAAATTAAGTTGTAAATTATGTTGTATTTCTCAGGGTGGATTTACAAGCTAAGATAATATAAATGGCTGGAATGCCTGGCAGAATTACAATGGCGTACCCAGCCTTAGTGATAACTTATAAAGCATATCGGGCATGCACTCATTCTGCGCAGCATTATCCCTTGTTGATATAAAAAATAACTTTCCTTACAAATGGCCCTCCCCTTCTATCAAATATCTGGGCATATTGGTACCTAAAAAATCCTTCTCTCCTTTATAAACTTAATTATATTCCTATGCTGGATTCTATAATAAAACAGCTGAATTCCTTAAAAATCCCCTTCATGTCTTGGTAAGGAAAAACCTTTTAAAAACCTTTATAGCTCCCAAAATACTATATTTACTACAGACTCTTCCGATATGGTTCTTAACTGTCCGTAAATTATTCTCCACTTTTCTACTGAGACCTCAACTTCAACATACACAGTTGATTAATTTTCCTAGGATGGGAGATCTAGAATGGGATGGGAGGTCTAGGATGGGATAGGAGGTGTAGGATTGTCTGACATTTACATATACTATAGAGCAAATCACCTAAGTAGATGGATTTTATTACATCAGTCTTCACATTCCACATTGTATACGGAGCTGGAACATACACTGATGTCCAGTAGAGAAAGATGTGCATTGTGGAACCTTCATAGGAGCTCACTTCTCATTCACTTCTCAAGTGTCTTCCTTAAGGGCACAATATTAGTGTGGCAAGATTAGTCTGTCAAACTAGACCTACTTAACCTCCCCTTTCCCCATATGCCACTCATCCTCCTACCCTGTTATTTACACCGACATGAAAAAAATACAACCTGACTGATAGCAAACGTCTGTTTCTTTAAGATTGTCATGACTACTAGCCTAGCTTCTGGGCGGCTCTGGCTTGAGTTGCAGAGGCAATCTCATTTCTCTGTTTTCATCCTATCAGATTGTAGGGTGGAGTATTTAAGACTGGTTAGTTCTTTTATTGTTGCGTGTGAATTTCTTTGTATATGCAAGTATCTGATCAAGCTCCTGGCTACACCCTGTATCACCTGACTATTTAGAATCTTGGAACTGGACCTCGGCTTGTCTTTAGATTAACCCTTTGCTCTCTGATTTGGACATTCTGCTCTCGGCTGGTTTTGACCTCTACAACTCCTGGCATTGTTCTGTTTTCTGATTTGGACATTCAGCCTCTCCTGGTTAGCTATTCTGTTCGCTGTTTACCCTCCGTCTGTCTAGTTTCCGTTCTGGTATTGCCTGCATTGCACCTCCTGTCCAACACCGTATTCTATTAATGCAACCTGGTTCTATGCAGCCAAATCCAACCTGCCCTGCGGTGGGCTCTGGTGAAAACCATATAGTAGCCTTAGACTCTGCTGATCAGAGTAGTGACAGACTTGAGGTAGCAGATTATTTGCACGCTTATTCCTGACAGTTTCCAGCTGCCTTTGGGGAAACACTTACAGAGCAATTCCATAACTTGCACTCTAGGGGAATTAACTAGTGATTCCATTACACTGACCCTTGGGTTATCTCCCATACTATCAAAATGACCTTCTTTGGTTAGACAACCCTCAAAAAGATGCATCTATAGCATTTGACAAACTTAAAGGCTATGTAAACCTTTGAGGGCTTTTTTTTTTTTTTATTAATTTATTTTACTTTTGGAGATACAGTTGTTCTATATTCTCTATACAGAGCGGCTGTATCTTTCGTTATACACTGAATCCGTTAGTTCATTGGACCTGACGGGTTCATTGTCTTTGATACGCAGGATCGACCTGTAATTGATCACATCTAAGTTATGAACATGGTGTTTCAAGATGCACTCGTATACAGAAAAAGTCATATCAATTATTAACACGTTGGTATAAGACCCCTGTCCTTTTGTACAAAATATATCAGAACTATGCTGGAGATGCGTTGGTTCTCCAGGTTCGCTCTTGCATATCTGGTGGAATTGTCCACTCATCGAGTCCTTCTGGCAACATGTGGAAAGGAGGATTAACCAAATCTGTTAAGTGGACATCCAACTAACACCTGATCGAATACTGCTATGGAAACCAACCCCCGGATCTAACTCCTAAGCGACATTGCCTTCCCACCTTGTTAATCTCATCTGCTAAACTGCTCATACCAATGTTGTGAAGATCTACTACACCACCTCAGATAACTCAGTGGGAGACAAAGGCATCTGAATTATGCCAAATAGAGGAATCGGCCCACTGGGAGTTAATGACCAGAGAAAAATATTTACAGATCTGGGGTCCCCGGATTCACCGAATAGACCGTCATGCTTCGCAAAATACCAACTCTTAATAACCCACGTCTCAATTCATTATTGGAACAGGTCTACCATTATTGAAAAATATTTAAGGCAATTACAACTTATTGACCCTTAGACCTCTTAGGCCCTTGAGTTTTTTTACGCAGATCTTTCTGCGGAAACTGTGTCGGAATCAGCGTAAAAAAACAGCCGAAACCACCGAGGCGTTTTTAGCGTAGCTCAGCTATTTCCGTAACTCCCCACCACCTAACCAGGAAGTAGCCGGGAGACAGCTGTGACGAGTAAGCTAGAAAGCGATTTAGGGGGCCCTGTTCTAGAGGTAGGTGCAGGTCCCTGAGGTGGGACCCGCATCTATTGGACATTTATGGCATATCCTGTGGATATGCCATAAATGTCCAAGATGGGAAACCCACTTTAATTTTCTAATTCAGATATTTACCTACACTTTGTAATGTATCTTTAATAACTCTCATTATTTAACTGGACACTGGACCACCCTCTCTCCTCCTCTCCCTTCTACCCTTCCCTCATTACCTATACCTCTTTTTCCCGTCCCTTCTTCCCTTTCACCTACCTTCCACATCCTAACCTACTCATTTATTTTTATGTTCTCGTCACTCATTTTATTTGCTGTATCATTGGCACTGTAGCTGTATTATTGTATATGGCCTGCACTATACCTGTTATGCCTCTTGATATTGGAATATCGTTGTCTGATTTTTATGTTTTTTAATAAAAACTGTTTTGAAATAAAATAAAAACTGTGTATGAACAAAATAAACACAGAGTATCTAGTAGTCAGGTTGGGTAAACTTATTGGAGACATCCAGCCTTTTGATCTCTTGGGTTAATATTCAATAATTGGTCACATTTTTTTGTCTATGTTATAAATTTTGCACCATTGATTATTTTAGAGTATATTAATAAAAAGGTAATTATTATATATATTTTGTAACACTTTTTCCCAATTCTTTTCCCTTCCTACTATAACATGAGGTGCCATTGTAGCAGCTCTTGAAAGGTACTTATTCTCCTTGTGTAGATCCAGCTGGTAGGGAGTGTTAAGGACAATGCTCTCTCGGAAAGCGAGGGCACTGATCACTCATTTTGTTTACTTAGGACAGGACACAAGTAGCCACGCTTGGGTGACTTCTGAGATGGCGGTGAGGCACATCTGTGTGTGCAGCTAATAGGAGAAAGGGGGGCGACTAAGTGCAGAAAGTTTTTGGTAAAATACAGTCCCCGTCTTATTAGATGGCGCTCACTGCCAAACCACCTGCCCCTCCTATACAGTATACCCCCTCTTTCCTGCATCCCTCCTCCCCCTTATGCAGCTGCACTGTCCAGTCCTACCACAGAAGGTCCTGCCCCCCCTAATCATGCAATAGAGAACACGTCATGACATGACTACGGTGTGCCTGCTCTAGTAGCTGACCACTCTGTCACTGCTGTCCTGACATTATGACTCCCCAATGGGGCCACACAGACTGAATGGGAAGAAACACTGGGCCCCCGTTTTCAGCTGCTTTTTCCTTACCTGTTCCTGGCGTCCTGGTTCACTCTGCTCCCCCTCGGCGTCCAGCGGCTACCCTCTCCGTCAATGTTCCACACTGGGTCCAAGTGCGCGCTGACCCTTGTTTTCTTAAAGGGACAGCGCACAATCTCTCACTTGACCCTCTATAAAAAGGCCTTCCTCTCTTGCACTCATTGCACTCAGAGCTCCTAATGTTCCCTTGCTATCTCTTTTCTGATTCCCCTGTATCGACCTTTGCCTGTTTTCTGACCATCCGAATCGGCCGCCTGCCCTGACCATTTGCTATGTTTACCGTGACTAACCTTTGCCGCCTGCCCTGACCATCAGCTACGTTACCTGTAACGAACCTCTGCAGCCTGCCCTGACCTCTTCTTCACCAAACCACTTTGCATCTATTACGCGAGCCGTCACCAAGGAAGACTACTCTGAGGGTAGCGACCTGGGGTTCCCCTGCAGCAAAGTCTACATCTAGTTCTCTTACATCCCCTGCAACAAAGTCTACTTCCCCGGAGTAGCCCCTTGGAGACAAGGTGGGTTCAAACCGCCCGCTGCTGGTCCAGTGACAGTCAAATTCTACGGGCTCCGTGACAGTTTGATTTGGCCATGGACCCCGCTGACGTGAATCTGCCTGATGTATCAAACCTAGCTCAGGAACTTTCTAGGCAAAGTGTTTGCCAAGATCAGCTGTATCAACTGTTACACAAAGTCTTGACATGTCTTAAAGCCATATCAACTTCTGCATTACCTCTGACGTCTACGCAACGACCTCTAGCTACTGCATGTAGTCCAGGATTGCATCTACCCTCTCCCATGCTATAATGACGACTCCAAGTCTTGTAGGGGGTTCTTGAACTGATGCACAATCCATTTTGAGGTGATGGGGCATCAATTTGCTTCAGATTGAGCTATATTCTGTCCCTGCTGTCTGGTGAGGCGCTGGTCTGGGCATCTCTCCTATGGATACGGAACGATCCTATCATAAGTAACATACAAGCCTTCCTTGCAACCTTCAGAAAGATGTTTGAAGAACCTGGTGAGACATTATCAGTGGCTACGTCACTTCTCAAGCTTCATCAAGGCGTCTCTACTCTAGGTCAATATGCCATCCAGTTTCTCACCTCAGCCACAGAACTTCAATGGAATAACTAAGCTCTTGTTGCTACTTTCTGGGAGGGTCATGCTGGTCGCATCAAGGATGAGTTGGCAGGTAGAGATCTTCTTACTACTTTGGATAAGTTGATTTCCTTGGATACTCGTATTGATATAATCTTCTGTGGGAGACAACGTGAAACGAACCGTGCCCATCCGGTACTTCGACTGGCATATACATTTCAGAGACCTCTTCTTGCCTCCACTTCTGCTTCTCCGGACGAACCCATGCAGGTGGAGAGAATTAAACTATCTGCTGAAGAACGTCTGAGAGGACGCACCAATAACCTGTATTTATATTGCAGCAGTAAAACACACTTTCTGAATAATTGTCCAGTGTGACTGGGAAACTTTAATGCCTCGGGCAAGTACGAGAGGCTACCCTAGATAGGTTACTCATTATAAAATTCCAGTACTTCTGTTGGACAAGCCACTTTCAATTTCTTCAGTGGATGGAAAATTATTGTCCGAGATTGAACCTATCACCATGCAAGTCTGGGCACCTCAGCGTGAAATTATTTATTTCTATGTGATAAAAAATTCCATCAGTCCTCTTTTCCTGGGTATGCCCTGGCTTTAGAAACACTTTTTCGGTCATTGACTAGACGTCTGCTCGGAATACACAACGGGGTGACAACTGTCATCTGCAATGTCTGCCTGTCATTCGAGCCCACCTCCCTTGCCCCAAGTTATGAAACCTGTCCTGGACGAATTACCTAAACCTTATGCCCGTTATGCAGATGTATTCTCCAAATGTCAAGCAGGGACTCTTCCACCTCATAGATCGTACGATTTTGCCATTGACTTGTTACCCAATTCTACTCCTCCTTGGGGTAGGATATAGCCCTTGCCTGTCCCTGGGACAGAAACTATGTCGCTATATATTAACAAAAACGTGGACAGTAAATTTATCCGCAAGTCTTCTTCTCCTGCTGAAACAGTTTTTTTCTCAGTCGAGAAGAAAAACTGAACCTTAAAGGGGTTGTCCAGGAATAAATTTAATTTGAATTTTAACTTAATTAGTCATATTTAAAAACATTTCTAATATAGTGTCTACTTACCTGTGCCAGCGTCCTCCTGTTCTGATCTGCCGTCACGTGACCGCACCAAGGGTTCATTTTTCATTTCCTGTGAGGTACCGTGTCTTTGCTCAGCCAGCACTTCCGGCTGAGAAAGGCACGGCGCGTCATCAACTACATTTACAGGCAGTGGGCCGGGAGGATGTTTCATGAGCTCTTCAGAGCTCCGCCTCCTCTGGTCCCGCCGCCTTTAGATGTAGTTGATGATGCGCCGTGTCTTTACACAGCAGGAAGTGCTGGCTGAGCAAAGACACGGAGCGTCATCAATCTTAGTACACGCCCCCTCCTTCTATATCGTCGTCCACGCCTCCTCAGTCCTCTTCACACTCGTAGTTTCCGCACTAACTGGCCGTCTTGTCTCTTCCCTAACACACACCCTCCTCCTTTTATCTTGTCCTCCACGCTCCCTCCTCCTCTTCTATTGTCCTCATATTGCAAATGGCCCTTTTTTTTAAATCTATTAGCCTAATTACTGTCTGCAACATCCTGTGAACATTGAGGGGCGTGGCAGTATGCAAATAGCTGAGATGCTTTGGAGGAAGGGGGGATGCAACTGTCTCCTCAGATGCAGCAGGGGAGCATGGGTATGGTGGGTTACAAGACAGGAAACAGCCAGGACCAGAAGCAAAGGATGTAAACAGACAGAAACAGCAGCAGTGACTATGGAGATCAAATAGAAACTGGTTAGAAGTTTAATAGGGGGTATTAGGGAAGGCAAACCAAGGCTGGGGGACACTTTTTAGATTATTTTTTTTTTCTTGGACAACCCCTTTAAGGTTTTGTATTGATTATCGCAGACTAAATGACATCACGGTAAAAAAACAAATACCCTCTGCCGTTCATTTCTGAGCTCTTTGACCATTTACAAGGGGCTAAAATTTGAACACCTGAATCTGAATCAGTATTTCTCCATCTCAAACAGGCTTTTTACTCAGCCAGATTCTCCTTGGACTCACATAGGTAAGGATTTTATTACTGATCTATCCTCTTTTTCTGAATATACTGTAATTTGGGTCATGGTTGACCGCTTCTCGAAGTTGGCACCCTTTATTCTTCTTACTGGTCTTCCTTCAACTAAACATCTGGCTACTCTATTAAACACATTTTTTGTTTGCATGGACTACCTAAACATATCGTATCCAATAGAGGAGTACAGTTTAGTTCAAGATTCTGGAGGTCACTTTGCAGTTTACTTGAAGTCAAGTTGGACTTTTCTTCTGCCTATAATCTTCAAACCAATGGACAAGTGGAACGGATCAACCAGGTGTTGAAGAACTTTCTCATTAATTTTGTTTCTTCCCTACAAGATGATTGGACCAATCTCCCTCCATGGGCAGATATTAATAATCTATAACAATCATAGTTGGGAATCTGCTCAATCTTCTCCTTTTTTCCTGCTTCATGGGCAACATCCAGCAGTCCCTCTGCCAGTTCCAACATTGTTTGAGGTTCCAGCAGATAATCTTTCTCATGCTCACTTCTCACGCAACTGGTAGGAGGCCAAGGAGTCTGTTATCAAATCTGCTGACACAGAAGTCCTCACCAATTTCTCCCTGAACAAAAGGTTTTGCTGTCCTACAAGCATATCCATTTGAGGACTCCCTGTTTCAAGTTTGCTCCTCGCTTCTTGGGTACTTTTGTTGTTTCGAGACAAATCAATCCTGTATTTTACAAACTTCGTCTTCCTCAGTCTTTGAAAATGCCAAATTATTTTGACGTGTCTTTCCTTAAATCGCTTCTAATAAATCTCCTCCTTTTGCTGCTACCTCTTGTCAAGACCTGCAGTATGAGGTTAGTAATATTTTAGATGCCAAGAGGGTGAGAGGAAATTTACTGTACCTTGTGGACTGGAGGAATTTTGGTCCTGAGGATAGATCCTGGGAACCTGTGGAGAATATTCATGCTCCATTCCTCCTCAGGAAATTTTATTGTCTATTCCCCAACAAGCCTATAAAGAGGGAGCGTAAGGGCGTGTGCTGTAGTGGCCCCTGTTCCCCGCTGCCATTTCTGTTTTTGATGACCTGGTCCATGCTGCTCCTTCTCGGTGTCCAGCAGCTACTCCAACTATTCACTATTCCTAACAGACTGACCCTTCCTGTTCTGTAGTGATCACTTCTCAGCATCATCTGCTTATCATCACAGGCAGGAAGGTACCGCTTATATATAGATAACACAGGATCCACCATTAACAATAGATGATACATACATCTCCCCTCCTATTCCTTCCTGCACATTGATCTCTGCACAGGTCACAAAGCATGCCTAAAAAGACTCTCCTATATTGATCAATGGGTCCCCTCCAGTTCACAGGTTCGCATGTACCTCAAAATGGTACCGATAAAAACTACAGATTGTCCCACAACAAATGAGCGCTCACACATCTCCGATGGAGAAAAAAATTTAAAAGTTCTGGCTCTCAGAATATGGCGACGCAAAAAAGTATCTGCGGATTATTATTTATTTACCCCAGTAAAACCCCAAACAGAACAACTACCAAGCAAAATCTGCGCTCCAAAAGCCAAATGGCGCTCCCTCCCTTCTGAACCCTACAGTGTGCTCAAACAACGGTTTACGTCCACAGATCTGGCATCGCCATATCCGGGAGAACCCGCTTAACACTTTATGAGATATTTGTCTTCGGTGGCACAAACTGGGCACAACATATTGTGCACTAAAATGGCATAACTGCAGAAAATTTAAATTTTCACTTTGCAGCATCCGCTGCACATTAATTTCTAATGAAAAAACACCTGCGGGGGGGGGGGGGATGCCCACTACACCCTTTAAAATGCCTTACAGGTGTATTTTCCAAAATAAGGGTCACGTCCACGTCTTTGTTTTACTATTTGAACTCAGAGCCCTGGAATTGTGGGTCAATGCTCTGAAAATCACCAAAATAGACCTCAAATGCACATAGCGCTCTTCAATTCTGAGCTCTGTTATATGTCCAGGCAAATGATAAATGAATTGAGGGGTGTCGTTTCCAAAATGGGGTCACTTCTTGGGGGCTTCCACTGTACTCTGGTACCTTAGGGTTTTGCAAATGCGACATGGCGCCCAAAAAGCAATCCAGCAAAATCTGTATGCCAAATAGCGCTCCTGCATTTCTGAGCCCTGCCATGTATTCAAACAGCAGCTTATAACCACATGTGGGGTATTGCTGTACTCGGCAGAAATTTATTTGGAAATGTTTGGGTGCTTTTTCTCCTTAATCCCTTGTGAAAATTAAAAAAACGCAACTTTTTGTAGAAAAAAATGTTGATATTCATTTTTACAGCCTAATTCCAATAAATTCTGCAAATCACCTGTGGGGCCTAAATGTTTACTATGCCCCTAGATAGATTGGTTTATGGGTTTACTTTCCCAAATTACATCAGTTTTGGGGGGTTCCTACTGTTTTGGCCACACAGGGGCTTTTGAAATGTGACATGGCACCCGAAAACCATTCTAGTTAAATTTGAGATCCAAAAGCCAAATAGCGCTCTCTCCCTTCTGAGCCCTGGCGTGTGTTCAAACAGCAGTTTATGACCACATATTGGGTATTGCCGTAATTGGGAGAAATTGCTTTTCAAATGATGGGGTGCTTTTTCTCCTTTATTCTTTGTAAAAATTTGAAATGCCCAGGTTTTATCGGAAAAAATGTAGCTGAAATAGAAATATCCAGGAAATGTATAAAAGTCAGGTAGGCAGGTGCACAATAAAGTGAACACTGCAAAGTTCCAGTATTTACACAGATGTCCGCTAATACAGCAGATCCTCGTCTGAGTCCTCTTGCAGCATGTTGCACTAAATTCAGCAAAAAACCAGTGGGGTCAAAATGCTCACTATACCCCTCAATAACACCTCCTTCAGAGGTGTAATTTCCCAAATGGGGTCACTTTTGGGGGGTTTCCACTGATTTGGTCCCGCAGGGGCTTTGCAAATGTGACATGGCGCTACAAACCATTCCAGCAAAATTTGAGCTCCAAAAGCCAAATGGTGCTCCTTCCCTTCTGAGTCCTACCGTGTGTCCAAACAAGCAGTTTATTACCACACATGGGGAATTTACATAATCGGGAGAAATTGTTTATCAAATGTTGGGGTGTTTTTTCTCCTTTTTGCACTGTGAAAATTGAAAATTTCGACATTTTATTCGAAAAAATTTAGATTTTCATTTTCACTGCCCCATTCCACTAAATTCAGCAAAAAACTTGTGGGGTCAAAATGCTCACTATACCCCTTGATAAATTCCTTGGGGGGTGTAGTTTGCCAAATGGTGTCTTTTTGGGGTGTGTTTCCACTGTTTTGGCCCCACAAGACCTCTTCAAACCTGACATTGTGCCTAAAATATATTCTAATAAAAAGGAGGCCCCAAAATCCACTAGGTGCGCCTTTATTTCTGAGGGCTGTGTTTAGTCTGTGAGCATACTAGGGCTACATGTGGGATATTTCTAAAAACTGCAGAATCTGGGCAATAAATATTGAGTGGCATTTCTCTGGTAAAACCTTGTATTTTACAGAAAATAATAGATTAAAAAAGATTTTCTGCAAAAAAAAATTACATTTGCTTTAATTTCTGTGAAACGCATAAAGGGTTAAGAAATGGTCTAAATGCTGTTGTGAATACTTTAAGCGGTGCAGTTTTTAAAATGGGCTGATTTATAGGGGGGTTTCTAATATATAGGGCCCTCAAAGCCACTTTAGAACTTAGAAAAAAGGCTTTTGAAGTTTACTTGAAAATGTGAAAAATTGCTGCTTATGTTCTAAGCCTTGTAACGTCCTAGAAAAATAAAAGGATGTTCAAAAAACGATGCCAACATAAAGTAGACATATGGAAAATGTTAACTAGTAACTATTTTGTGTGGTATAACTATCTGTCTTACAAGCAGATACATTTAAATTGAGAGAAATGCTAATTTTTGCAAATTTTACCACTAACTTAAAGTACAATGTGTCACGAGAGCACAATCTCAGAATCGCTTGGATAGGTGAAAACATTCCAAAGTTATTACCACATATAGTAACACATGTCAGATTTGAAAAATGGGGGCTGCGTCCTGAACATGCCAACTGGTGCACGTCCTTATCTGCGTCCTGAACATGCCAACTGGTGCACGTCCTGAAGGGGTTAACCTATGAAATAATCTCTGAGATGTGTAAAGGATCTGCCAGGCACAGCTTCGGGGTTAACACCCATAGATAATCAGTCTGCACCTGCTTCTATGTCTGTGAGACTGACTCCATCTTCCACCACTCAGGGTGGCAGGCTTAGGAGTGGGAGAACCTATCACAGCCTGGCCAGACGGAGCTAGCTCCCGCCCTCTGTCTATTTATACCTGCCTTTCCTGTTCCTCCTTTGCTTGTGATTCTTCTCGTTTGGTTTCCTGGCCATGCTGCAGCTTCTTGTACCATTGTCCTTGCTTCATATTGACCCCGGCTTGCTGACTACTCTCCTGCTCTGCGTTTGGTACCTCGTACACTCCTGGTTTGACTCGGCTTGTTTACTACTCTTCTGCTCTGCGTTTGGCACCTCGTACTCTCCTGGTTTGACTCGGCTTGTTCACTTCTCTTGTTGCTCACGGTGTTGCCGTGGGCAACTGCCCCTTTCTCCCCCTAGCTCTGTGTACCCTTGTCTGTTTGTCTGTCGTGCACTTATTGAGCGTAGGGACCGTCGCCCAGTTGTACCCCATCGCCTAGGGCGGGTCGTTGCAAGTAGGCAGGGACTGAGTGGTGGGTAGATTAGGGCTCACTTGTCTGTCTCCCCACCCCCGTCATTACAGATGTGTGGAAAGAAAAGATTGCTACACGCTCTTTTGGCCATTTGCAATCTTACACATAATAACATTTTCCATAATGAGTCAGTATAACGATCTTCATATCTTGGAATGAAACCCTTTTATCATATATTCCAGCATTTTACGACGCCTCGTGTGACTAATTTCCATTTTCACATTCCTCAGTTCTCCACATACTTTCCTAATACTTCAGATACTGGTGGTTTACAGCGTCTATTCACTTTCACTAGAGGGTATTATTTGGTATGAAGCCCCCACAGAGGTCCCCAACCTTTTCTACAACTACAGCTTATAAAGAGTAATTAATTGTATGAAAACTACTGCAATAAAATAAGTGACAGACCGCTATAATCAGAGTGTCTATCACTACTTTATGCTGCACTCAGATAGGGCAGCATAAACCTGGCAGGTGACAGATTATCTTTAACTGGTCCATGATCGCCGGCTGTATATAAACGGCCGGCAGTCGAGATCCTTAAAACCTGCTCCATAGTGTATCTAGCGCGCGGGTTTTAGCGATCAGGCATCTGAATATAGGGTGCCCGGCACTCGTTGATTGCCGGGGACCCTGAAGAGAAGATAGAAGCAGTTTTCACTTTTCAGATTGCTTGTACACAGCACTCGCTGCTGCCTCGATTGGTCCCAGTGATCATGTGACTGGTCATATGATCGCCGGGATGCCGTTTGGTGAGAGGCTGCTGCTGGGTCTAACTATACCCAGCACAGTCCTATTAGTGACAATAGTCACTATAAGAGGGCTGATTTCACTGCTGTGTAGCTCTAGTTATAGTGGAAAAGCAAGGCGTAACAGTAAAAAAAGAAATAAATGATGGCCCGCAAAGATCTTTTCCGACTTTTGAGGGACAGATCACAATAATAAAAAAATAAAGTAAAATAAAATGCAAAAAAACGAAATAATAAATACACATTCCAACCCAAAGAAAAACGTTCCCTACGCCAATCATTGTCGCAGTTCTAGCCCGTACACAATTACCCTAATATAGAAATGTTACATCAAAATTTATGGTAGATAATGACGATCACAAATAAAAGTTCTATTTTAGGGTAAAACTTTGTTATTACCATAAAAAATTAGCTGAATAGTAAAAAAGCATATTTTCTCACTATTATTTTCAAACTATAAGCCTGAAAATTCTAAAATAGCAAAAAGGATGTGTAGAAAATGATAAAAAAAAAGAAACCTGCATTGTTTTTAAGAAAAACCGTGTCTGGTCCTGAAGGCTCAAAATAGCCCAGACCTGAACAGGTTAAAGACATTACTGAATGATATGGCTCTTACACCCATGTTCACTGTCAGTAATATGGTTTTGGAAAGAGGGTGTAGGTGAAAAAACGGATAATACCCTGGCACCGCTTGAAATAGTAATTTATTTCTTTAAGGTAGCAGAAAATGAAGAGTTCTTCAATGCAAATGTATAAAGCAGGTTTATGTGTTACATACGACGCGTTTTGATGCCAAACCGGCCTGTTCAGCAGACTGTCAGACAGGAGAGGTATAGAATAACGTGGGATGTTAGTGACACGAGTCACAGAAAAGGTAACAAATGGGGATTGCATTTCAATTATAGTTTCAATTCCGCTTGTGTGTAAGGAATACAAACATGTTTGAAACAGTTAAAATTCTTAAAATAATTATCAAAAAATCGTGGTCAAAAGACATCAGGTAAGCATGCAAACAGCGCAAAACCAAACAATATCCTCCTTTGCATGATGTAGTGGCCTGGTGCGATCCACAAATGATGCGGCCGCAAGTAGTAGTGGGTAAGTGGCCCGGGAACGGAGACTCCAGAGAAGTTGCGGGAGATTGGTGACGGGATCCGTGGTTACAACCGGTTGCAATGCAATCCGATTGCGTAACCATAGTGACCCGACGCTTGGGGTTACTACGTAAGCTCAGGCGGGTCAATTTTATAGTGTGAATTTATATATACCCTGAAATCTCTCTTCTGATTTTCTGTGATATTTTCAGTCCTGCCATAAACTATGCATATTAACTATCTTCTTTGAGGTCCCGCAGACCACACCATTGCAGGATCTCCCAACAGTTGGCAAGCCATACTGTGACAGAGGTGCGTATCTCAGACCCTTCATACTGTCAGCAAGTTCCCACATGTATGGCTCCACTTTGTAAACCCTTTTTCTTCAAGGCAACATAGTTAGCATCTGTGAGTCTGCCATGCTGTTGAGCAGTACTACTTGATCTGACGGGATGCTGTTCAAGCCCTATATTCTTTTCTACACCTGACGAAGGGACCAGTCCGGTCCAGAAATGCGTCGTCTTCTCAATAAAAGATCTCTTAGATCCCATGCACTTGATTCCGTTCCTGATCCTCTTCAGCCTGGCGCCGATACCCGTAATTACACTGCATTTTTTCTCTTCACCTTCTGACATTCTTTTCCTCGGCATTGATCATTTCTGCTGGAGTCCGTAGCTCAGAGACATAGGCAGGCGTTCCTTCACCCAAGAGAAAAGTTCAGTTCCTCGTCCCAAAGCCTGTATCTAAATTCCCTGGCCAAAGCAAAGTGGCTTGTTCGCACCGCCCCATGACACCCAGCACCCGGGGCACATACCCATACTCTAAAGTCACTATAGGTTTAAAAAAAAAAAAACTGGAACGGGAAGGCGCTTGTAAGTGATGTTACCAACTGTGCCTATCCATACCATTCACTTAGACCAGGGGTCTCAAACTCGGCCGGGTAAATTGGCCACACATAGAAAAAAAAAAAGTGAAGTTGACGGGCCGCATTACTTTCAAATTTGATACAATACAAAATTAATGTTAATCAATTAGTTATTTAAACTACTAAAATAATACTACATTACTATAATAATACATTACTATAACAATACTACATTATTATAATACTACATTACTATAATAATACTACATTACTATAACAATACTACATTACTATAATACTACATTACTATAACAATACTACATTACTATAAAAATACTACATTACTATAACAATACTACATTACTATAATACTACATTACTATATAATACAACATTACTATATAATACATTACTATAATAATACATTAGTATAAAAATACTACATTACAATAATAATACTACATTCCTATAACAATACTACATTACTATAATACAACATTACTATATAATACATTACTATAAAAAATACTACATTACTATAATAATAATACTACATTACTATAATAATACAAATACTACATTACTATAATAATACTACATTACTATAACAATACTACATTACTATAAAAATACTACATTACTATAATACAACATTACTATATAATACATTACTATAAAAATACTACATTACTATAATAATACAACATTACTATATAATACATTACTATAATAATACATTACTATAATAATACTACATTACTATAACAATACTACATTACTATAAAAATACATTACTATAAAAATACTACATTACTATATAATACATTACTATAAAAATACTACATTACTATAATAATACTACATTACTATAATAATACATTAGTATCAAAATACTACATTACTATAATAATACTACATTACTATAATACTACATTACTAAAACAATACTACATTACTATAAAAATACTACATTACTATAATACTACAATACTACATTACTATAATAATACTACATTACTATAATACTACATTACTATAACAATACTACATTATTATAATACTACATTACTATAATAATACTACATTACTATAACATTACCATAAAAATACATTACTATAAAAATACTACATTACTATATAATACATTACTATAAAAATACTACATTACTATAATAATAATACTACATTACTATAATAATACATTAGTATAAAAATACTACATTACTATAACAATACTACATTACTATAATACTACATTACTAAAACAATACTACATTACTATAAAAATACTACAATACTACATTACTATAATACTACATTACTATAATAATACTACATTAATATAATACTACATTACTATAATACTACTACATTATTATTATTATAATATTACTACATTACTATAATACATTACTATAATACCACATTAGTATAATACTACTAGATTATTATTATAATAATACTTTACTATAATAATACATTACTGTAATACCACATCACTATAACAATACTACATTACTATAATACATTACTATAATACTACATTACTATAATAATACTACATTACTATAATAATACCACATTACTATAATAATACCACACTACTACAACAATACTACATTACTATAATACTACTACATTATTATAATAATACTACATTACTATAATACATTACTATAATACCACATTACTATAATAATACATTACTATAATACCAGATCACTATAACACTACATTACTACAATACTACATTACTATAATAACAATACTACATTACTATAATAATACTACATTACTATAATAATACTACACTACTATAATAATACACATTACTATAACAATACTACATTAGTATAATACTACATAACTATAATAATACTACATTACGATAACAATATTACATTAATATAATACTACATTACTTTAACAATACCACATTACTATAATAACACTACATTACTATAATAGTACTACCTCACTATAATAATACTAAATTCTGATAACAATATCACATTACTATAATAATACTACATTACCATAATAATAATAATAATCTTTATTTATATAGCGCCAACATATTACGCAGCACTTTACAATTACTACATTACTATAATACTACATTACTATAACAATACTACATTACTATAATACTACATTACTGTAACAATACTACATTACTATAATAATACTACATTACTATAATACTACATTACTATAACAATACTACATTACTATAATAATAATACATTACTATAATACTACATTACTATAACAATACTACATTACTATAATTCTACATTACTATAATAATACTAAATTACTATAACAATATTACATTACTATAATAACACTACATTACTATAATAATAGCACATTACTGTAATACTACTACATTACTACAACAATATTACATTACTGTAATAATATTACATTACTATAAGAATACTACATTACTATAACAATACTACATTACTATAATACTACATTACTGTAACAATACTACATTACTATAACAATATTACATTACTATAACAATACTACATTACTATAATACTACATTACTATAACAATACTACATTACTATAATAATACTACATTACTATAATAATAATACATTACTATAATACTAAATTACTATAACAATATTACATCACTATAACAATACTACATTACTATAATAATAGAACATTACTATAATAATACTACATTACTATAATACTACATTACTATAACAATACTACATTACTATAATACTACATTACTATAATAATACTAAATTACTATAACAATATTACATTACTATAACAATACTACATTACTATAATAATAGCACATTACTGTAATACTACTACATTACTACAACAATATTACATTACTATAAGAATACTACATTACTATAATAATACTACATTCCTATAATAATACTACATTCCTAAAATACTACAATACTATAATAATAACGCTAGGTTTAAACTTACCGGAAATTTGCGAGTTTACTCCATGTGTACTTTAACAATCCAGTTTTCCAGTTTAAGTGTCGGTAAATGCAGTCTGGCTGCTCAGTTGGCAGAGTTTGGCAGACACAAGAATGTCAAGATTGGGCAGCCCCTTTTTAGATAGTGCCACAGAGCCCCCTGTAGATAATGCCACAGTGCCCTCTGTAGATAATTCCACAGTGCCCTCTGTAGATATTGCCATAGTGGTGCCCTATGTGGATGGTGCCACAGTGCTCTCTGTAGAGAACGCCACATTGCCCTCTGTAGATAGTACCACAGTGCCCTCTGTGGATAGTACCACAGTGCCCTCTGTAGATAGTACCACCCCCCTAGATAATGCCCCAGTGCCCTCTGTAGATAATGCCACATTATCCTCTGTAGATAATGCCACAGTGCCCTCTGTAGATAGTGCCACAATGTCCTCTGTAGATAGCGCCACACACACCCCCTTGTAGATAGTGCCACACACACACCCTTGTAGATAGTGCCACACACCCCTTTGCAGTTAGTGCCACACTCACCCCCTCTAAATAGTGCCACAACCCCTTATAGATAGCTGCTTTGGGAATCCCGCAAAGCATTGCCGCCGCTCTGGCTGGGGATTCCTCTCCTGGAGGAGCCCCTGATGTTACGGTCCATATTTGACAATGCCCTTGCCGGGGATTCTGGTACAGGAGGAGCCCCGCGACCCGCTTATTTGAGACCCCCGACTGACATCTATTGCATGCATCAATACACTCGAAGACTACTGCAAATATTGCCATTGGCGGGAAGCAGTAGTCTGAAAACCACAACAACATCTCCTGCTGTGACTACTGCAGGGGTCGTGGTAGCGGCTAACAGGCACTAGCGAGAGTCTAGTGGAATAAGAATGTCTGGACTGAATATAACTATTCAGCTCTAACATCAAATCTAAAGGGACTGTCTTGCTTGATAATTTTTTTTACAGGTATTCATATTGTAGTCTTAATAGAACACACAAATTTCAGTATACATATTTATTTTATATAAAGTAAATTGTACAAAATGTTACAGTAATACAGGCTATAACATTTCTTCTGTACTAAATATTACTTAAAGGGGTTATGTAGGGACCAAAAAGTATTAGCGGTGTAGTCTCTGCAGTATGTGATACACTCACTAATATACATTCCGGTCCCCCGTCATGCTGATTCTAAGATTTTAATAGATTTTCATAGCGCTGCGGGGGGACTGGAATTCTAGCTGCACCGCCACCTTTGATGATGATACAGCTCATGTGACCGATCCCGCTGTGCTCCATGTAATCGCTGTACTACTGCTACTGCTTGTACATAGAGTACAGCGGGGCCGGTCAGATGACGAAGAGTCGTATCTTCATCAAAGGCGGCTCTACAACTAGACTTCCGGTCCCCCGGCAGCGCTATAAAAATCGATGGAAATCTCAGGATCAGCGCGACGGGGGAACGGAATGTATATTAGAGAGTGTATTCACATACTACAGGGACTACACTGATAATAATTTTCAGTCCCCACAAAAACCCTTTAATTTACAATGTTTCATTTTTTGATGCTTCAAATATCAAAATAATTCTAGTCGTCAACCCCATGCAGGTCAGGCCCCTTTACTTTATGACAATTATCTATTCCTGGTTAATAATAAGCTCATTCTATAGCTAAATATTCTTACCCTAAATACATAAATTAGCAAGAGTTTTATTGTTTTCCAATAGGAGACTGTGACATTCATGGCTGTAATGGCTTGACTATACTGATATTGACTTTTTGTGAACTTTGGAGCCTGCAATGAAGCCTTATCACAAAGGTGCAATATATTTACGTCACAGAGAACGAAAAAATTAATTAATCTGGGTGGGGATTTAGATTTAAATACTCATTGGAAAACAGTAGGACACAGATGATCCAGGGGTTCCTCAGTGCTCTGCTACACGGTAAGATCATGTCCTCATCATTCCTGAATTTCGCATCAACTCTTCTTTTTCTGCTACCTTACCATTTATATATATATATATATATAGTTCTTACATTAAATTTGCTTGATTTCTTTTCAGTAGATTGCACTTATGGCTTTTCCGGCAACAAATGGAGTCTTCATCATGGGCTCACAGGCTAATGCTCCGGAACATGTACAGTCACCGCCATTTTACCAAACTTTCCTGAAGGGACACCCAAAGGCTCTAGGGGTGAGTTTACCAATTAGATTTTATTAGATAATATATATTTTGTAAGGGATGTGCAGTTTTGTTCTATTTCTTAGTTCAGTTGTCTGTTGAAGTTCAATGGTGGTTACCGACTGTGGATAGGGGAATTCTAAGCTTGGAATAAGTTCGAAAGTACAAGTTCTTTCTCATAGTAGTGAGTAGAAAATCCTACTAAGCTGAATAACACCAGGACCGGTTATATTTAAGAATGGATGCACTCTGATAAATGTCTTCAAGAGGGTGATGCTAAGTGGATGTATATAATTTTGTATAATTTGCATAATATAGATGCATCATGGATGCATGTTCCAACACAGAGTGTTAAGGCCCTTTTACATGGGCCAATTATCAGGCCGTTCATAGAACGGTCATTGCCCTGTGTAAACAGGGCAACGATCAGCCGATGATCGAGCAAACGCTCGTTCATCGGCTGACTGTATCGTTTATGCAGCCGAAAATATTATCGTTGTTGGCAGCACTTCTTGGTGTGTAAACAGGGAGACATGCTACAAATATGATAGAAATCTATGGGGATGAGCGATGGTAGTAACGAGGGCTCGTCTGCATACATAGTTCCCCATGACAGGAGCAAACAAGCGCCGATCAACGAGCTGTCTCATTGATTGGCGCTCGTTTACACGGCCCACGTCGGACCGTGTAATAGGACCTTTAGAACATTGATCCATCTTATGCTCAACTTTTGTAGCAGTTTATCTGCTGTATGACTTCTGTGGGAGAGATAAAACTAGGGTTATCCTTGAAGGAACCTAGCTAAATGCATGAGAATTTTCGAAAGTCATTAACTCTATTGCCTCACCTCCTCCAAGTTTATAACCTAGATTAAGGTACTTAAGGTTCAACTGCTCCTCCAGTACCACCTTCCCGAAAAGACTGCCCATATATTTAGAGAATAAGAGCATTCTCATTTTTTTTTTTTTATCAAAACATTTGTTGGGCAGGCAGGACAGACAAAAAGATCGTTTCTATGACAAACTATTTGTCTCATGGCCAATCGTGTATTTTTCCTGAAAGACAATACTGTAAACTAAAAATTAGGGTCGTACTGGCATACCACAGTCCAATGGGATCCACCAGTCGGCAAAGGCTCAGACACATTAATGGACTTCAAATGTCCAGCAGGAAACAACCCTATTCCGAGATGAATTTGGAGGCAATCACTTGTCCCTGGAGTCTATTTCTTTTCCCCAAACATTATATTTGACCCTATTGTTATGTTCCATATGTGCAATGATAACAACTAAGTTCACTGTGCAATTAAAAGTAGACGTGCACATGTTCTGTATAGACGGAGAAAGACTTCTGACAGATTTTCATTGTTCGAAATAATCCTTTTTAGTACAATTGATTAACCCGTTAGTGACCGCCAATACGCCTTTTCACGGCGACCACTAACGGGCTTTATTCTGATGCATATGCCTTTTTACGGCACTGCATCAGGATAAAGTAAACAGAGCAGGGAGCCGTCAAATCTCCCTGCTCTCAGCTGCCTCCGGCAGCTGAGGGCTGGGGGCGTCCCTGCTCTGCCGTGTGAGATCGATATAAGTATCGATCTCACCTATTTAACCCCTCAGATGCGGTGCACAATAGCATGCACCGCATCTGAGTGGTTTTGGAGAGGGAGGGAGCTCCCTCTCTCCCCCACCGACACCCGGCGATACGATCGCCGAGTGTCTGTGTCTCCAATGGCAGCCGGGGGCCTAATAAAGGCCCCCAGGTCTGCCTGGAGCGAATGCCTGTTAGATCATGCCAGAGGCATGTCCTAGCAGATGCCAGTCCGTTTTAAACGGACAGGCAGTAATACACTGCAATACAGAAGTATTGCAGTGTATTATAATAGCGATCGCAGAATCGCATATTAAAGTCCCCTAGTGGGACTAGTAAAAAAGTAAAAAAAAATGTTTAATAAAGTTAATTTTAAAAAAGAAGTGAAAAAAAAATGAAAAACCCGCTTTTTCCCCTTACAAAATGCTTTACTATTAAAAAACCAAAATAAAGTAAAAAAGTTACACATATTTGGTATCGCCGCGTCCATAACGACCCCGTCTATAAATCTATTACATTATTTAACCCGCACGGTGAACGCCGTAAAAAATGTAATAAAAAACTATGGAAAAATTGCTGTTTTCTGTGAATCCTGACTTTAAAAAAATTTGATAAAAAGTGATAAAAAAGTCGCATCTACTCCAAAATGGTACCAATAAAAGCTACAAGTTTTCCCGCAAAAATAAAGCCCTCACACAACCGCATCGGCGAAAAAATAAAAACGTTACGGCTCTTCAAATATGGAGACACAAAAACAAATAATTTTGAAAAAAAAGCGTTTTTACTGTGTAAAAGTAGTAAAACATACAAAAACTATACAAATTTGGTATCGTTGCAATCGTAACAACCCGCTGAATAAAGTTATTGTGTTATTTATACCACACGGTAAACGGCGTAGATTTAAGACGCGAAAAAGAGTGGCAAAATTTCATTTTTTTTTCTATTCCCTCCCAAAAAAAGTTAATAAAAGTTAATCAATAAATAATATGTCCCCCAAAATGGTGCTATTAAAAAATACAACTTGTCCCGCAAAAAAACAAGACCTTATACAGCTATGTCGACGCAAAAATAAAAAGGTTATAGCTCTTGGAATGCGACGATGGAAAAATAGGCTGGTCATTAAGGGGTTAAATAATTATCATTGACATTTATAAAACCAGTAGGATCGATAAAAATAATCATTAGGTTGTTGACCAACGTTATTAGTTTCACAACGCTCCGAGGACCATGGCGGGTGGGGAGTTCGAATGGGGAAGTACAGCTGTCAAACCGTGACGCAGTTGTTTTTATGTGAGTTCAGGGAGGACGGAAACTCCTATATACTGCATTATACGCATTAGATATACATATATTACTAGTAAATAATGGCATCTGTAAAACTTCCTCGGAGGGTGGGATGGTAAGTTTAAAATTTAATTGCATTCTGCTTTGTGAAATTAAGTTATAAATAGTAAAGTTCTAAATCTATATACTGAGTTGCAAATTTTGCAGCAGAATCGCAGCTTTTCCACCACAAAAATCGTAACTTGCTTGTTGCAAGTATTACCTCCCATTGTATTCAATGGGGAAAACCTGCAACACAACAGCAGCAATTCCGCAGCATAAATTGACATGCTGTGGATTAAAAAAAACTCTCCGCAGGTCAATTTCTGAACATTTTTTTCGGTGTTTATTTTACGCAGCGTGGATGACATTTGTTCAAATCTCATCCATTTTTCTGCTATGCTGCGGATTTTCCACAATAAAATACGTTGCGGAAAATCCGCAGTATTTACGCTACGTGTGAACCCTTCCGTAGTGTGTAAACCAAAAGTATACCTATAGGGGGCAGCAGTTGCAACTGGGCCCAGGGGCCTGCTCTGCCTCATAACACACCAATATTATAGATGACACATGGTAGGTGAGGGCCCTGTGACCCATTTTGCATTGGGGCCCAGGGTCTAGCGTTAATCCAGCCTTAGTCTTTATCATGGCTTGGGCCAGAGAATATTACTTGAGGAACGTGGGGTACTGCGCGGAGTAGAGTGGAGTCTTCTGGATGGCGATGAACTGTTGTGTCCACCATGTATAGAACACAGTATATAGCAGTCTGCCCTGATGTAGAGGTCTTGCAACCAATCCTATGTTCTTTTGGCGCCTCCCTCTGGATTAATGGGATCATAACAGGAGTAGGACCTCCTGGTTTGTTTTTAACAATTGAAAATGGCAAAATGAAGAATCATATTTACGGATGTGTGTCCGGGCCATAGAAATAATTAGCAAAATAAAGAACACATCCTATTCCTGTCTGCAATTGCGGAACGGACTTGCCCATAGAAGTCCGTGCCGTAGCACTTCCGCCATTGCGGATGACTACGGATGTGTATCCGTAGCCATCGGATCCGTATTTGCGGGCAGTAAAAATCCTTACGGTCGTGTGCATGAGGCCTTAATCAGTAAGCAACTGTATAATGTTAAATTCTCTTTTTTTTAACCCATTGCAGGCTGTTCAGATCTCTTTGGGCTTTGTGCAAGTCCTAGTAGGCACGGTGCTGCTCTACACGTTGAATGCCTACACTTCGTTGACGGTCTACAGCTTCATTTTTTACTGGGGCGCACTCTTTGTAAGTAGAGATTCCACCTCTGTATTAATATTTGGGATGCTTTATTTGGATTTGCCAATGGTAGTTTTGCTTTTTATTAATATCCATGGTATTTTGGTTCATTTATGAAAGCCACCTCAAAGAATATTGGGATGTCACCCATTAACCATTTGGGCAGTGCCTGGGAGCCCATAGCCAGAGGAACCCCATGGCTCTTAGTGGGTTACATCACTTCCTAAAGGGTTTATTAAAATGTATGACCTATACTTAGGATAGGCCATCAATATTAGATCGGTGGGGGTCTGACTGTCGGCACCCACGCCGATCAGCTGTTTGAAGGGGCCGCAGCGCTCGTACGCTCATTGTTTATATGGCTCTCCGCTCCGTTCTTACTTGCATGCCCGTTACATTTGCAGCAGTCATGCAAGGTATTGCACCACTGTCCCATTCAAGTGAAAAAATGGAGAGAAGTGCAAATTAAATTTATTATCCCATCACAGCTATTGTGGTTTGTAAGGATCCCAAGTCGGATCTGGTTGTCACTTTAAGGGTTCACACAGCATTTTTTGGCGCTAATTTTGACACGGTAACTGCGTTGAAATCAGCGTTAAAAAACGCCCCAAATCACCCCCCCCCCATTGATTTTAATAGGAAGGCAGGGGCAGAAAAAAAATCTGCATGCTGTTTCTTGGAGCAGTTTCCGCCTCTGACCTGAAGGAATTTTGAGACAGATTTTTTCTGCCTGACAAAAAAACGCTGTGTGAACTGACTCTTAGCAGTTAAGTTTTTTTTTAATACCCTCTAATGCAGACCTCCCAACTCCCACTGTGCCCGTGACACAGCTACCATGTCCCAGTGACCCACTTAGCTACATACCCCCTATAACACAGCTAGCCACTTACGATCCACTGTGGATAATGTAAAGTTACACATATGGACACTGATAATCTTCATACAACATTCACCAATCAGCCATTACATTAATACCGCCTGCCTAATATTGTGTAGGTCCTCCTCGAGCTATCAAAACAGGTCTGACCCACCGATGCATGGACTCCGCAAGACCTCTAAAGGTGTCCTTGTACCAAGACTTGAACAGTAGGTGGGGCCTCCATGAAACAAATTGTTTTTTCCAGAACATCCTGCGTTTAGATAGGGGGAATTTGGAGGCCAAGTCAACCCATTTTAACTTTTTGTCATATTCCTCAAACCATTCCTGAAAATTTTGTAATGTAGCACGGCATTTTGATGCTAAAAAAAGGCCTTAGCCATTAGGGAATCCCAATGCCATGAAGGGGCGTACTTGGTGTACAACAATGTTGAGGTAGGTGGCACATGTCAACGTAACATCCACCCAAGGTTTCCCAGCAGGCTTGCATTCTTCCCATAGTACATTCTGGTGCCATCTTTTACCCAGGTAGGTGATGAACACGCAACTGGCCATCCACATGATGGATTGTCCAGTTCTAATGCTGCACTCCCCAAACACAGCAAGCCTTTTTATCATAGCCAGCACATTCAGATAACTATTGATATCTCATGGAGACATATGAGAAGTTTTGATTGGTGGTGGTCCAGGTAATAAGACCCCAACGGTGGCTGAAACGAAGGTGTAGAATCACTCAGCTGAGTGCTACGGACCTTTGGCTCTACTTGGATTTCCTCGTAAGCCTGAAGATGGGCTCATAGTTATTTCTATGTGACTCCGTCTTCAGCCTCTCGAAGATCCCCCCCACCTTGAGATCGATACGTCTTTTTTTTAACCATGCTAGCTCCATTATTAGACGTAGTTTGTTTTCTTTTGGGTAACATTGTAGGACATAATATCTATGTAAAGGGTTGATCACAATATTAATCATGATCCTCGTTCAGACACTTCTCTTGGTGAATAAATGGATGTCCATCTATGTTAACAATAGAGCCCCATAGTACCGCCATTGTTATGAGATGACGTGGTCAACTGTTTAGGAGGATACAGCAACGGCTGCCCTTAAATCATAGGGCAGGGTTGTTCGCGTTTCATTGTTTATGTTCCAAAGAGTGATGTTGATCGGCATTTCTTTATTGGGGGAAACCCAATATAAATGTTTAATGTAAGGCCTCATGCATACGACCGTATTGGTTTTGAGGTCTGCAAAACCATGGGTACTTTGTGGACTGTCGGACCGTAAAAACCCTTGTTGTGCATCCGTGTGTCATCCGGACTTACGGATCCACAATAATTAACCAGTATTGGTGAATAAGCAAATCCAGACCTAAAATGACTTGTCCTGAGTTTTTGCGGTCCGTAAATCACGGTCGTGGACATGGGGCTATAGAAAAGAATGGGTCTCCGCAATTTATCCACATAAATGCGGATGAACAATGAAGAAATGGAAAGTATTTTTTGTTATTGTGATAAACTATATATTGTATTGTTGTATGGTTTGTAAACTGACTCTGCCAATGAATAAAGTGTCCAGGAGGAAAGTTTTAGCCTGTTTTCTGCTCTTTGCAGTACATTATTTCGGGATCATTAGTAGTTGCCGCAGCAAACAAAAAATCTCTCAATCAGGTAAGTGTTGTTTTTTTTTTTTGCTTTGAGTTTTTTTGCTATTAATATCAAACGAGCAAATAAGGAAATTGATAGATAGATATGCGATAGATGGATATGTAAAAACACCAGAAAATGCGCATGTACCATAAACTGGCGTTTTTATGTAATTTTTTTTTAACAAAATCATGCTGCAAAAAAAGTGTATGTGTAGAAAACCTTAAAGAGGTTGTCCAGGTTCAGGGCTGTTTTTTATACTAATGACCTGTCCGCACGATAGGTCATCAGTATATGATTGGTGGGGGTCCGCTGTTTCGGCTGACTATTCACTGAATAGGGGCAGAGCTGCTTAACTGTGACCGGAGCCATATGCTTTTGGCACCAACCCCTGCATAACATACGATGCCCGGAGGCAGCCTTAACAAAGGATCGGTGCATGGTCTGGGTGTCAGACACCCACCGATCATATACTGATGACCTATCCTGTGGACAGGTCATCAGTATAAAAAACAGCCCCGAACCTGGACAACCCCTTAAAGGGTATGTTCACACAGGGTGGATACGCAGTGTAAAAGTACATACCAAATTGTGGTGCAGTTTTTCGGTCAGAAGGTCCGCTGCGGAAAACAGCGGTATAAAAAAGTAAATATATAGTTACCTGTAGTCATGGTGACACGTCCCTCTGACGTCCTGCAGCCCGTCCTCCTAGGATGACGTTTGAACCCATGTGACTGCTGCAGCCAGTGATTGGCTGCAGTCGTCACATGGGATAAACCGTCATCCCCGGAGGCCGGGCTGAATCCGTGAGGTCATTGCTTATGAGCGCTAAGTACAAAAAAAAAAGATTCCTGGAGCTGCCCTGCTCTTTTTGGATCACCTATTTCAAGTGGAAGGCATTCGGTTAAGGCTCTGTGCACACAACCATGTCCATGCATCAGCTGTAAATTTAATGCCAGTGAGATCAGCAAAGCCTTGTTCTAAATATACAGTATACGGCTAATGCGCTAATCCATAATATGGCCGTGTGCATAAGCTCTAAGGACAATCCCTTTATGTGAGGAGGTACCCCTAACAAACTGACCATATGATGCTTCAGTGATCATCTGTAATCTGTGCAAGAACCCAAGAGCAAGTGTTCAATATTCCTACAGCAACACCACAGGGGAAAAGAAGAATTACATGGTGCCCATTCCACGTAAATCTTGTGTCCTCCAGAGTGAAAGATGCTCTTTGTAGTCTGTCTCTTTACCAAGGGACCCTCTTTTGTATGACCTCAGAATTCCCTAATTGGCAAACAAAGTGTAGGAACTGGGTTCAATGATCAGATCGGAGATCAATTCTACATATTACATTGACTGAATTTTAAAAAAATTGGGACTTTTTCATCTTTTTCTTTCCTTATTTTTTTGTAGGTGAAAGGAGCTCTAGCCACAAACATTATCAGTTTTTTAATAGCAGGGTGTGAAGTCTCCATGGTCATAATTGACTTAGCCCATACATATTATTATAATTATGGACCATGTCTTTCAAATCCGTGCAACCTCTTTCAAAATACCATCCTGGTAAGTGATATATTTCCCTCAACACCATCATCACTAAATATTTCATTTATTTTGAATGAGCTAAGGTTATTCAAGTTTAACTCAGATACCCCTCCAACTGTAAACTAAAGTCTGTAGTCTGCTAGGGCAGTCTTTAGTCTGAAAATGAAAACGAGTCAATGTGTCCTAAATTTGCATACTCTGTAGTCAGGGCTGGGACAAGTTCTGTTGGTGCCCAATGCGCCCTCCCCTCGAAAATCTTTTAATTGTCCCCCGTTGCTCCTTTCCCCATCAGTCCCTTATTTATATAAGAATATTTAAAGACAGAAAAATTCTTTCTTTTTTAATTCATAAATTAACCACTCCCTTGTTCTGCTGTAGTCAGAGGGGGAGGGGAACTATGGAGAATTTGAATTCACCAAGCAGCCAAGTCAGTGTGCTTCCTATATATAATATATATATATATACTATACATTATGTTGCGAGTCATACATCTCTCCTGCAGTTGAAATTAATCTGTCCATGTGATATATGGACAGGCTGGTCCATTAGACTGCGAGATTGTCTTTGTTAGTGGCTCTCTGTTTGGGGGGGGGGGAGTCACAAACAGGGGAACCCCTTTTATGATCTCTATATGCCGTTAGTTGCACTGGGGAAGCCTGTTGTATGAGTGATTTTTAGTAAAACATGTTTAGGTTTTTGAGAAGCAATTTGGTATAGGGTTGTTTTTAGTAGATTACTCATATATTAACTCTTTTTTTTTAGGTCATCCGACTGATCACTCTGATCCACCTAGTGCTGATCAGTTTTCTGCAGTTATGCCTGTCTGCCGTTGCATTTGCATTCAGTATTCGCTCACTAAAAGCAAAGACTCCTAATAATCCACAGGTATATTGTAGAGATGACATCAACATATTAGACATGAAGCATTTAAAGGAACACTGATTTATGAAAGCTAATGCAATGTTTTTGGTTCGCTGTAGTTTTTCTAAATGAGTGAAAAAGTACTCGAAGCGAGAATAAAACCGTTCACAATCTTTTACATGAACGGGTGTCAAATCGGCTGTTTTTGACGGCCGTTTTGCACCCGTGCGGTACTTGATTTCACGTATCCCTCATAAACTTGAGTCTATTGAGGATCTGTGAAAACGGGTAAAAATAGGACATGTCCTATTTTCTCCGGGCCGTTCACACGGTCCATAAAAAAATGGCCGTGTGAATAGCCCCATAAAAGTGCATCCATTTTAAAGCAGCCGTGTGACGATTATCCTGTATGTGTAAATAAGGCCGCAGTTTGTGCCCCACGTCTTACATTTATGTCCAGACATCCAGAATCAGATGTACGCTCACTTGTCCGTTCTTCCACGGTGACTCGTCCAGAAATAAATGTCCAGATCATGATCATAGACACAATCTCACCCACACGCTGCGTAATAAACCCGCCGAAAAAACGTTCATAAATTGACCTCTGGTGCGTTTTTTTAATCGTCAGCGTGTCAATTTATGCTGCGGAATCGCTGCTCTTCCGTAGTGGCTTTTCCCCATTGAATACAATGGAAAGTAAAACCCGTAACAAATAGCAGATGTTGCGATTTTTGTGGCGGAAAAGCGGTGATGTCTACACCTCGGTGGATACTGTTGTCTTCTTCCAAAAAATCTCTTGAAATCTTAACTTGCATGATGTTTTACAAGTCGTATTTAGATTGAAAATGAACACACAACATTTCAGGTTTTACTACATATAATGACATTTTGTGGTTCTATGATACAGTATCACACATGATAGGCTTAGGTACACCAGTTCAGTATCACATGATGGAGTATGATGAGCTATCTGGTTCTATCAGACAGTATCACACAAGATAGACTTGGATACACCAGCTCAGCATCACATGATGGAGTATGTAGTGCTATGTGGTTCTATGATACAGTATCACACATGATAGGCTTAGATACACCAGCTCAGCATCACATGATGGAGTTTGTAGTGCTATGTGGTTCTATGATACAGTATCACACATGATAGGCTTAGATACACCAGCTCAGCATCACATGATGGAGTTTGTAGTGCTATGTGGTTCTATGATACAGTATCACACATGATAGGCTTAGATACGTTCGCTCAGCATCACAGTGTTTTGCAAATTATTTTTTTAATGAACTTCAGTAACATTTCATGATGGGTAATACAGCGATGTATTTCTGAGAAAATATTGGTATATTTGCCCCCGACAGACCACAGACCATTTTTTTTTGTAAATCGATAATAAGTTTTCATTAAAGAATATTGTGACCTACCACATTGTGTTTTCTCTACATGTTGTTACAGGTCATAGTGGTACAGAACACTTACCAGAACCCAGCTTTAATCCCAGAAGACAGCGTGACATTGGAAAAACTATAAGAAAAAACAACAGCATGTGAACATATCCTTACAGCAGTTGACAATTTTCGATCCCCATGCAACACTCAGCAGCCATGATGCTCTACAGCCGTCGGGACATAGGGACATAGGGAATGACTTCATTTGGACTTGGTTTAATGGTCGAATCCTGATGTGTCCAGCATGAAATACAGACTTGAGATTGGAATAATTGAAATGGGGTGAACTTTATTCTTTGCATATAATTAAACTGAGGATGCAATAATATTTGTAAGGTAACGAAGAAGAACGCACAATAAATATAAAAAAGGTTTTGTATCCATTTGTGGTGCTGAGTAGTAAACTACAGGAAATTAGCAATCCTTTAGTATGTGAGAGTGTGTCATCACTATGTATGTGAGAGTGTGACGTCACTATGTATGTGATAGTGTGACGTCACTATGTATGTGAGAGTGTGACGTCACTATGGATGTGAGAGTGTGACGTCATTACGAATGTGAGAGTGTGACGTCACTATGGATGTAAGAGTGTGACGTCACTATGAATGTGAGAGTGTGCTGTCACTATGGATGTGATAGTGTGACATCACTATGTATGTGAGAGTGTGACGTCACTATGGATGTGAGTGTGACGTCACTATGGATGTGAGAGTGTGACGTCACTATGGATGTGAGAGTGTGACGTCACTATGGATGTGAGAGTGTGACGTCACTATGGATGTGAGAGTGTGACGTCACTATGGATGTGAGAGTGTGACGTCACTATGGATGTGAGAGTGTGACGTCACTATGGATGTAAGAGTGTGACGTCACTATGAATGTGAGAGTGTACTGTCACTAAGGATGTGAGAGTGTGACGTCATTACGAATGTGAGAGTGTGACGTCACTATGGATGTAAGAGTGTGACGTCACTATGAATGTGAGAGTGTGCTGTCACTATGGATGTGATAGTGTGACATCACTATGTATGTGAGAGTGTGACGTCACTATGGATGTGAGTGTGACGTCACTATGGATGTGAGAGTGTGACGTCACTATGGATGTGAGAGTGTGACGTCACTATGGATGTGAGAGTGTGACGTCACTATGGATGTGAGAGTGTGACGTCACTATGGATGTAAGAGTGTGACGTCACTATGAATGTGAGAGTGTACTGTCACTATGGATGTGAGAGTGTGACGTCACTATGGATGTGAGAGTGTGACGTAACCATGGATGTGGGAGTGTGACGTCACTATGGATGTGAGAGCGTGACGTCACTATGGATGTGAGAGTGTGACGTCACTATGGATGTGAGAGTGTGCTGTCACTATGGATGTGCGAGCGTGACGTCACTATGGATGTGATAGTGTGACGTCACTATGGACGTGAGAGTGTGACGTCACTATGGATGTGAGAGTGTGACGTCACTATGGATGTGAGAGTGTGACGTCACTATGGATGTGAGAGTGTGACGTAACCATGGATGTGGGAGTGTGACGTCACTATGGATGTGAGTGTGACGTCACTATGAATGTGAGAGTGTGACGTCACTATGGATGTGAGAGTGTGCTGTCACTATGGATGTGCGAGCGTGACGTCACTATGGATGTGCGAGCGTGACGTCACTATGGATGTGATAGTGTGACGTCACTATGGACGTGAGAGCGTGACGTCACTATGGATGTGAGAGTGTGACGTCATTATGAATGTGAGAGTGTGACGTCACTATGGATGTGAGAGTGTGCTGTCATTATGGATGTGCGAGCGTGATGTCACTATGGATGTGAGAGTGTGACGTCACTATGGTTGTGAGAGTGTGATGTCACTATGGATGTGAGAGTGTGTCGTCACTATGGATGTGAGAGTGTGACATCACTATGGATATGAGAGTGTGACGTCACTATGGATGTGATAGTGTGACGTCACTATGGACGTGAGAGTGTGACGTCACTATGGATGTGAGAGTGTGACGTCACTATGGATGTGAGAGTGTGACGTCACTATGGATGTGAGAGTGTGACGTAACCATGGATGTGGGAGTGTGACGTCACTATGGATGTGAGTGTGACGTCACTATGAATGTGAGAGTGTGACGTCACTATGGATGTGAGAGTGTGCTGTCACTATGGATGTGCGAGCGTGACGTCACTATGGATGTGCGAGCGTGACGTCACTATGGATGTGATAGTGTGACGTCACTATGGACGTGAGAGCGTGACGTCACTATGGATGTGAGAGTGTGACGTCATTATGAATGTGAGAGTGTGACGTCACTATGGATGTGAGAGTGTGCTGTCATTATGGATGTGCGAGCGTGATGTCACTATGGATGTGAGAGTGTGACGTCACTATGGTTGTGAGAGTGTGATGTCACTATGGATGTGAGAGTGTGTCGTCACTATGGATGTGAGAGTGTGACATCACTATGGATATGAGAGTGTGACGTCACTATGGATGTGTGTGTGACGTCACTATGTATGTGAGAGTGTGATGTCATTATGAATGTGAGAGTGTGACGTCACTATGGATGTGAGAGTGTGCCGTCACAATGGTTGTGAGAGTGTGACGTCACTATGGATGTGAGAGTGTGCTGTCATTATGGATGTGATAGTGTGCTGTCACTATGGATGTGCGAGCGTGATGTCACTATGGATGTGAGAGTGTGACGTCACTATGGATGTGAGAGTGTGACGTCACTATGGATGTGAGAGTGTGCAGTCATTATGGATGTGCGAGCGTGATGTCACTATGGATGTGATAGTGTGACGTCACTATGGATATGAGAGTGTGACGTCACTATGGATGTGAGAGTGTGCTGTCACTATGGATGTGAGAGTGTGACGTCACTATGTATGTGAGAGTGTGACGTCACTATGGTTGTGAGAGTGTGACGTCACTATGGATGTGAGAGTGTGTCGTCACTATGGATGTGAGAGTGTGACATCACTATGGATATGAGAGTGTGACGTCACTATGGATGCGAGAGTGTGATGTCACTATGGATGTGAGTGTGATGTCACTATGGATGTAATAATGTGACGTTACACTTTTACTGTTCACGTTTTGTTTTTTTTAACTGTTTTTAATAATTGTTTTAATTCCCACTATGGCACTTCACCATGCGATCTTCTGATCGCAGATATAATGCTTTGGTATACTTGGCATGATTATTTGGTATACTTGGCATACTGATAAGGTGTACATGGTATTAGGGAAAAATTAGGAGGTGGAATGGGAATAGGGACAGAACAACAACCCTGAATATCTGCCATGATTTCAGACGTTTTTGTAACTACTCGCTCTTTTCGCGGCGTATTTTATTGGAGCTGTTTTTCAATGGAGTCAATGAAAAACGGCTCCAAAAACGTCCCAAGAAGTGACATGCACTTCTTTTTCGCGGCCGTCTTTTTAAGCGCCGTCTTTTGACAGCGACGCGTAAAATAACACCTTGTGGGAACAGAGCATCGTAAAACCCATTGCAAGCAATGGGCAGATGTTTGTAGGCTGAATGGAGCCGTTTTTTCAGGCGTAATTCGAGGCGTAAAACGCCCGAATTACGTCTGAAAACAGTGCGTTTGAACATACCCTAAAACTGACAGGAAATCTATTAGGCCATGCCTTTGGCACGGCCTACTAGGCATACAGCCAGGGCAGGACTGGGGGCCTTTGTTTGACCCCTGGCTTCCATGGCAACCCGTCGGCGGCCGGCGATTTCGTTTGCGGGCCGACCGATGGGTGACAGAGGGAGCACCCTCTGTCAAATGATTAAAATGTCGCAGTTGCTATTGACCGCGGCATTTAATGGGTTTAACGGCTGAGATTGAAGGTTTCTTGCAGCGGGAGCCCAGCTGTCAGTCACAGTGGGGCTCCCGCGGTGATCGTGCGGGCACAGCTTCTGTGCACACGTGATCGCCATCACGTACATGCACATGGGAATGCGCGAACAGACTGCATTTCCCGACGTGCATGTACGTGAAAGGGGTTAATATATATTTTAAAAAACAAAAATATTAAAAGTAAAAAAAAAAACCTTTTCCGATTTTTCCCCAAGCACAATGTAAAAAAAAAGCAAAAATTAAGATAATTGGTATCACTTTGTTCGTAAAAATCGGAACTATTACTATATATCATTATTTAGTGTTATCCCATATTGGTGTCTTGTCTGTCCACCCCGTTATTCCTAATATTTTTTTCATTTTTAACCAGTTAACATTGTGCAATAGAGGGAGATCTTTAGTAGTGTTTGAGATTCCTGTTTCCATAATTTCTACCAGATCTATGTTCTCGTGTTGCCACTGGCCTATTTTTGTATATATTAACCCTTTAACTCTAGGACATTTAGTACCCCTTTCTTTATTAATATTCCACAACCGTTCTAGTACATTCCCTTTCACCCTGTACTTAGCACTGCATCAGGTTTGGGCCGCCATACAGTACAATCTCCAATTTGGGACTGATAACCCACATTTCCCCACTGGTGCTCGCACATATTTTTTACTAATTCTTGTGTGCCCTTTCTTTCATATAAATTATCTTGTTAATCAATTGTCATTAATTTTCATCGGCCAATTTTTAAATAAGTTTAAGGCCGTGATTTTCGGGTCGGCCGGGTTCAGAGTGTCACCCACGGGCTGCCCGCAAATCACGGGCCGTGCACATGGCCGCGGCCATTATTTGCTATGAGCCTGGACCGCAGAACACAGCCGTAATAAGACATGCACGTTCTTTCTGCGGTTCGGGCTCCTGGGCCATGCACGGACCGTGGAAACCACAGTCGTGTGCATGGCCCCATGAATGGGGCCGAAATTCTCCCGGGAGAATTGCGGTCGCAAAAGCACGTTCGTGTGCTTGGGGCCTAAGCCCTGAGGTAACCAGATAATTTTAATCAGCCCGAATTTTGCTATATATATGGGACCAATGTTAAATCTCTCTAAGATTGTCATGACTACTGGCCTAGCTTCTGGGCGGCTCTGGTTTGAGTTGCAGAGCCAATCTCATTTCTCTGTCTTCTTCCTATCAGATTCTAGGGTGGAGTATTAAAGTCCGGTCAGTTCTTTCATTGTTTCTTGTGAATTTTCTTTGTGTATGCAAGTATCTGATCAAGCTCCTGGCTATTCCCTGTATCACCTGACTATTTGGATTATTGGAACTGGACCTCGGCTTTGTCTTTAGATTAACCCTTTTGCCCACTGATTTAGACATTCTGCTCTCGGCTGGTTTTGACCTCTGCAACGCCTGGCATTCTTCTGCTTTCTGATTTGGACTCAATCCCTCCTGGTTGTGCACTCTGTTTGCTGTTTACCCTCTGTATGTCTGGTTTCCATTTTGGTATTGCCTGCATTGCACCTCCTGTCCAACACTGTATTCTGTTAATGCAACCTGGGTTCTATGCAGCCAAATCCAACCTGCCTTGTGATGGGCTCTGGTGAAAACCATAGAGTAGCCTGCTGATCAAAGTAGTGACGGACTTAAGGTAGCATATTGCCTGGATACTTTATCCAGACGGTCTCCAGCTTTTGGGGAATTACTCAACTAGTGATTCTGTTACAACCAATACCCATTCTCCTCATAGACTCCCATAAAAATTCCCATTCTTCCCTGTCAAATTCCTTGGTTGCATCGAGGGACAGAATAGTTCTCTCCTTCCTTTTATCTGCCCCTGCACCCATATTGGCCCATAATCTCCAAATATTATCAATAGTTATTTTGCATGGCATAAATCCACATTGATCCTCTTTTATTATATCTTGGATAACTTTTTTCAATCTCCCTGCCAACACTTTTGCTAATATTTTGGCTTCAGCGTTAAGCAGGAATATGGGCCTATATGAGTCCGGGTCTGTAGCATCTTTGCCTGGTTTACCATTTAAGATAATATCTGCTTCATAAATTGTTTTTGCCAGTACACCTTTTTTTTATATGATTCATATAAGTGGTTAGAAATTCATGCTTCAAAATAGATGAATATTTCTGGTAGCCCTCACCTGGCAACCCATCGGGTTCCGGAACTTTATTTTTGTCTATTTGTTCTGTTGGTCACTATATTTGGGGATGTTGTGGCTTTCAGTTTATTTGGGAAAACTTTAGTTGTTAGAATATTTGGAGGCTCTATGGATGATGGCAACACGCCGTCACTCTGTCAAACAAAACAAAAATGGGCGAAATGCAGCCCAGGCAGTTTTAATGATACCCCGCATGATGTAGCTTGATAATACCGAACATACTGATAAGGTGTACATGGTATTAGGGAAAAATTAGGAGGTGGAATGGGAATAGGGACAGAACAATAACCCTGAATATCTGCCCTACCTCCACTGAGTACTCATGTCAAGAGCCTGAAAAAATCCAAACAAACTAGTTGCTAACACATTTTAATGATATCAACCCCTAGAGGGGTCCCTGCCCCCTGGCTGTATTGTAGTAAATTACTTTATGAGACAAAGTAATTTACTACCATACAGATAGGGCTCAGAGGCTTCACTAGGGGCTGATATATCACATGATAAACATATTATAAACTTTATAAGACCCTAGTGAAGCCCCTGCGCCCTATTTGTATCGTAGTATATTACTTTTTATATTTCAGCCCCTGTGTCCTGTCTGTATGGGTTACTACTGTTACTGACGTTATATATATCAGAAGCCCCACTGGGGTCCCTTTATCAGTGTCCAAATTGTTGTGCAATTTGTGAACTTCTTAATAGTGACTGTCTGACTGTCTGTGCCTGGAATAGCAGGGAGGGATCACAGTCACTGGACTGAGGAGAGGAGAACTGCCTGGACACCACCCAGGTCGAGCCGGATGTTTTCAGAGAAGGCAAGGCAGGAAAAGGGCTTGGCAGTGATTCTTAACAACACGCTGCAACTGTACAACCAGACACTGTCCGGCTCTCATTGACGACTTATGAAGAAAATGCGAAAAATAGAGTCAGGCGGAGCCAAGAGAAGGGATGCCGATGATGGACACTAGCTCGACAGCGTGATAAGTGGACATTGGACGCAGAGGCGTAGCTAGTAGGGGGTAGGGGGAGTGAGATAGTGGGGACAAGTCCGGTCCCCCAGCGGAGGTAAGTCCTGGTTTCAACTGTATCTGCGTCCTCAGGATGCAGATACAGTTCAATCCAATGCTGTAGCAGGGAGCTGATGGCTCCTTGCTCCAGCATTCACTATGTAATGCCGGCTATGAGTGGTTAGACGAAGAGAGGCGCGATGCAGTGACGTCATAGCGCCTATTTGCGCAGAGCCACACACTACACAGAGTGAAGGAGCAGAGGGATCTCCCCCACTCGTCGTGGGAACGCAGATAGGTAAGTATTTATTCTATTATTTTTTTATTAGACACTATTGGGCATTATACTGTGTGGTGGCAGTTCAGGGGGCATTATACTGTGTGGAAGCACTATGGGGGCATTATACTGTATGGGAGGCACTAAGGGGGCATTATACTGTGTAGCGACTGCTATAGAGGCATTATACTGTGTGGGGTCACTAATGGGGAAGCTATTTTCAACTTGCCGTGGTCACCCCGGAACCAATTAATAGTGCAATTTAAGGGACCGTTGTACCTGATTAAACACTGGCTTGCCTGCAGCCACCACTAGAGGATGCTTGATTCATATGAATATATACAGCTACCGTTGAACTCAATAGAAGCTGTAAAAATCTCTATGCAGTAAACTGCCCATAGGGGTGGCTGCAGGACAATGCAATGGCTCTATGTTGGAAAATAGGAGCAACTCAGTGCCAGTCCCTTTTAACTATGTGCCCCCTAGCAGTGGCGTGGTCTGACTCTACGGTGAGTAGACCAATGATTATGTCAGTCTCCGGAAAGTGATGGCGTACAGCCCCACTACCAGAGAGCAGAAAGTGACAGAGAAGACGTATGCAGAGCCTTATCTGTGTATCTAGTGTATAATGTTTCTATACTGCCGTATCCATGCTTCCAGCAATAGCGCTGGCATTGAACTCTGATAATAATGTGTTTCCCATTTTGTTCCAGTCTACACAGCAATATGGACAAGTGAGCTACATTCAATACTTTTGCTGGTACAATGGGGAAAATTACTATTTTACTCATTGTTGTTCAGTGGTTTTGAGAAAGCCTTACCTCCAAGTGTTCATTTTTAAGGGGTATTCCCAGAATTGACAATTGGCCCCTATCCACAGGTTATAAGCATCTGATCGCTGGGATCCCCAATGCTGGGACCTCCACAGAGCACTAGAACGGTGTTCCCGAACCCCCTGTTCCTCCTCACTGAACCACCCGCAGTGATGAGAAGCTTGAATGAAGTGGTGGAAGACAGGGCTGGACTGGGCTAAAAAGCAGCCCAGGCACACAGACCCACATACAATTTCACCGGCCCTAAATCGCGGTGCAGCAAATTTTGCTTTATTAGGTCTTGCACGTTGCCACTCCCTTAGAGACAGTATATAGACTACACCATTAACACAAGTAGGATAGGATAAAAGTAAAACATAGAAACACCTAAACATACGGTCAGGGACAGGCGTGCACCAGTTTTCTAAGTCAGGGACAAGTGTACGCTACTACTATACAAGCAACAATATAATCAGTAATACCGCCTTATGGTGACTATAGAGTGGTGGGATACCAGTTCTACACTGCGCTCTGCAGAGTATTATCAGGCTGCAGACTATACAAGGGAATACAGCACTGGTCAGACGCAGTAACAGACAGAATACATTACAATTATAGAGGACCTGTCACCTGTCCTGACCTACCTTTTTTAGTAAATACTTTTATTCCCCATGAAATAACAATTCTAGAGAATCTTTTAGAACTCTGCATTGCAAATTCTTCTATTATTCCTCCTGGAAATGTATGAATAAATTGACAACCTGGTGTTACCATTCCCCTTGTCAAAGTGCTGTGTCCCTACACGCTCCAATCATCACTGACAGTATCAGACTGTGTAGGGAGCCATTCTCTTGACAGGGGGAAATGGTTCTAAGTAAATATGCTTCAGAATTGTTGTCTCATGGGGATTACTAGTAGTAACTATAACAAACATGTCAGGAGAGGAAACAGCTCCTCCATAAATCCAGTGACTCACAGGTGACATATTCTCTGATGAGAGTTGTTTAATTTATATTTATTTTCCATCCGGCCCAGAATGCCATGGTGATTTCTACTGACCACTGCAGAGTGTGCTGTTGAGACGTCTTCTGCAGTCATTCCCAGCCTCTGTAGAAACACAAATAAATTCAGACCACAGACCAAACCCCTAACTAAAAATAAACCCAAGACCAGACCCCATAAACTAATACAGACCCCAGACCAGGTCACTTAATAAATTCCAGAAACCAGACCAGACCCCTAAATTCAGACCTCAGAACAGACTCATAAACTGGTTATAAACCATCCCGGTTCCCAAACTCTACTTCAGCTCTGGGCAGCAACGCTCACTGGATCTTAAGGCGGCCAGCGTCAGGATGTTGTGCGCACTGCCGCCGCACACTACGTCCTGGTGCTGGTGTTCATCAAGACACAGTGAGCTGTGATGCCCGGAGCTGAAGAGGCGCCCAGGAGCGAGGATGGTAAGTGTAACTAACACACAGATGGAGGTTGGCCCTCTTCACTAATCTAAGGAGATGACATCTTACAAGTCACTGCATATTTTCCGAGGTGGTTGGGGTACATTTGCCAAGGGGGGTCTTCTGACTCTAAAAGGGGAGGCTTTGGCTTTGATGTAACAGAGTGCTGCCTAGGCGTGAGCGCACTGCTTAAGGGGGACGAGGCCCAGTAGATGTCCATCTCTTTGTAGCTTCATCTGACCTGGGCTCACTCCTCCATTGTCACTTGGTCCAAGCTAAATTAAAAAAAATAAATGTACACAAGGCCCCGGGAACAGATGGGTTACACCCTAGGGTTCTTAAAGAGCTTAGTTCAGTTATTTCTGTCCCCCTCTGCATAATATTCAGAGATTCTCTAGTGACTGGTATAGTGCCAAGGGACTGGCGAAGGGCAAATGTGGTGCCTGTTTTCAAAAAGGGCTCTAGGTCTTCCCCGGGTAATTATAGACCAGTAAGCTTAACATCCATCGTGGGGAAAAATGTTTGAAGGGCTATTGAGGGACTATATACAGAATTATGTGACAAAAAATATTATTATAAGTGACAGCCAGCACGGTTTTACTAAGGACAGAAGTTGTCAAACCAACCTGATCTGTTTTTATGAAGAGGTGAGCAGAAGCTGTGGATATAGTGTTTTAGGACTTTGCAAAGACATATGACACTGTCCCTCATAGACGAATGTATAGTTTGTAATTCCTACTCTGAATTGTCCCCGGTTATAAGTGGTGACCCCAGGGTTCTGTGCTGGGACCACTATTATTCAACTTATTTATTAATGATATAGAGCCGGGGTCTCAAACTCGGCCGGGTAAGTGGGCCACATATAGAAAACATGGGAAGTTGACGGGCCGCATTACTTTAGAATTTGATACAATACAAAATTATTGTTAATCAATTAGTTATTTGATCTACTATAACACTATATTACTATAATACTAATACTACATTACTGTAATAATGACGGTAGGTTTAAAATTTGAGATATTTCTCCACGTGTTTATTTCAACAATCCAGTTTTCCACTTTAAGTGTCGCTAAATGCAGTCCGGCGGCTCAGTTGGCAGTGTTTGGCAAACACACATGTCAAGATTGGGCAGCGCCTTTTTAGATAGTGCCACAGTGCTCTGAGTGAATGCTGCCACAGTGCCCTCTGTGGATGCTGCCACAGTGCCCTCTGTAGATGCTACCACAGTGCCCTCTGTAGATGCTGCCACAGTGCCCTCTGTAGATGCTGCCACAGTGAACTCTGTAGATGCTGCGACAGTGCCTTCTGTAGATACTGCCACAGAGTCCTCTGTAGATGCTGCCACAGTGCCCCCTGCAGATAATGCTACAGTGCCCTCTGTAGATAATACCACAGTGCCCTCTGTAGATGCTGCTAGAGAGTGCTCTGTAGATAGCGCTCTGCCCAAGACTCCGCTCTGGGGAAGACGCTGACACACTGTTAATATATGGACAGCAATGTCAGGGAATGCCACAGAGTCCCGGAGCAGAGCCTATACAGGCGTTCTGCACGGGACTCTGGCTCTGGTGAAGCCCCAGACATCGCTGTCCATACGTGGACAGCGATGTCAGGGAATTCCAGAGTCCTGGAGAAGAGTCTATTCTAGCGGCTGTGTTCCGCGGGCCGCAGATGACAGCCCCAGGGGCCGCATGCAGCCCGCGGGCCGCGTGCTTGAGACCCCTGATATAGAGGATGGGATTAATAGCACTATTTCTATTTTTGCAGATGACACCAAGCTATGTAGTAATGTTCAGTCTATGGAAGATGTTCGTGAATTGCAAGCGGATTTAAACAAACTAAGTGTTTGGGCGTCCAGTTGGCAAATTAAGTTTAATGTAGATAAATGTAAAGTTATGCACCTGGGTACCAACAACCTGCATGCATCATATGTCCTAGGGGGAGCTATACTGGGGGAGTCACTTGTTGAGAAGGATCTGGGTGTACTTGTAGATTATAAACTAAATAGCAGCACAATGTCAATCAGCTGCTTCTAAGGCCAGCAAGATATTGTCGTGTATTAAAAGAGGCATGGACTCGCGGGACAGGGATGTAATATTACCACTTTACAAAGCATTAGTGCGGCCTCATCTAGAATATGCAGTTCTGCTCTGGGCTCCAGTTCATAGAAAGGATGCCCTGGAGTTGGAAAAAATACAAAGAAGAGCAGAAATCTAATAAGGGGCATGAAGAGTCTAAGTTATGAGGAAAGATTAACCCCTTCCCGCCGCAGCCCTTTTTCAGAATTTCATTTTCGTTTTTTCCTCCCCACCTTCCAAAAGCCATAACTTCTTTATTTTTCCGTATATATAGTCCTATGAGGGCTTCATTTTTGCGGGATGATTTGTAGTTTTTCGTAGCCCCATTTATTGCGCCATATAATGTACTAGGAAATGGGTTAAATAATTATATATTATAATAGGTCAGACTTTACTGGACGCGGCGATACCAATTATGTTTATTTATTTTTTACTATGCTCTAGGGGGAAAATGGGAAAAGGGTTTTTCTTTTTACTTTGAATTTTTCAAAAAAATGTACATAAGAATTTTTTTTTATTTAACTCATTTTTACTTTTTTTATTAGTCCCCCAAGGGGACTTCAACCAGCGATCGTTAGATCGCTTGCACGATATACTGCAAAAACTATAATGTATTGCAGTATATCGTGAGGCAGGGCTTAATAGGTACACAAAGATGGCGGACCTGGGGGCCTTCATTAGGCCCCCAGGCAGCCATAGCAACCATCACCCCCCCACGATTGCGTTGCGGGGGGCGCGATGAGCTGTTAGAGGGGGTCGCCACCTTCTTTCTAACGATTTAAATGCTGCGGTCGCTATTGACCGCAGAATTTAACGAGTTAAACGAGTGGGATCGCGCTCGAGCGCGATGCCGCTCATTACTCTGAAGTGTCGACTGTAACATACAGCTGACACTCGCATCGTATAGACCGGGTTCACTCCGTAAGTCCGTTCCATATTCCCCCTACCCGACTTTTGCGTATGGATACGTCAAATGTCGGGAAGGGGTTAAAAGAATTAAACCTATTTAGCCTTGAAAACAGACAACTAAGGGGGGACATGATTAACTTATATATATATATATTAATGAAACATACAAAAAATATGGTGAAATCCTGTTCCATGTAAAACCCCCTAAAAAAACAAGGGGGCACTCCCTCCGTCTGGAGAAAAAAGGGTTCAGTCTGCAGAGGTGACAAGTCTTTACTGTGAGAACTGTGAATATATGGAATAGTCACTGCAGGAGCCGTCACAGCAGCGACAGTAGATGCTGCAAAAAAGGCTTAGATAATTTCCTAGAAGAAAAAAATATATCAGCTCCTATGTGTAGAAATTTCTCCCTTCCCTTTTCCCATCCCTTGGTTGAACTTGATGGACATGTGTCTTTTTTCAACCATACTGCAATGATGGGGGTGGAGAGACAGACAAGTGAGCCCTAATCTACCCACCACTCAGTCTCTGCCTACTTGCAACGACCCGCCCTAGGCGACGGGGTACAACTGGGCGACGGTCCCTACGCTCATTAAGTGCACGACAGACAAACAGACAAGGGTACACAGAGCTAGGGGGAGAAAGGGGCAGTTGCCCACGGCAACACCGTGAGCAACAAGAGAAGTGAACAAGCCGAGTCAAACCAGGAGAGTACGAGGTGCCAAACGCAGAGCAGAAGAGTAGTAAACAAGCCGAGTCAAACCAGGAGTGTACGAGGTACCAAACGCAGAGCAGAAGAGTAGTCAGCAAGCCGGGGTCAATATGAAGCAAGGACAATGGTACAAGAAGCTGCAGCAGGGCCAGGAAACCAAACGAGAAGAATCACAAGCAAAGGAGGAACAGGAAAGGCAGGTATAAATAGACAGAGGGCGGGAGCTAGCTCCGTCTGGCCAGGCTGTGATAGGTTCTCCCACTCCTAAGCCTGCCACCCTGAGTGGTGGAAGATGGAGTCAGTCTCACAGACATAGAAGCAGGTGCAGACTGATTATCTATGGGCGTTAACCCCGAAGCTGTGCCTGGAAGATCCTTTACAGTACCCCCCCTTTTATGAGGGGCCACCGGACCCTTTCTAAGTGGACCTGGTTTACTGGGGAAACGAAGGTGAAACCTCCTGACCAATATCTCAGCGTGAACATCCCGAGCGGGTACCCAAGTCCTGTCCTCAGGCCCGTATCCTCTCCAATGGACTAGGTACTGGAGGGAGCCTTGGACCATCTTGCTGTCCACAATCTTGGCCACCTCGAATTCTGCCCCCTCAGGGGTGAGAACAGGGACCGGAGGTTTCCTCGAGGGAGCCAAGGACGGGGAGCAGCGTTTAAGGAGGGAGGCATGGAACACGTCGTGTACTCGAAAAGATGGGGGCAACTCTAGTCGGAAGGAGACAGGATTGAGGACTTCAATGACCTTGTACGGCCCTATAAACCGGGGAGCAAACTTCTTGGACGGGACCTTAAGGCACAAATTTTTAGACGATAGCCACACCAGATCCCCGACCATAAACAAGGGGTTAGCAGAACGTTTTCTATCTGCCTGAGTTTTTTGTATGCTCTGGGACGCCTCTAGGTTCTTCTGAACCTGAGCCCAGACTGTGCACAGTTCTCGATGAATGACCTGTACCTCGGGATTGTTGGAACTACCAGGTGAAATGGAAGAGAACCGTGGATTAAACCCAAAATTACAGAAAAAGGGGGAGACCCCTGACGAGTTACTGACCCGGTTATTAAGGGAAAATTCGGCGAGGGGAATGAATGAGACCCAATCATATTGACAGTCCGAGATAAAACACCTTAAATATTGTTCTAGAGACTGATTAGTCCTCTCAGTTTGGCCATTAGTTTCAGGATGGAAGGCAGAGGAGAAGGACAGATCAATCTCCAACTTTTTACAGAAGGCTCTCCAAAACAATGAAACAAATTGTACCCCTCTATCAGAAACAATATTGACAGGGACCCCATGGAGACGCAGGATGTGTTTGACAAACAAGGTAGCTAACATCTTAGCATTGGGTAGTTTTTTGAGGGGCACAAAGTGGCACATCTTACTGAAGCGGTCTACTACAACCCACACCGACTTGCCTTGAGATGGAGGCAAATCGGTGATAAAATCCATGGAGATATGGGTCCAAGGTCTCTGGGGAATGGGCAAAGAACATAGTAAGCCCGATTGTCGGGACCTGGGAGTCTTGGACCTAGCACAAACTTCACAAGCGGAGACGTAGGCCTTAACGTCTTTAGGCAACCCAGGCCACCAATAGTTTCTGGCAATGAGGTGCTTGGTACCCAGGATGCCTGGATGGCCAGATAGTGCAGAGTCATGATTTTCCCTAAGTACCCTTAACCCTTTCCCTAAGTACCCTTAACCCTTAAGCTTGTTCTCAGGAAGGCTCCCGGGAGCTGAACCTTGATCAGCCGCAATTTCAGAGACTAAATCAGAATCAATAGCGGAAATGATTATACCTGGAGGCAAAATACAAGCAGGATCTTCCTCCGAAGGAGGGCTGGCCATGAAGCTACGTGACAGTGCATCAGCCTTAACATTTTTAGACCCAGGCCTATAGGTAACCACAAAGTTGAATCTGGTAAAAAATAACACCAAACGAGCTTGTCTCGAGTTTAGCCTCCGGGCAGATTCTAGGAAAACCAGATTCTTGTGGTCGGTAAGGACCGTTACCTGGTGCCTAGCCCCCTCCAGGAAGTGGCGCCACTCTTCAAATGCCCATTTAATGGCTAAGAGTTCGCGGTTGCCAATATCATAGTTACTCTCAGTGGGTGAAAACTTCCTGGAGAAGTAGGCACAGGGACGGAGATGGGTGAGGGACTTGGTACCCTGGGACAAGACAGCCCCCACTCCCACCTCGGACGCGTCAACCTCCACGATAAATGGCTCCATTTGGTTGGGCTGAACCAGCACCGGGGCCGAGATAAAGCACTTCTTAAAGACCTCAAAAGCCGGAACAGCCTCAGGAGGCCAGTGGAGGAGATCAGCACCTTTGCGAGTGAGATCCGTAAGAGGCTTAGCGATGATCGAGAAGTTAGCAATAAACCTCCTGTAATAATTAGCGAACCCCAGGAAGCACTGTAACGCCTTCAGGGAGGCAGGTTGGACCCATTCCGCCACAGCCTGGACCTTGGCAGGGTCCATGCGGAATTCATGAGGAATGAGGATTTGGCACAAAAATGTTATCTCCTGCACCCCAAACACACATTTTTCGGTCTTTGCAAACAGTTTGTTTTCTCGAAGGACCTGGAGCACCTTCCTGACATGCTCAATGTGGGAGGACCAGTCCTTGGAAAACACAAGTATGTCATCAAGGTACACTACAAGAAATAACCCCAGGTAGTCTCTTAAAATCTCATTTATGAAATTCTGGAAGGCCGCGGGAGCATTACACAACACAAAGGGCATGACGAGGTATTCGAAATGTCCTTCGGGCGTGTTAAACGCAGTCTTCCACTCATCCCCCTCTTTGATGCGGATAAGGTTATACGCCCCCCGTAGATCAAACTTAGAGAACCATTGGGCCCCCTGAACCTGATTAAAGAGATCAGGAATCAGAGGAAGGGGATACTGGTTCCTTACAGTGACCTTATTCAAGCTTTGGTAGTCAATGCATGGCCTAAGACCACCATCCTTCTTCCCTACGAAGAAGAAGCCAGCACCTACCGGAGAAGTAGAGGGGCGAATGTAACCCTTGGCCAGGCATTCCTTGATGTACTCTCTCATGGCTTCACGTTCGGGACAAGAGAGATTAAATATCCTACCCTTAGGGAGCTTAGCTCCTGGTACCAAATTGATTGCGCAATCATATTCTCTATGAGGAGGTAACACTTCGGAGACCTCCTTAGAGAAAACATCGGCGAAGTCCTGAACAAACTCAGGTAGCGTGTTCACCACCTCAGGGGGAGAAATAGAATTAACAGGAAAACATGACGTCAAGCATTCATTACCCCACTTGGTAAGGTCCCCAGAATTCCAGTCAAACATGGGATTATGCAACTGCAACCAGGGAAGGCCTAAAACCAAATCGGACGATAATCCCTGCATTAACAGTACAGAGCACTGCTCCAAATGCATGGAGCCAACAAGGAGTTCAAAAACAGGGGTATGCTGTGTAAAATAACCATTAGCAAGAGGAGTGGAGTCGATACCCACTATCAGGACAGGTTTAGGCAAATCAATAAAAGGCATAGCTAGAGACATAGCAAATTCCACAGACATGATATTAGCAGAAGACCCTGAATCCACGAAGGCACTGCCGATAGCAGACCTACCACCAAAAGAGACCTGAAAGGGAAGCAAGATTTTATTACGTTTCATATTTACGGGAAATACCTGTGCGCCCAAGTGACCTCCCCGATGATCACTTAGGCGCGGAAGTTCTCCGGCTGCATTCTTACGCTTAGGACAGTTGTTCACTTGATGCTTGTCATCCCCACAGTAGAAGCAGAGACCATTCTTCCAGCGGAAATCTCTACGTTGTTGGGGGGACAAGGAGGCCCCGAGTTGCATAGGTACCTCCGAGTCTTCCGGGGAGGAACGAAGCAACGGAACCTCGGGAGGCATCATGGGGGAGTCAGAGGAGAAAACATCAAGACGTTCAAGTCGTCGTTCCCTGAGACGTCGGTCAAGTTGTACCGCTAAAGCCATAACCTGGTTAAGGGAGTTAGTAGAGGGATAACTAAGTAGCAGATCTTTCAGAGCGTTCGACAGACCCAACCTAAACTGGCACCTTAAGGCAGGGTCATTCCACCGAGAAGCTACGCACCACTTCCTAAAGTCAGAGCAATACTCCTCAACAGGTCTCTTACCCTGACGTAAGGTCACCAGCTGACTCTCGGCAAAAGCAGTCTTGTCAGTCTCGTCATAGATGAGTCCGAGAGCAGAAAAGAAAAGATCAACGGAGGAAAGTTCAGGGGCGTCAGGAGCCAAGGAGAAGGCCCATTCTTGGGGCCCTTGCTGGAGCCGGGACATAATTATACCCACCCGCTGGCTCTCAGAACCTGAGGAGTGGGGCTTTAAACGAAAATAGAGCCTACAACTCTCCCGAAAGGAGAGAAAAGTCTTCCGGTCCCCTGAGAACTGGTCGGGCAACTTGAGGTGGGGTTCAAGAAGTGAGGTGAGGGGGACTACCATGGTAGCATTAGGCTGGTTGACCCTTTGAGCCAGGGCCTGTACCTGTAGGGAGAGACCCTGCATTTGCTGAGCCAGGGTCTCAAGGGGGTCCATAGTGGTGTCAGGGACCAGGGTAGACTAGGTATGGGCTTGTGATTATGTAATGATGGGGTGGGGAGACAGACAAGTGAGCCCTAATCTACCCACCACTCAGTCCCTGCCTACTTGCAACGACCCGCCCTAGGCGACGGGGTACAACTGGGCGACGGTCCCTACGCTCAATAAGTGCACGACAGACAAACAGACAAGGGTACACAGAGCTAGGGGGAGAAAGGGGCAGTTGCCCACGGCAACACCGTGAGCAACAACAGAAGTGAACAAGCCGGGTCAAACCAGGAGAGTACAAGGTGCCAAACGCAGAGTAGAAGAGTAGTAAACATGCCGAGTCAAACCAGGAGTGTACGAGGTACCAAACGCAGAGCAGGAGAGTAGTCAGCAAGCCGGGGTCAATATGAAGCAAGGACAATGGTACAAGAAGCTGCAGCAGGGCCAGGAAACCAAACGAGAAGAATCACAAGCAAAGGAGGAACAGGAAAGGCAGGTATAAATAGACAGAGGGCGGGAGCTAGCTCCGTCTGGCCAGGCTGTGATAGGTTCTCCCACTCCTAAGCCTGCCACCCTGAGTGGTGGAAGATGGAGTCAGTCTCACAGACATAGAAGCAGGTGCAGACTGATTATCTATGGGCGTTAACCCCGAAGCTGTGCCTGGCAGATCCTTTACACATACTAACTATGTGACTATGTAACTTCTGACCTCTAGGTTGCTTGCAGCATATAAAGCCTCTCTCTTGACTCCATTCACTCTCTGCTCACTTCTCTTCTACTCCTTTACATACCTTCAATCATTTTCTTTTCTCCACGCTCTCCTGTCTCTCCTTACTCTGTTCCTTACTACGGCACCACCTCCTCCTTCCTTTCCCATCCCACACTCTCAGCTTCTGGCCACGTTGATATCCCTCCGCACAGACTGACAGCTCCCTGTGTTGTCCACAGATTGAAGGGGTTAGTTGTTCGGCGTCTAAAGCTTGTGGTCCATCTCCACTTACTGCTGTGCCTTGAGCAGCGGTAACTCCTTACCCCTGCTGTTGCAGGAGAGTTCCCCGGCCGCCTACAGTATAATCGGCATTCATCTATTAGAAAAATCCAAAAGATAGCGGCTGATTAAGAAATAAAAAGAATTGCCTATCCTAAATCCATCCTTGGCGGGTAGCCCACTGACCAACCTGGCCCACCGGGAATGTGCCCGGTAGAGCAAGTTACCAATCCGGGCCTGATGGATGATCAAGCGTGGTGCCGATCAATTCAAAGTCTATGGGACTTGCAGAGACAGCCAAGAACAGCCCGGGTTGGACTCCAGCAATCAGGCACTTATCACCTATCCTGTGGATAGGGGATAATTGTACATTTTGGGAATACCCCTTTAGGATGCAAGTCTGTAGTAGGTTTCCCTGACTCCTACCATTTTATTTTTGCTGACTAACCAACAAAGGAAGGAAGAATTTTTGCATAATCCCATAGTACAGATATTACAATTTACGTTTTAGAAGCTGTCTTTTCTAAAGATGAAACATAGAATTTCTAATAAAATGTATTTTGAGATGATCAAGAAGCTGTATTAAAAATCTGCTCGATCAACACTGATGAACATTCGGCAAGAGGCACACATAGCTATAGTTGAATAAGCTATGTGGCAAGGTGAACATTGCCTCAATATGAAAGTGTTAGAAATTAGGCAAGTTCAGACAAATGGAAATCCTCCACCTGACACTAAACAATCACTGGCAAGAACACTGCTGTTTTATGCCTCAGACGCCGCCCCCAACTTTATGACGCGCAGTAGCCACGCAGAAACTGCAATCAAAATAGCACCTGAGCCGTACATTCCTCCGCCAACAGTTCCAGATACCAAGCAAACCAACCACCATCACAGCTACATTGTTAGTAAGGTTGAAAAAAGACATGTTCATCAAGTTTATCCAAGGGATGGGGAAAAGGGAAGGGCTATGGGTAAACTATAGAACTTTATTTTACCCCTATTGTTCCAGAAAAAGGTTAAAAAATAAGTCAAATAACAACCGGTTTGCCAAAACGGGGAAAAGCGGAATCCCAACCTGGTCCCTGTGCAGTCCTTAAGACTTAGGGCACTGTGTGTGGCACTATTTACATGAGGCACTATGTGTGGCACTATATACAGGGGCACTGTGCTGGGCACTATCTACAGGCACCACGGTGAGTGGCTCTATCAACTGCAGGTACTGTGTGTGGCCCTATCATCAGGGGGCACAGTGCCTGGTACTATCTACATGGGGCACTATGTGGGGCACTATCTACAGGGGGCACTGTGTGATGCACTTTCTACAGGAAGCACTGTATGTGGAACTATCTACAGGGGGCATTGTATGGTGATATATTCAGGAACACAGAGTGTGGCACTATTTTTATGGGATGCTGTGTGTGTTGTGCTTATTTTCAGTGTGCGACACGATTTTATTCAGGGACACAGTGCATGCTATTTAGGGTCACAGTGTGTGACACCATGAGTATTTTATCTTAGATTATAGGTGCACATGTGTTGGAAAGGTAAGCAACCAAAGACATCTGTTTGACAATCTCTGCAGAGAGGAGTCATGGCCGGCAAAAGTCATCATATAGGTCTGGACCGTATAGAGAACAAAAGAGAAACATAAACGACTAGCATCAGAGAAAACCTCACCAGTTAGTCAATGAATGGAAATGTTTATTCTCTCTGACTATAGCGAGATTATAGGTAGTAACAATCTTTTTTGTGAAACAGCAACTCCCAGCATATCCTTAGCATTGTTCACACCATACTGGGAGCTGCAGGTTCACATGGTACTTACTTATATGGCAGGGGTTAAACTGAATTTTCCAAATGATCTTTGTACTCAGCTTTATTTGTGCTGTTAATGTATATATGTACCGATCTTGTTTCTGGTGTTGTATATATGTTACATAGTTTGTACGGTTGAAAATGTCCATCAAGTTCAACCAAGGGACGGGAAAAGGGAAGGGAAACATTTCTACACATAGGAGCTAATATTTTTTCTTTCTAGGAAATTATCTTTGCCTTTTTTGCAGCATCTCCTGTCCCTGCTGTGACGTCTCCTGCGGTGACTATTCCATAGATTCACAGTTCTTATAGTAAAGAAGACTTGTCGCCTCTGCAGGTTGGACGTTTTTTTCTCCAGACGGAGGAAGCGCCCCCTTGTTTTTTGAGGGGGTTTTACATGGAACAGGATTTCACCATATTTTTTGTATGTGCCATTTATATATTTATATAAGTTTATCATGTCACCCCTTAGTCGTCTCTTTTCAAGGCTAAATAGGTTTAGTTCTTTTAATCTTTCCTCATAACTTAGATTCTCCATGCCCCTTATTCGTTTCGTTGCTCTTCTTTGTATTTTTTCTATCTCCAGGGCATCCTTTCTATGAGCTGGAGCCCAGAACTGGACTGCATATTCTAGATGAGGCCTCACTAAGGCTGGGTTTACACAACCTATTTTCAGACGTAAACGAGGCGTATTATGCCTCGTTTTACGTATGAAAATAGGGCTACAATACGTCGGCAAACATCTGCCCATTCATTTGAATGGGTTTGCCGACGTATTGTGCAGACGACCTGTAATTTACGCGTCGTCGTTTGACAGCAGTCAAGTGACTACCTCGGCAAATTAGTGCCGGGCACTTCTTTGCAACGTAATTTGAGCCGTTCTTCATTGAACTCAATGAAGAGCAGCTCAAGATATACGAGCGTTACAGACGCCTCGTATATTACGAGGAGGAGCATTTACGGCTGAAACGACGCAGCTGTTTTCTTCTGAAAACAGGCTGTCATTTCAGTCGTAAATGCCTGCTATCGTGTGCACATACCCTAATGCTTTGTAAAGTGGTAATATTACATCCCTGTCCAAGTACACCGAGATCCTTCTCAACAAGTGAATCCCCCAGTGTAGCTCCCCCTAGGACATATGATGCATGCAGGTTGTTCATACCCAGGTGCATAACTTTACATTTATCTACATTAAACTTCATTTGCCAAGTGGACGCCCAAACACTTAGTTTGTTTAAATCCGCTTGCAATTCACGAATATCTTCCATAGACTGAACATTACTACATAGCTTGGTGTCATCTGCAAAAATAGAAATAGTGCTATTAATCCCATCCTCTAGATCATTAATAAATAAGTTGAATAATAGTGGTCCCAGCTCTGAACCCTGGGGTACACCACTTATAACCGGGGACCATTCAGAGTAGGAATCATTGACCACAACTCTATGGATACGGTCCTTGAGCCAATTCTCAATCCAATTACAAACTATACTTTCTAAACCTATAGTCCTTAATTTACCCATTAGACGTCTATGAGGGACAGTGTCAAATGCCTTTGCAAAGTTCAAAAACACTATATCCACAGCGGCCCCTCTGTCTAGGCTTCTGCTCACCTCTTCATAAAAACAAATCAGGTTGGTTTGACAACTTCTGTCCTTAGTAAAACCGTGCTGGCTGTCACTGAGCACTGAGCTTGTTTCTGGTACTGTATATATTTTTCCTTTTTAGGGAAGACTGGTTAATGCCTTATGGGTCATTTTTATATTTACTTACTATTATTATTTTTACACCTTCCTTTGGATAAAGTTCTATAGTTTCTCCCATCTCTTGGTCATACTTAATGGACATGGTTTTTTTTTCAACCGTACTTGCTATGTAAATATAAAAACACTTTAAAAAAAAAAAAAAAAAGAGTTGTCTCTTTGTATCGCCATATTCTGAGAGCGATAACTTTTTTATTTTTCCATCGATGATGATCTGTGAGTGTTTGTTTTTTGAGGGATAAGTTGATGTTTTCATTGGTACCAATTTGGGGGCAGATGCCACTTATTTGTCGCTTTTGTTCTATTTTTGGGTGACCAATAGCAGCTATACAGTTAGGTCCAGAATTATTTGGACAGTGGCACAAGTTTTGTCATTTTAGCTATTTACCAAAACATATTGAATATACAGTTTTATAATGAATATGGACTTGAAGTGCCAATGGTAATTGGACAATTATCTCAAAAGCTATTTAATGGGCTGCATGGGCTATTCCCTCGTTAATCCATCATCAATTAAGCAGGTAAAAGGTCTGGAGTTGATTCCAGGTGTGGCATTTGCATTTGGAAGCTGTTGTTGTGAACCCACAACATGAGGTCAAAGGAGCTCTCAATGCAAGTGAAACAGACCATTGATAGGCTGAAAAAAATTAAGAAATCCATCAGAGAGATCGCACAAATGTTAGGAGTGGCCAAATCAACAGTTTGGTACATTCTTGGAAAAAAAAAGAGCGCCCTGGTGATCTCGTGAACTCCAAAAGGCCTGGACGTCCACTGAAAACAACAGTGGTGGACGATCGCAGAATCCTTTCCATGGTGAAGAAAAACCCCTTCACAACATCTACCCAAGTGAAGAACACTCTCCTGGAAGTAGGTGGATCAGTATACCATAAAGAGAAGACTTCATGAGAGCAAATACAGAGGGTTCACCACAAGGTGCAAACCATTAATCAGCCTCAAAAATAGAAAGGCCAGATTAGACTTTGCCAAACAACATCTAAAGAAGCCGCCCAGTGCTGGAACAGCATGAAACTAAGATCAACCTGTACCAGAATGATGGAGGAACAAAGTATGGGGAAGGCTCGGAACGGCTCATGATCCAAAGTACACCACATCCTCTGTAAAACATGGTGGAGGCAGTGTGATGGCATGGTGGGGGCAGTGTGATGGCATGGTGGGGACAGTGTGGTGGCATGGGCATGCATGGCTGCCAAAGGCATTGGGTCACTAGTATTTATTGATGATGTGATGAAGACCGAAGCAGCCGGATGAATTCTGAAGTGTTCAGGGATTTACTTTCTGCTCAGATTCAACCAAATGCAGCAAGGTTGATTGGACGTCACTTCACAGTACAGATGGACAATGAACCAAAACATACTGCGAACGAAAGCAACCCAGGAGGCAAAGAAGTGGAATATTCTGCAATGGCCGAGTCACCAGATCTCAACCCGATCGAGCATTTCACTTGCTTAAGTGAAAAACTTAAGGTAGAAAGACCCACAAACAATCAACAACTGAAGATGCTGCAGTAAAGGCCGGGCAAAGCATCACAAAGGAGGAAACCCAGCGTGTGGTGATGTCCATGGGTTCCAGGCGACTTCAGGCCATCATTGCCTGCAAAGGATTCTCTACAAAGTATTAAAAAAACATTTTATTTATGGTAATGTTAATAATGTCCAATTACTGTAGAGCCCCTGAAATGAGGCGGCTGTGTAGAAAAATGGTTGCAATTCCTAAACATTTCAAAGGATATTTTTGTTCAACCCCTTGAATTAAACCTGAAAGTCTAAACTTCAATTGTATCTCAGTTGTTTCATTTCAAATGCATTAAAATCAATGTACTTCTATGGGGCTATTCACCCGACCGTTTTTTTTACGGACCATGTGAACGGCCCGTGAAAACATAGGACATGTCCTATTTTTGACAGTTTACACAGATCCCTCAGTAGACTCAAATATATGAGGGATCTGTGAAATCTGGTCCCGCACGGATGCATATCGCCCGTCGCGGATTTGACACCCATTCGTGTGAAAAAGCTCTTACACGCTCCACAGCACAGATACTGTTCCACCGCTCACACAACACGTCAGTATTAACAGAGCACCCCTAAAAGATCTGTTATAAAATTATGGCTAACATTTTATGTACACTTTTGAACAATATTAAGGTGATTTTAAGCAACTTTTAAATTGATATTTTATTAAATAAATGTTTTCCTTTTTAGATAGATCTTCTATGTTTCCTGTATACATGGAATCTATATCTTGCCGTCAATCCGATTCCGTCAGGTCAGCTGGACTGACGGCTATAGGACCTTATACACCTTTTGGTCAGCAAAGGATAATATTTATATCTGGACAAATTCTATAATAGATTCTATTTCCTGAAAGCTTTTTCATCCAGATCCACAGTGGCCTCTGTCACCATTTCAGAAAATCAGAAGGGCCTAACCAAAACTCGGCTACAACAGACATTGAGAGTAGGAGAGAGCAGGGCTGTCTGCAGCAAATATCTGCTGCTCGTAAAAGGTAAAAAGATAAAAGGGACATCCTTATACTGACCACCATCTACAATAGCAGCAGCATGGTCCCTGTACGCAGATCCACCACCCAAGCCCCAAACCACTGTGCGTTACAGGAATGTTAGTTTATGGGTGGCTATAATCTTTCTGATCAAGTAATAAAATCGTAAAACAAAGGTATGGTATAGAACACTGTCCATCTAAGAGGAGGCTATAGTTAATTAGTTTGATTAAATTAAAAATTACATCTGTCCTACTAGTTCACAGGGGCAAAAATACCACATTTTTGTGCTGCTGCAGGCCGTAAGTGAAAGCCCTTTTATTTGCTGACCAAAAAGGATAGGGCAGTGTATCTGGAAGTAATGTCAGTAGAATAATTACCGTGCAGAATTTTTAACAGAAATCCCCTCACTTAGAAAAAACAGAGACCTAAAAACAGGTGTCGAGAGTGCCCAAAACGAGCAATTAGGAAGAACACAATACACATGTGTGAAGCATGCCCCTCAAAACCAGGCCTATGCATTGATTAATTCTTCCTCACCACCATCCAAAAGCCGTAACTTTTATTTTTTTCCGTCGCTATCTAAAGGGGTGTGTGTGTGTGTGGCACTATCTACAGTGGGCTGTGTGGCATTATCTACAGAGGAAACTGTGGCATTATCTACAGAGGGCACTGCGTATATGGCACAAACTGAGGCCATATCTTCTATATGGGAACATAAGGGGTCATAACTTTTATATCGGGGCACAGACTGAGGACCCAACTTTTATATCAGGGCACAAACTGAGGACCTAACTTCTATATGGGGGCACAAACTCGGGACCTAACTTCTATATGGCGGCATAAACAGAGCCTAACTTCTATATGGCGGCATAAACAGAGCCTAACTTCTATATGGGGGCACAAACTGCCGTTTTACTGCCGCCGGGTCTTCCCTCGCAAAGGGGCCCACTAAGTCTGTCTCGCCCAAGGGCCCACATAAACCTGCATCCGGCCCTGATTTTCCCCCCGCTATGTCAATATCTGAATTAGTATAGTCTTTTTGTAGAGATGTGGTCCTTATTATTTCTCTCTGTTCCTCTATCGGTCTGGAGTAAGCGCAGCAACACAGGGAAGGAAGACACCTGCTGGAACGGAGCTCCAAGGGATAGCAAATGGAGTGAAATACCTCATTTAAAGAGAATAAAAGTAAAGGTCCCAGGAGAAACTACAAGGAATGAAACCCTGAAGTGTGGAAAATTTAAGGAGACGTAAGGCGGTTAAATATCAGGGTGAAGTTAAGTGTTGTAAAACGGTCGATATTGTAGCAATCACCCTCGTTTCTGAATAGTCATAAAGAAGTAAATTTATAGATTGTTGCTATATTCTACTCAAGACCGCATGCCTATCAGTATTATATTGCTCTTCCAAGTTGTTTGCAATTTCTGCCTGCGTAAAAGGAAGAACTATTATAGCTGTCTCTATTGTTACACATATTACAAATAGACATGGTAACCTTTGCCCACAATAAAATGTAGAACTAGCAGATGTAGCATAGATAAGATTAGTTGCACTTTGACATAAAGTATGAGATATCGACATTGAGGAAATTAAAACAACTATTGGAAAATAGACATATATCATCGATAGATCAGTTGCACTGGGACATGAAGGGAGATATCAGCAGTGATTTATTACATTCCCTCCCCAAGGAGAGCCCCAAATAGACCACGAATGTGGGCGCACACATGAAGTGCCGTTGGCTTATAGCTTACCAAAAAATAGACATTATTTTTTTCGACACAGGATGGAACATGAACCCCAAAAAGGAACCCAAGAAACGCCCTGTACACAAACGGGCGCACACAGAAAACATAGGGCCTCATAGCAAAATTGAGAATGGGCCCTACCCCCACTGAGAGCTCCAACATATGTAGGTTAATTTGCCTAGGTAAAAACAAAGCCAGGTTGCACTGGAAGAGATTGTTAACAAAGAGATAGCACTATGTACACCCTATGTGAGTTTTTACCCACTGAGCAAGTGAGTAATTCTTGTTAAGTGAGTTATTATGGTTGATGAACCCTCTGCAAAAACACTGAAGGTCCTTTTACACGGGCCAATATGGACCGTGAAAATGAGATCGGCGCTCGTTTGCTTCTTTCACAAAGAGCAATAATTGGCTAAGTATGGAAACAAGCGATCGTTACTGCGATCGTTCATCCCCATACATTTCCATTATGTTGGCAGCACGTCTCCCGGTTTACACAGGGAGATGTGCTGCCGACAACAATATTATATAGGGCAGCGTGAAAGTTGCGATAAGTCGATGAATGAGCGTTTGCCGCTGCTATTAAATGGGTGGCCAAATTTAGTGTAGACGGGATATAACCGTTGTCAGGCATTGCTAAAACAATCATTGGTAAAGAGAGAGATAAGGGGGCAAACGAAGGTATCTTATATCATATCACCAACTCAATTTGTTTCCAAAAAGGCGCAATTAAGGGACATGGCCACCATATATGTGAAAGAGAACCAGTATGTTTCTGACATCACCAGCAGTGGCTTGAGGTCGACAAGGTATGTGCATAAAGGAATTCAGGCGATTTATACCACCTTGCCAAAAGTTTATAAAGGTTCTCTTACAAGTTGTCACATGTAGAGAAACCATGTGGATGGTGTAGTATAAAACGCGTGTCGGAGTCTGAGAGGTTGACATTTAATTCTTTCTTCCAAGATAGGAGAAAAGAGGGCTTCATGGATGAGGGCTGGAGCACAAAGTTATTGTACAGTCTAGAAATTTTCCTCGAGGTTAGGGACTTAGCTACAAGTACTTTTTCAAAAAAGATGAGAGGACAACATGGGACGTAAGAGCCTAGAAGGAGAGAGCTTTGTTTCGCAAAATGTTGGTAATGACGAAGAGCAGGATGGAAGCGGTTGAAGAGAAACCAAAAGGAGTTTTTATCAGGTAGCTATACTTCACTTAGAAAGAGCGAGTTCAACTGATCCCACGTGGATTGGTAAACTAGGATATCCTTTCCAACAGCTAGGGGGATAAGTCCAGTTGGGAGACAAGGAGAAGAGGAGAAGAGGAGGGCGCCAGAGTCGAGCGCATAGTGCGCCAGGTATCACAGGGGCCTATTAGTAGGAGATCAAATCCAGGAGCCCTGTAAGTTTTTGGTTCTGAGAACCATAAGTATGAAAGGAAGGATGGACTATGAGCTGCTTTTGCTAGTATTTTTGCTGGGGTTAGCCAATTCCAGCCATCTATTCAGCTGTATGGCTTTATGATACATTTGAACATCTGAAAGGCCCATACCACCTGAGGTTCTATTTTTTATTAAAAGGCTATGCACCAGCCATGGTCTCCTCGACTTCCAGAGGAACTGAGAGAAACGATTTGAAAAACTAAGGGGGGAGGTAAATTTCAACCATTTGCATAGTATATAATAACTTATGCATAATATATGTTTGGTGTAGATTTTTCCTACCCATCCAGGAGATCAAAGGAAGATCATATCTCTTTAGTAGGGACTTAATATCTAAAAACAAGGGAGAAAATTTAAACTGGTATAAATCAGATTCTTAGATACATATATGCCCAGATATTTTATCGATTTGTTAGACCAAACAAACTGGGAAGAGGTACATAGTGGTAAGGTATCCTTATGAGGAACCTAAATATTCAGAATTTCAGACTTTCCCAAGTTTACGTTAAAATTTAATAGAGACCCAAAACGATTGAGCAATTGTGTTAATCTGGGAAGAGCAATAGCAAGGTTCGAAAGTGGAAACAATAAGTCATCCGCAAAAGCAGTAGCAAGTACTTCATCGCCACGAACCCTTAAGCCCTGAATCACCTGATCCTGTCTAATGCATTATTTTTATGCAAAGTTTTAATCACGTTCCATTTGTGATCGTAAAAGAAGGATATAGGGTAGCATTTACATTAAGTCTCGCATTAGATTGTGAGTATAGTGAGAAAAACGCACATACAAAGTCTGGTGGCAGTCTAAATTGCAATAGAGAGGCTTCCATAAACCTCAAACTGACTTTGTCAAAGGCCTTCTCGGCATCTATCCCAAGAAGGACAAGAGGAGTATTCGTTTTGTGCAATAGATGGACAGCATGAAGGATTCTAGGAGTTATCCTATCCTTCTTTACAGCGTACAAATTCAGATTGTTCCCCCAGTGCCAATTCATACACAGTGTCTCAAAGCCTAGAAGCCAAATAATTTTGCCCAGATCTTCAAGTCCAGGTTGAGTAGCGAGATCAGTCCGTAACTACTACACAACTGGGGGTCTATTCCTTGAGTGCGATATGTGCCTTCTATGATTGCTTCGGGAGTGAGCCACCACTCAATATAGCGTTACACAACATGGACAAATGTGGTAATAGTCTATCCTGGAATTTCTTATAATATAAAAGTGAGAGACCACCTGGTCCTGGACTTAAACTATGTATAATAACTGAGAGTTCCTCAGCAGAGATCAGAGCTACCAGCTTAAGAGCCGTGTCTGCAAGTGTGGGAAGATGCAGGGAGGATAGTAACGTCTGGAGAGCCACATCCCTCTCTGAATCTGCCAGAGAGGAGTCGGGGGCAGGAATATTGCAGAGATTAGAACAAAAGATCTGAAATGCCTGAGCAATATCAGAGGTTTTAAAAATAGTATGACCTTTGTCATTTTTGAGCGAAGGAATGTAGGATTGGTTCTGAGCCATTTTAAGAAGAGCTGACAAACTTCTGACCCTTTTTGCCATGGGCATAAACTATGTGTCTAAAGTACAGGTGATGTTTGACTGCTTTAGTTTTTCAAAAGATCTCTGAGCTTTTCACGAAGGGCTATGAGATCATCATGAGACTGAAATAAAAATACCTCCAATATATGCTTTGTGTGATTCTACTGTGACTCATTAGTGGCATTTCAACTTTACTTGTCAAGTAAAGGCTGTATTACATGGGCTAATGATCGGGCCAATCAGTGTTCATATGATCGCTCGTTCCCGATCATTGCTGTGTGTAATCAGGGCAACGATCAGCAGATGAACGAGAAAACACTCATTCATCAGCTGATCCTATAGTTTATGAAGCATTAAAAATCTTTGAGCAGTCTCATTGATCGGCAATCGTTTACGCGGCCCACATAAGCCATATAATTGGACCCTTATTGTCATAAAAAGGATTGGAAATGTTGTATTATCCGTGTACAATTAGCGTCACTACTGAGCAGGGACTCATTTAATCTTCATTCTTTACATGGAAGTTGCAATACAACCGAGACCGTAATAGTGCCCATTCTAGAATTCTTAGTGTAGGGTAAAATGGAGGAGGAGAAAAAAGAAGTGATCTAATCTATGGAAGGAGAGGTGCATGGGAGAGAAAAAGGAAAAGTCAACAGCTGAGGGATTGTAGTGTCTCCAGACATCAATAACCCCAAGGTCCTGCAAGATTTTCTGGATTCTGCTAATTCAAACACATAATACATGGGATTTGTTGAGGAAGAGTCCAAAAGTGGGTTAAGCACCATGTTGAGTTCGCAATCCAAAATAATAGTACCAACTGCAAAAAGTTTCAACTCTTCCAACACCTTTAGTGACCAAGAAACCTGGTTCTTATTTGGCATATATATGTTGGCTAATATATACGGGGCTGAAGCTATGGCTACCCTAAGCATAAGGCCCCTTCAGTGTCTGAGTACTGTTGAGACAATGGAAATGGGAGCAACTTATGGAACATAACAGAGACACCCTTCGAGGAAGAAGAGGGGTGACAGCAATAAAACCACTGTGAAAAAAGTTTTTTAGGCAATTTGGGTATTTTTTTAGGATTTAAAATGTGTTTCTTGCAAGAAAGCAATGTTGTTCCGCAACTTGCGAAGCAGCGAAAGGTTGTAATGCCTTTTATTTGGCGAATTTAGCTCTTTTACATTAAGTGGACACAACAACCTCAGCCATGAGTCTACTAACGGCCGACATGGGCTGTGTAAATGAGCGCCGATCAACGAGACAGCTTGTTGATCGGCGTGTGTTTGCTCTTTTCACAAGGAGCTATGTATGGGGACGAGCGCTCGTTACTCCAATAGCTCATCCCCATACATTTCTATCATGTCGGCAGCACGTCTCCCTGTTTACACAAGGAGATGTGCTGCCAACAAACAATTTTGTGGCTGGGGGGGGGCCACAAAACTGGTGAAGAAGCCGGGGAGCAATAGGAGCTGCTTGCCTATAATACATTACAGTTGCTCCTCTCAGTTCCAACCACAATGAGGCGGGCAGAAAGAGAAAAGCAATGGGGGGGAGTAAAGTCCCAATCAAGGACATATATAGACAAACACCACCTAAGTTCAATTGCAAATTAGAGGGAATGTATCTTGAACATAAGTATTGCAGTTGTAAAGGATCTGCCAGGCACTACGTCTGTGGATACTCCCAGGATTAATCAATCGACACCTGAGGCCGGACCTCTTAGACTGACTCCGGCTCCCACCAATCAGGGTGGCAGGCTCAGGAGTGGGAGAGCCTATCGCGGCCTGGTCAGTCGGAGTTAGCTCCGCCCCCTGTCCATTTATACCTGCCGTTTTCTCTTCCTCATTGCTTGTGATTCTTCCTGGTTTCCTGGCCCTGCTACAGCCTTGCTCCAGCCTGCTACTGCCATGCTTCAGCCTTGCTACAGCTGCCGCTTATCCTGCTTCGCTCTGACCCCGGCTTGCTTCCTGCTCCTTGCTCTGCGTTCGTATACTTCGTGACATCCTGATTCTGACTGGCTCGTTGACCACTCTGGTTTCCTCACGGTGTTCCGTGGGCTACTGCCCCTTCCCTTGCTTGTTCCCTGTTTGTATTCCCTTGCACTTAGTCAGCGTAGGGACCGCCGCCCAGTTGTACCCCGTCGCCTAGGGCGGGTCGTTGCAAGTAGGCAGGGACAGGGCGGTGGGTAGATTAGGGCTCACTTATCCCCTTCCCCTTCTTCCTGCCATAACATAATCACAAGCCTATACCTAGTCTACCCTTTCTCCTACTCTATCATGGACCCCCTTGAGACCCTGACCCAGCAGATGCAGGGCCTCTCCCTACAGGTCCAGGCCCTGGCTCAGAGGGTCAACCAGCCTGATGCTGCCATAGTAGTAGCCCTCGCCTCACCTCTAGAACCTGACCTCAAGTTACCTGACCGGTTCCCAGGGGACCGTAAGACTTTTCTCTCCTTTCGGGAGAGTTGCAGACTTTACTTCCGTCTAAAACCTCACTCCTCAGGTTCCGAGAACCAGCGGGTGGGAATCATTATATCCCGACTCCAGGAAGGGCCCCAAGAGTGGGCCTTCTCCTTGGCTCCTGACGCCCCTGAACTTTCCTCCGTTGATCGTTTTTTCTCTGCCCTCTGACTCATTTACGACGAGACTGACAGGACTGCCTTGGCCGAGAGTCAGCTGGTGACCTTACGTCAGGGTAGACCTGTTGAGGAATACTGTTCTGACTTTAGAAAGTGGTGCGTAGCTTCTCGGTGGAATGACCCTGCCCTAAGGTGCCAGTTTAGGTTAGGCTTATCTAACGCCCTGAAGGATCTGCTTGTTAGCTACCCCTCTTCTGACTCCCTAGACCAGGTTATGGCCTTAGCAGTACGACTTGACCGACGTCTCAGGGAACGACAGCTTGAACGTTTCAGTGTTTTCCCCTCTGACTTCCCTGCGATTCCCCCCGAGGTCCCGTCTCCTCGCTCTTCCACGGAAGACTCGGAGGTACCTATGCAACTCGGTGCCTCCGTGTCCCCCCGACAACGTAGAGAGTTCCGCAGGAAGAATGGTCTCTACTTCTATTGTGGGGATGACAAGCATCAACTGAACACCTGTCCCAGGCGCAAGAATAAGCAGCCGGAAAACTTCCGCGCCTAAGTGATCATCGGGGAGGTCACTTGGGCGCACAGGTATTTCCCGTTAATATGAAACGCAATAACATTTTGCTTCCCTTTCAGGTCTCGTTTGGTGGTCGGTCTGCCACCGGCAGTGCCTTCGTGGATTCAGGGTCATCTGCTAATATCATGTCTGTGGAATTTGCTATGTCTCTAAAAATGCCTTTTATTGATTTGCCTAATCCTGTCCCGGTAGTGGGTATCGACTCCACTCCTCTTGCTAATGGTTATTTTACTCAGCATACTCCTGTTTTTGAACTCCTTGTTGGCTCCATGCATTTGGAGCAGTGCTCTGTACTGTTGATGCAGGGATTATCGTCCGATCTGGTATTAGGTCTTCCCTGGTTGCAGTTGCATAATCCCACGTTTGATTGGAATACTGGGGATCTCACCAAATGGGGTAGTGAATGCCTGACGTCATGTCTTTCGGTTAACTCTATTTCTCCCCGTGAGGAGGTAAACACGCTACCTGAGTTTGTTCAGGACTTCGCTGATGTTTTCTCTAAGGAGGCCTCCGAGGTGTTGCCCCCTCATAGAGATTACGATTGCGCTATCGATTTGGTACCAGGTGCTAAGCTTCCTAAGGGTAGGATATTTAATCTTTCATGTCCTGAACGTGAAGCCATGAGGGAATATATCCAAGAATGCCTGGCCAAGGGTTACATTCGCCCCTCTACTTCTCCTGTAGGTGCTGGCTTCTTCGTGGGGAAGAAGGATGGTGGTCTTAGGCCGTGCATTGACTATCGTAACTTGAATAAGGTCACTGTAAGGAACCAGTATCCCCTTCCTTTGATTCCGGATCTTTTTAATCAGGTTCAGGGGGCCCAATGGTTCTCTAAGTTTGATCTACGGGGGGCGTATAACCTTATCCGCATCAAAGAGGGGGATGAGTGGAAGACTGCCTTCAACACGCCCGAAGGTCATTTCGAATACCTGGTCATGCCCTTTGGGTTGTGTAATGCCCCTGCTGTCTTCCAGAATTTTATTAATGAAATTCTGAGAGATTACCTGGGAATTTTTCTTGTAGTGTACCTTGATGACATACTGGTGTTTTCCAAGGACTGGTCCTCCCACGTGGAGCATGTCAGGAAGGTGCTCCAGGTCCTCCGGGAACATAATCTGTTTGCGAAAACCGAAAAATGTGTGTTTGGGGTACAGGAGATACCATTTTTCGGTCAAATCCTCACTCCTCATGAATTCCGCATGGACCCTGCCAAGGTTCAGGCTGTGGCGGAATGGGTCCAACCTGCCTCCCTGAAGGCGCTACAGTGTTTTTTGGGGTTCGCTAACTATTACAGGAGATTTATTGCCAACTTCTCGGTCGTCGCTAAGCCTCTTACGGACCTCACTCGCAAGGGTGCCGATGTCCTCCACTGGCCTCCTGAGGCTGTCCAGGCTTTTGAGACCCTCAAGAAGTGCTCTATCTCAGCCCCAGTGCTGGTTCAGCCCAACCAAAGGGAGCCATTTATCGTGGAGGTTGACGCGTCCGAGGTGGGAGTGGGGGCTGTCTTGTCCCAGGGTACCAGGTCCCTCACCCATCTCCGCCCCTGTGCTTACTTTTCCAGGAAGTTTTCGCCCACGGAGAGTAACTATGATATTGGCAACCGCGAACTTTTAGCCATTGAATGGGCTTTTGAAGAGTGGCGTCACTTCCTGGAGGGGGCCAGACACCAGGTAACGGTCCTTACTGACCACAAGAATCTGGTTTTCCTAGAATCTGCCCGGAGGCTTAATCCGAGACAAGCTCGATGGGCGCTATTTTTTACCAGATTTAACTTTTTGGTTACCTATAGGGCTGGGTCCAAAAATATTAAGGCTGATGCACTGTCGCGTAGTTTCATGGCCAATCCTCCTTCGGAGAAGGATCCTGCTTGTATTTTACCCCCTGGTATAATCGTTTCTGCCACTGATTCTGATTTAGTCTCTGATATTGCGGCTGATCAAGGTTCAGCTCCCGGGAACCTCCCTGTGGACAAGCTGTTTGTCCCCCTGCAATACCGGCTAAGGGTACTTAGGGAAAACCATGACTCCGCACTATCTGGTCATCCTGGCATCTTGGGTACCAAACACCTCATTACCAGAAACTATTGGTGGCCTGGGTTGCCTAAAGACGTTAGGGCTTACGTCGCCGCTTGTGAGGTTTGTGCTAGGTCTAAGACCCCCAGGTCCCGACCTGCAGGCTTACTACGTTCTTTGCCCATTCCCCAGAGACCTTGGATCCATATCTCCATGGATTTTATCACCGATTTGCCTCCATCTCAAGGCAAGTCAGTGGTGTGGGTGGTAGTAGACCGCTTCAGCAAGATGTGCCACTTTGTGCCCCTTAAGAAACGCCAAGACGTTAGCTTCTTTGTTTGTTAAACACATTCTGCGTCTCCATGGGGTCCCAGTCAATATAGTTTCTGACAGAGGGGTACAATTTGTTTCATTATTTTGGAGAGCCTTTTGTAAAAAGTTGGAGATTGATCTGTCCTTCTCCTCCGCCTTCCATCCCGAAACTAATGGCCAAACGGAGAGGACTAATCAATCCCTGGAACAATATTTAAGGTGTTTCATCTCTGACTGTCAATTTGATTGGGTCTCATTCATTCCCCTCGCCGAATTTTCACTGAATAACCGGGTCAGTAACTCGTCAGGGGTCTCCCCATTTTTCTGTAATTTCGGGTTTAATCCACGGTTCTCCTCCGTTTCTCCTGGTAGTTCCAATAATCCCGAGGTAGAGGTCGTTCATCGGGAACTGTGCACAGTCTGGGCCCAGGTTCAGAAGAACCTAGAGGCGTCCCAGAGCGTACAAAAAATTCAGGCTGATAGAAGACGTTCTGCTAACCCCCGGTTTGTCGTCGGGGATCTGGTGTGGTTGTCGTCTAGGAACTTGCGCCTTAAGGTCCCGTCCAAGAAGTTTGCTCCCCGATTTATTGGGCCTTATAAGGTCATTGAAGTCCTCAACCCTATATCCTTCCGTCTGGAGCTGCCCCCATCCTTTCGCATACACGACGTCTTTCATGCCTCCCTCCTTAAACGCTGCTCCCCGTCCTGGTCCCCCTCGAGGAAACCTCCTGTTCCCATTCTCACCCCTGAGGGGGTGGAATTCGAGGTGGCCAAGATTGTGGACAGTAGGATGATCCAGGGCTCCCTCCAGTACCTGGTCCATTGGAGAGGATACGGGCCGGAGAAGAGGACTTGGGTACCTGCTCGAGATGTTCACGCTGGGGTATTGGTCAGGAGGTTCCACCTTCTCTTCCCCACTAAACCAGGTCCTCTTAGTAAGGGTCCGGTGGCCCCTCATAAAAGGGGGGGGGTACTGTAAAGGATCTGCCAGGCACTACGTCTGTGGATACTCCCAGGATTAATCAATCGTCACCTGAGGCCGGACCTCTTAGACTGACTCCGGCTCCCACCAATCAGGGTGGCAGGCTCAGGAGTGGGAGAGCCTATCGCGGCCTGGTCAGTCGGAGTTAGCTCCGCCCCCTGTCCATTTATACCTGCCATTTTCTCTTCATCATTGCTTGTGATTCTTCCTGGTTTCCTGGCCCTGCTACAGCCTTGCTCCAGCCTGCTACTGCCTTGCTTCAGCCTTGCTACAGCTTCCGCTTATCCTGCTTCGCTCTGACCCCGGCTTGCTTCCTGCTCCTTGCTCTGCGTTCGTATACTTCGTGACATCCTGATTCTGACTGGCTCGTTGACCACTATGGTTTCCTCACGGTGTTCCGTGGGCTACTGCCCCTTCCCTTGCTTGTTCCCTGTTTGTATTCCCTTGCACTTAGTCAGCGTAGGGACCGCCGCCCAGTTGTGGTGGGTAGATTAGGGCTCACTTATCCCCTTCCCCTTCTTCCTGCCATAACAGCAGTGTATTATAACTGCAATCAGAAAGTGGGACCTTCGTGTCCCCTTGTGGGACTAAAAAAATAAAAAATGTTACAGAAAAATAAAAAAATACAAATTTCAAGTTCAAAAACGGCATAAAAAAATTATAAAAAACAATGCCAGCATCGCTATTTTTCGGTTACTTCAGCTCCCAAAAAAATGGAATAAAAAGGGATCAAAAGAGAGGCAGGGACTCCTAGCATCTTATATAACTATGATGCTAGGAGCCCGGCTCCCTGGAGTGTGTTCGGTACGGGACTTGCGGCCGAAATACATTCCGTCCTTTACGGACCGAACATGCTCTTGTGAATCCAGCCTTAGAGTATGGCAACACAAAAAAAAATTATTTTTTTTTTAAAAGTGATTTGGTATCGTCGGAATCATATTGACCCACAGGGTAAAGTAAATACGTCATTTATAGCGCACAATGAACGCCGTAAAAAAATATACCAGAATTGCTGTTTTTTTGGTCAACATGCCTCTCAAAAAATAGAAAAAAAACTAATTAAAAAGTCGCATGTACCCCAAGATGGTACCAATGAAAACGACACAATGTCCCGCAAAAAATAAGTCCACACACAGCTCAGTCAGAAAAAAAAAAGGTTCTGGCACTCAGAATATGATGACACAAAAGGTGTAGAATGTATTTCAAAAGGGGAATAAGATCGGGCACCATTTATTAGTGCGACAATGACCACAAATCTGTGCATTATTATTTATTTACCCCATTATTATACCCTCTTATTATGCCCTGATGTACTCCGCACAGATTACATATGCCCCCACATTATAAACTGTCGCAGGGGCATAGCTAGGGGGGGGCAGGCGAGGCATGTGCCCTGGGCGCAACTAGGAGGGAAGGAAGGGGGAAACGCTGCAGCATCGCTACTGACCACGTGCCGCTCGTACAGCCTTGGCGGTATGGCAGCTGGCCAACAGGGCGCAGGTTACAGTCTATAGTTCGTATAGGGTATCTGTGGCAGCTTGGACAGTAGCAAGGCAGCAGGTAGACGTCAGGCGTGGTGTATCAGGACAGGCATGGTATACAACACAGCACGACTTCTGCTCAGCACGGCACTTGACCAGGATAGCACGGGATACAGGTCACAGGACTGGGCTGGTCCCGTCTTACAGTCCAGGGTGCTATGGGCTAATTAAACATAAAAGTCTGGTGCGCTCGCTGCCCCTTTAAGAGCAGGCACGAGTGTGCGTGCGCACCCTACGGGACCCAGCCAAGGTGAGCGGAAGTGAGCGCTGGCGTCTCCTGAGGAGGAGACTGGGGCTAGCACTCGCAGATCCATGGCTGCGGACGTCAGGAGGTGATAGAGCCTGACGGCCCGCGGCCATGGGCATGACAGTATCCCCCCTCTTACACCCCCTCTTCTTGGGACCAGAGCGAGAGAGAAACGTCTTCAGAAGGGTAGGAGCATTGAGGTTCTCCTCTGGCTCCCAGGACCTCTCTTCAGGACCAAACCCCCTCCAATCCATCAAATAAAAAAGTCTTTCCTCTTACTCTCTTGGTGTCCAAGATCTCCTTAACTTCGAAGGTGTCTGAAGGACAGTTGGAGGCAACTGCAGGGCTAGTGGTCTTGGTAAAGTGGTTCAGAACCAACGGTTTTAGGAGGGAGACATGGAAGGAGTTGGGAATCTTGAGGGTAGGAGGCAGCCGAAGCTTGTAGGCGACAGGGTTGATCTGTTGCAGGATCTCGAAGGGTCAGAGGAACCTGAGAGCAAATTTGTAAGAAGGCACCCTCAGTCGGATATTCCTGGAGGACAGCCAGACCTTCGTGCCAGGGAGAAACTGAGAGGGTTCTCTTCTCCTTGTGTCTGCCTTCCGTTTCATGCGGTCGACCGCCAGCAGGATGGAGGATCGAGTCTGCTGCCAGATCTGCAAAAAGTCCCTAAAAGCAGTGTCAGCAGCTGGTACCTCGGACGTATCAGGCACCGGGAGAGGAATTTGTGGCGTAGGTAGTTCTCCAAGATCTGATTGATCCTCTCGACCTGACCATTGGACTGAGGATGGTAGGCTGAGGAAAAGTCCAACTTTACACCTAGGAGTCCGCAGGGGGCTCTCCAGAACTTCGAGGTGAACTGAACCCCCCGGTCAGACACAATATGCTGCGAAAAGCCGTGCAGACGGAAGATGTGTTGGATGAAAAGCTTGGCCAGTTGAGGAGCAGAAGGAAGACCGGTCAGAGGAACGAAGTGGGCCATCTTCAAAAATCGGTTCACCACCACCCAGACAGTACTGCATCCCCCAGAGAGAGGCAGGTCAGTGATGAAGTCCATAGCTATATGCTGCCAGGGAGCATCGGGCACAGGCAATGGCTGGAGCAGGCAAGCAGGTCTGGAGTGAGCAACCTTGTTAGCTGCACACACTGAACAGGAAGACACAAAGTCCATAATGTCTTTGGGCAGCGTGGGCCACCAGAAATGATGGGCAATCAGATCTCGGGTCTTACGGGTACCCGCGTGACCTGCCAGTCTAGAGAAGTGTCCCCAGCGGAGGATTCTCCGTCTGTCAGCCAGGCGCACAAAAGTCCCCAACTTGCAGGGGGTTGACAGAGACAATGCAAGACGGATCAATAATGTTCTGTGGAATCTCCATGGTGTCTTCTGTCTCGAAAGACCTGGACAAGGCATCAGCCCTCACATTTTTGTCAGCCGGGCGATAATGGAGCTCAAACTGGAACTTGGTAAAGAACAGCGACCAACTGGCCTGACGAGGATTCAGCCATTGGGCCGTCTGGAGATAGGTGAGATTCTTGAGGTCCGTAAAAATTAGGATAGGATGAGCTGCGCCCTCTAGTAGATGGCTCCACTCCTCCAGAGCCAATTTGATGGCCAGTAACGCCAGTTCCCCAATCGAGTAGTTGCGTTCTGTGGAAGAGAAGAGCTTGGAGAAATATCCACATACCATTGACTTGCCCTTGAAAGCTCTCTGGAACATGAGTGCACCAGCACCGACAGAGGAGACGTCCACCTCCATCGAGAACTGTAGGGAAACATCTGGATGATGGAGGATAGAGGTTGACGAGAAGGAATTCTTCAGGCTATTGAATGCGGACTCTGCCTCAGGAGTCCACAACTTGGCGTTCATGCCCTTCTTGGTGAGATTAGAGATAGGAGAAGTCAGTGAGAAGTTTGGGATGAACTGTCTGTAAAAATTGGCGAATCCCAGAAAGCTCTGTATGGCCCTCAAGCCTTGAGGACGTGGCCATTCCAAAACTTACTTTATCTTTTCAGGATCATTCTCGAGACCTCGATTCGAGACGATGTAGCCCAGGAAGGGTAGAGCATCTTTCTCAAACACGCACTTCTCCAACTTAGCATACAGACGATTCTCCCTTAACCACAGCAAAACTTGACGGACATGTCTCTGAGGAGTCATAGGATCTGGGGAAAAAATCAAGATGTCATCAAGATAGACCACAACCCAAACATAGAGGAGGTCACGGAAGATGTCATTAATATAACTACTGGAAGACCGCAGGAGCATTACACAGACCGAAGGGCATGACTAGATATTCATAGTGTCCATCACGGAGTTAAATGTAGTCTTCCATTTGTCACCCCAGCAAATCCGGATTAGGTTGTAAGCCCCACGCAGGTCTAGTTTGGAAAGAATCTTGGCACCACGTATACGATCAAACAGTTCTGAGATCAGTGGCAATGGATACTTATTTTTCACCGTGATCTGGTTGAGACCCCAGTAGTCGATACAGGGACGTAGAGAACCATCCTTTTTCTTGACGAAGAAGAACCCGGCTCCTGCCGGGTAGGAAGACTTCTATATGAAGCCCCTCTCCAAGTTCTCTTTAACATAGGTGGACATGGACTGAATCTCTGGTAAGGAGAGAGGATATACCCTACCACGGGGAAGGGATGCACCAAGAATCAGCTCGATAGGGCAGTCATACGCCCGGTGTGGGGGCAGCGTTTCCACCTCCCTCTTGCTGAAGACATCCGAAAATGCAGCATAATGACCAGGCAATCCTGCCAATGACTGAGGCAGAGGAGGCTGAGCCGAACAAATCTGTCCCAGGCAACGGTTGTGACACTTGGGGCGCCACTGGAGAACCTCTCCAGAGTTCCAGTCCAGGACTGGGGCATGTAATCGGAGCCAAGGCAGGCCCAGCAGCACAGTGTTAATGGCCTTGGACAAGACAAAGAACGATAACAGCTCGGAGTGGAGAACTCCCACTTGGAGCCTCAGCGGCTTGGTCACAGCAATAATTGGATCTGACAGAGGTAGCCCATTTACTGATGCAACCATCAATGGCCTCCACAGAGGGGTGGTGGGCAATTGAAGAAGATCCACCAGGTCTCTACAAATTAAATTAGCAGCGGATCCAGAGTGCAGATACGCAGAGACCTGATGCGTTCTCTCGCCGGACACTATGGTCACTGGTATGGACAATTTAGACGGAAGTTCTTTTTTATCCAAGGTTGTCTCTCCTAGCAACCCTAGGTTTTGGGATTTTTGGGGACAAAGATGTACAAGATGGCCTCCGAGGCCGCAATATAGACAGAGTCCCGAAGTGCGTCTGCGTTGTTTCTCCTGGGTGGATATATTACACTGGTCCATCCTCACAGACTCCTTAGGAGGATCGACATCTGAGGACAGCAGGGGTTGCTGCAAAGTGGGGGCCAGACTAGGAAGGCCTCCCTTCCGACGAGTCTCTTGGAGGCGTTCTCGGATCCCCATATCAATCCGGGCGGACAGAAGGATGAGGTCATCCAGGGTAGACGGTAGATCTCGAGTGGCAAATTCGTCCTTAATTTTAGGAGACAGTCCATGCCAGAATGTAGCCACCAGGGCCTCATTGTTCCACAAAAATTCTCCCGCCAGGGTGCGGAAGTGGATGGCGTACTCGCTCACGGAGGTATCTCCTTGGCGTAGGTTAATCAAGGAAGCCGTTGCAGATGAGACTCGTTCAGGCTCCTCAAACACCATGCGAAAAGTCCGGAGGAAGCCATGGAAGTCACGGGACTCTGGTCCTTGTCTCTCCCAGATAGGATTCGCCCATGCAAGTGATCATGAAAGCGACCTTTGCGCCATCAGACGAAAATGTCCTTGAATACAGGCTGAAGTGGATCTTTCACTGGTTCAAAAACCCATGACAGGTACCTGCGTCTCCATCATAGCAGTCAGGAAGTGGCAAAGAAAAACGGGGATCAACACTGCCAGGAGGTGTATTAGGAGGAACGGCAGCTTGTGCCTCCTGCCGATGTGCGAGAATGTTCAAGGCCTGGAGGAGTTGGTCCTGTTGAGACTGGAGGTCCAGCATATCCGTCCGCATCTCTTGTGACGTCATCTTGGTCTTGGATCGACTAGCGGGGTCCATGGCCTGAGCGTACTGTCACGTTGGGTTCGTGGACCCACTGGGTCGTACCGCCTTGGCGGTATGGCAGCTGGCCAACAGGGTGCAGGTTACAGTCTATAGTTCGTATAGGGTACCTGTGGCAGCTCGGAGAGTAGCAAACTAAAACAGGAGAGAAAAAGAGACACGGCGCCACATGGTGCAAAGTAAAAGTAAAATTAGTCAGGGGAGCAAACGTTGTTAGGAATAAGCTCACCTAGCCCAAAGGACACCAATGGGTGTCAAACAGGCATTAGGGCTGCTGCTGCCAGGTCCAAAAACACATCAAACAAAGTTTGTTGTCCAAAATAGATACTTTAAAAATAATTAAAAAAATAGGACCACCGGCGCTGCAATGATGGACAGAGGACTTAGACAAACATCACGGCAAGAATTTGATGTCAAGGGCTACGCGTTTCAACACCGGACTGGTGTCTTCATCAGGCCAATCGGAGAGTAGCAAGGCAGGCTCGACTGGGACTAGGCAGCAGGTGGACGTCAGGCGTGGTGTAGCAGGACAGGCGTGGTATACAGCACAGCACGAATTCAGATCAGCACGGCACTTGACCAGGATAGCACAGGATACAGGTAAAAGGATACAGGAACAGGGAACACTGGGAACTGGGAAACACTAGGAGACCATTTGCATAGACAAACTTAGGGTACGACAACAATGCTCAGGCGTGGGAGGAAGGGGCTGGTCCCTTCTTGTAGTCCAGGGTGCTATGGGCTAATTAAACATACGGGACCTGGCCAAGGTGAGCGGAAGTGAGCGCTGGCGTCTCCTGCGGAGGAGACTGGGGCCAGCGCTCGCAGATCCATGACTGCGGGCGTCAGGAGGTGAGAGAGCCTGACGGCCTGCGGCCATTACAGTTAGTATTTTGTCTAGTATTACTCTGTCCTACAAACAGATACATTTAAATTTAGAAAACTGCACATTTTTCTAAACATTCTCAAAATGTTGGTGTTTTTCACAAACAAACACTGAATGTATTAACCCCTTAATGACCGGGCATGTTTGTACCTTAATGACCAAGCCAGATTTGTCAAATCTGGTATGTCTGACTTTATCAGAGAATAACTCTGTGAAAGTTTTGAATATCCAAGTAATTCTGACATTGTTTTTTCGTCACATGTTGTACTTTATTTTAGTGGTAAAAGTAGACTGATACGATTTGCGGAAATTAATTTAAAAATAGAAAAATGGAAGAAATTTTGTAAAAATTACCATTTTCCCCTATTTTTAACTGCAATATGTCAGATATCTACACACATACTGTACAATTTTTTTTATTAAATATATATTTCTATCTCTTTACTCCATTTTGGCAGCACTTTTGAAAAAATAAAATAAATTTTCAGCAATTTAGAGGACTTACAAATTGAATAATAATTTTATAAATTTTGAAGTACATTTTGTTTTCCTGCACCAAGCCAGGTTTTCAGAGGCTCATAGGTCTCAGAGTGATGGAAACCCCCACAAATGACCCCATTTAGAAAACTAGACCCCTTAAGGTATTTACCTAAGGGTATAGTAAGTATTTTGACCCCACAGTTTTTTGCTAAATTTAATGCATATCAGGTGAAAAAAATAATAATTTCACTTTTTTCATAAAAGTATTTGTTTGAAGACCGATTTCTTTGTAAAGCGACCATGAAAATGAAGAAACACACCCCAAAATCTATCACCCTCTTTCTCCTGTTTTCAAAAATACCCACATTGTGGCCCTAATGCGTTGTTTGGACACACGGCAGGGCCCCAAAAGAAGGGAACACCCGGAGGCTTTCAGGACTCATATTTTGCTTGAAAATGTTTTAGGCCCCAATGTACATTTGGAGAAGCTTTGAGCTGCCAGAACGATAGAAACTCCCCATAAACGACCCCATTTCGAAAACTAGACCCCTTAAGGTATTTATCTAGGGGTATAGTTAGCATTTTGACCACACAGGTTTTTCGCTAAATATATTGAAATTAGTCTGTAAGAATTTAAATCTACTTTTTTTCTGAAACAACATAGAAATTTTTATTATTTACAAGGAATAACGAAGAAAATGCACCCCAACATTTGTAAAGCAATGTCTCCCGATTACAACAATACCCCATATGTGGTAATAAACTGCTGTTTGGACCCACAGCAGGGCTCAGAAGGGAAGGAGCGCCATTTGGATTTATGATTTTGCTGGAATGGTTTTCGGTGCCATGTCGCATTTGCAATGCACTGGAGGGACCAAAACAGTGGAAACCCCCCAAAAGTGACCCCATTTTGGAAAAACCTTCAAGGAATTTTTCTAGGGGTATAGTGAGCATTTAGACCCCACGGGTCTTTTGCAGAGTTTATTAGAATTAGGGCGCGAAAATTAATATCAAAATTTTTTCCACTAAAATGTTGCATTTTCTCATTTTCACAAGGGATAAAGGAGGAAAAAAACAACCATTTTTTTATAAAGCAATTTCTCCCGAGTACGGAAATACCCCACATGTGGTCATACGTTTTTTCATTAGAAATGAATTAACCCTTTCAGGACTGATCCATTTTTTGCTTTCATATTTTAGATTTTCACTCCCCGCTTTCCAAGAACCATAACTTTTTTATTTTTCCATCAATAGAGCGGTGTGAGGGCTTATTTGTTGCGGGACAATCTGTAGTTTTCATTGGTACCATTTTGGGGTACATGCGATTTTTTTTCATCCCTTTTTATTAAATTTTTTTGCAATCCTGAGCAAAACACAGGAATTCTGACACCGTTTTTTAGGTTTTCTTTTTGCGGCGTTCACCGTACGCTATAAATGACATTTTTACTTTATTCTGCAGGTTGGTACGATTACGGTGATACCATATGTATATAGGTTTGGTCCTTTTTTTTAGCGTTTGCGCAATAAAATGACTTATTTATAAAAAAAAAAATTTCTGTGTCACCATATTCTGAGAGCCATAATTTTTTAATTTTTTAGTCAAAAAAGCTGTGTAAGGGCTTATTTTTTGCGGGACGGATAGAAGTTTTTATTGGTACTATTTTTGGGTACATGCGACTTTTTGATCACTTTTTATTCTTTATTTAGGGAGCGGTGGTGACCCAAAAAATTGCGATTCTGTCGTAGTTTTTTATTGATTTTTTTTGGGGTATTCATCGTGCGGGAAAAATAACATTATAGTTTTATAGTTGGGTTCGTTACGAACGCGGTGATACCAGATATGTGTACTTTTTTAACGTGTTCATTTTTTTTCTATAATAAAAGTTTTATTATAGGAAAAAAAGCATTTAGTGTTTATAGAACTTATAACTTTTATTTTTACACTTTTTTTAAAACATTTTTATTACTTTTTTTTACTTTTTTAACTTGTCCCACTAGGGGACACTTAGACTTGCAGCTTTGATCGCTGCTAGAGTACATTACACTACACACGTAGTGTAATGTACTCTAACTGTCATTGTGACGTGACTGTCACACTGACAGGAAGCAGAGGAGGAACGGCCGGAGGCTGTTCCTCCGAGGCTTCCGTGCATGGCAACCCGGAGGTCATTATCTGACCTCCGATTGCCGTGACAAGCATCGGTAGCCCCCACGATCACTTCGTGGGGGCTGCCAATGTGCTTCAAACCACTTAAATGCGGCGACGGCAATCCGTCGCCGCACTTAAGGGGTTAACTGCCGAAATCAGCGGCGATGGTCCGCTGTCCAGCAAGACTAATGTCTCAGCTGTCGGGGACAACTGTCAGCGCGGGTCTGTCACTCTGTGTTTACACAGAGTGACAGTTTGAAATGCGGACGAAAATGAACGTCATGGTGCGGGAACTAGCAGCCGACCATGACGTTCATTTTCGTCCTTGGTCGTTAAGGGGTTAACCAAATTTTACCACTAACATAAAGTACAATGTGTCACGAGAAAACAGAATAGCTTGGATAAATAAAAAATTCACATTTATTACCACATAAAAAGACACATGTAAGATTTGAAAAATTGGGTCTGAGCCTTAAAGCGGTTGTCCGGGCACTGACCGGTTGTGTGTCCTTACCATAAGGGTCTATATACACGTCAGGGTCATATTACGGTTTTTGCCTCGATTTTGGCAAAATATGTGATATAACTGCATCGTATTAATAAACCCTAAAGAAGTAATAAAACAAACTTAGGCTTAGCTAGAGATATCAATACATAACCCACAGAGGTAGTAATACCAGACTGTGGTGGCACACTGTTTAAGACAGGTCAAGAAGCAGAGCAGGCCTGAAGAGAAAGTGGTGCACACCAATACCAGTGAGAAGGCGGGAGTTTGGTTCAGGAGAGCGGGGTCTGACAACAGAAATCTGATCGAGAGAGGGACGGTTGTGTTCTTTACTAGTTTGTCTGTAGGAAAGATTGTGGTGCAAGGAAGCTACTGGCCTGGTGTAGACGCAGCAAAACAGGAAAGGAAGGAAGCTGGCCTGCTCGAACGTAGCTCCAAGGGTAAGCAAACGGAGTGAGAACTGGAATACCTCTTGTAAAGAGACTCAAAGCAATGGCAGAGGCGTAGCTAGGTTCTCCAGCACCCGGGGCAAAGATTCAGTTTGGCCGCCCCCCCCCCCCCCAACCTCTTTCCCGACATTTTCGTCCCCCTCGCCATGTTTGTTTTCTCTACCAATTAATGACGTGTTATTTATTTTCCACATTTCCTTTTATGTAACGCGAGCATATAAACATTTGTACATTTTACAAGCAATATGGTTCTATACACAACACCAGAACCAAGCTCAGTACATAAATACAGCCCCAGAACCAAGCTCAGTACATAAATACATCACCAGAACAAAGCTCAGTACATAAATACAACACCAGCCCAAATACAGCTCAATTTAGTGAAACACCTGCCATATAGGTATGTACGGCGTAAAACTACAGCTCCCAGCATGGCCTGAACAGTGATAAGGATATGCTGGGAGATGCTGTTTCACAAAAAATAAATCCTATCATAATCATACCACCCATCATCACGCTGCAGATCATACAGTGACTACAGTGCTGATTAGAGGCAGAATGAACATTTACATTAAGTGACTCACAGGTGATGTCTCAGATTCTAGTTCTTTTTCTCCATCCGGTCCAGACCTCTATGATGACTTCTCCCGGTCACAGCCCAAATATTCAGTTTGCCGCTCAGATGTATTCAGCTTCTCACTTTTCCTACTTTTCTGCACCTATAAATAAAGATAAAGTTCTCATTATACCACACACTACGCCCCTAAATATAATAGTGACATACACTGCACCTCTAATTATAATAGCACCATACACCGTGTCCCACACACACACATTGTGCCCCCTGTAGATAGTGTCTACCATAGAGCCCCCTGTAGATATAGCCCACCCCTGTATATAGCCCCCTGTAAATATAGCCCAGCCCTGTATATAGTGCTCCACATATAGCCCACCCCTGTTTGTAGCCCCCCTGTAGATATAGCTCCACATATAGTCCACCCCTGTATATAGTGCTCCACATATAGTCCACCCCTGTATATAGTGTTTCACAGATAGCCCACCCCTGTATATAGCCCCCCTGTACATATGGTGCTACACTAGATAGTCCACCCCTGTATATAGTGCTCCACAGATAGCCCACCCCTGTATATACTATATACAGGGGTGGGCTATCTGTGGAGCACTACATACAGGGGTGGACTATATGTACAGGGGGGCTATATACAGGGGTGGGCTTTCTGTGCAGCACTATAGGGGGAGCTATTTGTGGGATACTATATACAGGGGTTGGCTATATCTACAGAGGGACTATATACAGGGGTGGGCTATATCTACAGGTGGACTATATCTACAGGGGGACTATATACAGAGGTGGGCTATATCTACAGGGGGACTATATCTACAGGGGGACTATATTTACAGGGGGCTATATCTACAGGGGGGGCTATATACAGGGGTGAGCGATCTATGGAGCACAATATACAGGGGTGGGCTATATCTACAGGGGGGCTATATACTATATAGCCCCCATGTAGCTATAGCCCATCCCTGTATATGGTGCTCCATAGATAGCCCACCCCAGTATATAGCCCCCCCCCCTGTAGATAGACACCCCTCCATAGATAAAGCCCCCCACGTGTAGATAATGTCCCCCCCCGTAGATAAAGTCCCCCTTGAAGATAAAGCCTCCCCCCCATGTAGACAAAGTCCCCCCGTAGATAAAGTCCCCCCGTAGATAAAGGCCCCCCGTGTAGACAAAGTCCCCGTCCCCCCCGTAAATAGAGCCCCTCCCCGTGTAGACAAAGTCCCCCCCGTAGATATAGGCCCCCCCAGTAGATAGACTTTCCCTGTCAGTCAGCGCCTTTCAACGACGGAAGCTACACTGGTACAAAAGGTACCAGTCGCTTCACTGGTGCAAAAATGCTGAATAGCCGGGCACGGAACGTGCTCGGTCATTCATTGCTTCTAATTGTACCTGTGTCCTATAGACACAGGTACAATTATAGTGCAGGAGGAGGTGGCACTGTCGCCCCCCTCTAAGTTGCGCCCGAAGCACATGCCCCGCCTGCCCCCCCCCCCCCTAGATACGCCCCTGGCAAAGGTACCAGGAGAAGCTACAAGGGAAGAAACCCTGGAGTGCAGAAAATGTAGGGAAACGCAAGGCGGTTAAATATCTGGGTGAAGTTAAGTGGTGTGTTATAACACGGTCGATATTGTAGCGATCACCACTGTTTATGTATAGTCATAAGTAAATTTATAGACTGTTGCTATATTCTACTCAAGACCGCATATTGCTGGTCCAAGTTGTTTGCAATTTCTGCCTGCGTAAAAGGAAGAAGACCTGTTATAGCCGTCTCTATTGTTACACATATTACAAATAGACATGGTAACCTTTGCCCACAATAAAATGTAGAACTAGCAGATATAGCATAGATAAGATTAGTTGCACATTGAGATAAAGTATGAGATATCGACATTGAGGAAATTAAGAAAACAATTTTGACATGAATAAATATCATCGATAGATCAGTTGCACTGGGACATGAAGGGAGATATCAGCAGTGATTTCTTATTACATTCCCTACCCAAGGAGAACCCCAAACAGACCACGAATGTGGGCACACACATGAAGTGCAGTTGGCTTATAGCTTACCAAAAAATAGACATATTAACAAGGGAATGTTGAAAAAAAATAAAAATAGGGGGGGGGGGGGTGGGTTGGGGGGCTGGATATCTGGTGCTGGTCTGGTGTCTAAATGTAATTGTTGTTTTCTCTAGTCTAAGGTTTGATAATTAAATGCAATGACAGTCTTAACTTTTATATGGAGCTGGTTAATATTAACGCTTGAGGGGGGTGGGGCATTCAAAAATTTCCTATGCTGCCCAGCCTATTGTCGTTCCAGTTATAGATAAGATGATATGAAATACATGACTGGTAATAACCAATCATAACCTCAGTGATATTTTCAAGCGAAGCGCAGCAAGAAAAAGTACATAAGAAGTAACAGGTAAGAACTTTATTTTTACAACTATGTTTTGAGTCAATAGACTTTATGCAAGAATTTAGCAATTTATCATCTCCAGCAGTTTGCTAAATTTTACAGAAGATAATATTCCGCAATAGTTACATAGGCGCATAGTTGATAAGGTTGAATATAAGACACAGGTCCATCAAATAATGTTATGTATATAATAATATGCTAGCAACCATTGTAAAGGACACATGACAAATAGTAGTAAAGCAGTAGTTGTGTAGAAACGAAATGCTACACTCCGACTCAAAGGATCCTAATACCGATGTGAACATAGGGGGAGCCTGGCAATGTGGTGGTACTTGCACCCTTTCCCTGGGTTTTAGGGGCTAAAAGACCTCCTTGCCTAGGCAGTACATAGGTGTAATAATATTTTATGATTATTTTTACAATTTTTCAGTAATGCTAGATGCTGGTACAGTATCTCATGACGAGGATATTGAAAAGTTGGCACAGTAGGGTATTAAATGGCCACGGCAGCCTTTTCAACATATAATTGACATCACTTTATTGTTTCAACACCATTTAAAACAGCTTTTAACTCCATTTAAGGGTTCTCCGGGCATTTATATTGATGGCCTATCCTTAGGTTAGGTCATCAATATCAGATCGGAGAGGGTCCAACTACCGGCACCTCCGCCGATCAGCTGATTGATGGGGGTCCGGCGTTCGTCACCGCGGCCTTTTTTACAGTTTCCAGGCTCAGCACCATACTTATTAACATGGTTACATAGTTTAAAAGATTGAAAAAAAGACACAGGTCCATCAAGTCCAATCTATAATTCTACCGTGTTGATCCAGGGGAAGGCAAAAACTCCAATGAGGTTGATGCCGATTTCCTCATTAGGGCAAAAATTCCTCTAGGAGTTGGACCCCCATCAAATAGATATTGATATCCTAAGGATAGGCATTCAATATAAAATGCACGGAGAACCCCGTAAAGATCCAGCCTATTTTGGACTTTCACTTTTCAAGCAATTTTTTTATTTCATTGACTCATTCCAAGAGCTATAATATATTTATTTTTCTGTCGACAAAGCTGTATTACGATTGTGGCGATACCATACAGTATATAAAACATTTTTTATCATTCCTAAAAAGTAAAATATTATTTTAATGAAAAATTATTTTTTGGGGGAGTTTGGATCTATTTATTCTATTACATTTTATTGAACTTAAAGGGGTCTTCCCACAATTAACATTTATCACCTATTCACAGGATAGGTGATAAATATATGATCGCTGGTACCCCACCACTGGGACCCCATCGATCTCTAGAACAGGGGTACCAACACACATTCCTTTTTTACTGCAGCCGAGTGTAGTGCTTGCGATTGTGCAGTGGGGAGGAAATTGGATAGGGACCCCCAGAAAAGTTGGCGTGTGGCATCAGAACATGAGGATTTTGTATTGGTTTTCTTTATAAGATACTGAAGTGTAGGACTTAATTTATTAATCTGCCATAGGAAGGTATGAGTTCTGTACCTAGGTAAATTTCGTATTTAGATATGTAGGCGGGGGACCTCAAGATCGGAAGTGGAAAGAATAGCACAGATATCCACTTTGGTGGAGGGTCCGCTTTTACATGAATCCAGAAAATCCATAGAAAGCAGCAGATCTCTCAGGTCTCCTAGGCTGTTTAAATACTGCCAGGACCCATAAGTCTGTAAATCCTGCTTCCCTCCACACAGTGATTAACAGCTCTTCTTGCATACATACTCGATCGATCGATCAATCAATCAATCAATCAATCAATCAATCACTCAATAAATCTGTGTGGGCAGGTATAGCAGGTCCTGGCAGCATTGAAGGGGTTGTCCAGTTTAAGCAAATAAATGTTATTTTTTGTTTAATTAAAAGCTATACAATTATTCTAGTTACTTTCTGTAGGAATTCCTCACGGTTTTCAGGATCTCTGCTTGTTGTTATTAAGTAGGAACATTCATTGTTTACTTCCAGTGGATAAAATTCTGTCCATGGTCATGTGATGGACACACCGGTACACGGCTCATTACAATCTCAGTATGTGTATAAGAACTGTGTGTGGTAACAATCCCAGCACTTGTCGCCCTTGTCGTCTGTGTCAGCACTGCCGGTAGGAGAGCTGTCTCTGGAGCTGCAGTGGGAGAGATTAGTTCCCGAACCAGCAGCATAGTGGGAACGCTAGAAAAAAATTAATGCACGCTTTAAAAAATAAAAAAAAAGTCACTGACCCAAGAAAACGCCACAACAAAAGCGTTACGTATGTATTGTTTTCTGTATTTACCTATAAACTTTAAAGTAACAAATGGCTGCAGCGTTTTTGATCTATAATTGCCAACGAAAATGCCACGAAAAATGCAGCAACACACTGTGTCAATCCAGTCTAAAACAGCTTATTACATATTAATGCTGAATCAAACCATAGAAAACTATGTTTCCCCGAGCTCATTGTGTCCCTTGCAGTGTCGGAACAGGGGGTAGGTGAAGTAGATGGCCACCTAAGGCGCCATTGTGGAGGGGAATTTATGTATTGAAAAAAGAAAAATGTTCTCTGCCTTTACTTTTTCATAACCATTTAGACACTGTATCTGAGCTGTTTATAATGCCTAGGTCTGACGAGAATAGACTCAATGTATGGCATGGGCCCACTGTAACCAGTCAGCAGTTCCCAGTGAAAACATATACAGTACATCTATAACATTAAAAGAATCTGCCTAATATTGTATACGTCCTCCTCGCCAAAACAGCTCTGACTTATCAAGGCATGGGCTCCACAAAACCTCAGAAGGGGTTCTATGATATCTGGCACCAAGATGTTAGCAGCAGTTCCCTAAAGTCATGTAAGTTGCGAAGTGGGGCATCTAAGGATCAGACTTATTGTTTCAGCACATCCCACCAGTAATGGGATGCAGCTGGTTCTCCCTGGCGGTATTGTATTAAGGGGCACAGTGTGGGAATATGCAGCAAAAGCCAGGAGCTAAAGACATCTGGATGCCATATTCCACAGAGACGAGTCATGGCCGGGAGAAGTCGTCATGATGGTCTGGGTCGGATGAACAAAAAAGAAATAGAGAATGAATCCAATCAAAGAAGACGTCACCTGTAAGTCACTGAACGTAAATGTCATGATGTGAATATAGTTTTACACGGTACAAACTTATAATAAATGTCAGGGCCAAACCTGACTTTGGAATTGATCTCTGTACTGCTTAGTTCTGCTACTGTATATATGTATAAGTTTGCTTCTGGTACAAATAAGCTGGATTCTGAAACGGTTTCTGTGATTTAAACATTGTATTTTAGTCACTAGATATGTTGCGGATTGTCACCAATCATTAATGATCTCAAGAACCACCCTAGCCTCAAACAACTTTTATTAATTTGGTCGGTCGTTAGATCTTCCGTTACAGAGTGGGCTTTGATTCCTTTACGCCCTATGGCATAATCGCTCTCTCTCTCAACGCTTAGATTTGCCTTGTGTTGCTGGGTGGAGCACCAAGGGGGTGTATTTCATGGGGGATGTTTGTGTAGGGAGATATGATTTATCACTTTATCTTTCCAGCAACTCAAGAAGAAATTTCTCCTCATCATTGATTTTCACCTATCTTATTTGCAACGCAGATATGCAATTCAGACCTAATTACCTGGAGAGGAGTTTCAATAATTCCTTTTCTTTCCCCACATATTTACTTGTTGTGCCCGGTAAAAGAGCGATTTCTATCCACTATGTCGAACTGCTGTCATTTGGCCACAAGAGGACTTCCCCTCCGGCTAGATCTAGGTAGTAGGCTGACATGAGGAATGGTCGATAAACCTGGCTTCCCCATAGCAGGTATCTCTGAAGTTAAAGAATGTCCCAGGTATACATTATCTACAGCGCATACATGACTGCCAGCAGGCTTAGAAAGTTTAAACCTGGTTTTCCGGATATCTGTCCCAAGTGTGGGAAGATATCCTGCTCTTTTGGCACTTTTTTGAATTTTAGAGTCGTGCCCCATTCCAAAAGTTTACTGGGAACAAGTATGTAAATTCTTGCTTGATATTACAGATCCGGAGAGATTTCCTTCTCCCTCTGACCAAGTAGTTATCTGTGAGGCCCCCTATCATGCTATAAAAGTGGTAGCTAGTTTTTGGATGGCGTCTGCCCCATCCTCACTCCGTGACTGGGTACACTCTGTTATGCCTTTTACACACGAAAGGGAAAATCGGCCATGAGACAGCCGTTTTTTTAACGGCCTTTACACCGCTACATTAAAATCAAAATACGTCTAAGGGGCTATTCACGTGGCCGTTTTTTTAACAGACTGTGTGAACAGCCCATGTTAAGATAGGACATGTCCTACTTTTGCCCGTTTTCATGGATCCCTCAATAGACTCAAGCCTATAAGGGATCTGTGAAATCGGGTCCCGCACGGATGCAAATCCGGACGATTTGACACCCGTGTGTGTGAATAAGTTCTTAATTTTACGCTGCCCATTAAGATATTATATAAATAAAGTAATAAGCAGGTGAAGTTCCACCAAATTTGGGATAGATTGCTTAATTCTTTGGACTCAGTCTCCACCCATTATACCTCCTTTGACGAGTACAGAGCGGTCCTTACCCCCTCATTTATATTATTTTATCACCTTGTTTGAGGTGGGATTTCTTTTCTGTATTTTATTGATATTCTTGTAAATATGCAATGACATTCTATCTACTATATAGCCATATTGGTCAGAGATTATATATGCACTAGTAGCTTGGCAAACCACACCAAGTTTGAGTTCTTTGTGCTCTGTTATTGTTGTGGGCTGCTGGTCCTTAGGTTCAAAGGGGCTAGGAGATATGCCTTTGTTTTTTTCCGGCATTTTATATAATCTCCCTATGTGACGTAGCGTGTTTGAAACTGGTAATGCTTTCTATTTTATTTTCTCTGTTTCCTGGACTACTATTCATACAATGATGTGCATACGCTTGATATGTATGTATGTTTTATTGCTGTGCCTATTTACCTATGTGCTCTTACATTCTGCGAGTTAATGATTACACAATGCAATGTTTGATCATTGTAAATCTTTAACCCCCTCCCGACTGCCCCCTGCCTTTTGACATCAGGAGGTGCGGGTCTTGAGTCTACAGTGACGTCTTTTGGCGTCGCTGTAGAAGAGGCTGATGAGCGCTCCTCCTCTAAGCAGGAGCTCCAGCTAACAGCTCCTGAACTTAGAGCAGCCTCCTGAACACAGCTGGGGTCACAAAACATTCCGACCCCAGCTGGTTAACCATTTGATCGCCGTAGTCCATGACCATGGCATGATCAAAGGGGATTCCCCTCTTCGATCATGTCACGGGAAAACCGGTCACGTGACCGAAGACTGGGGAATTCCTCTACAGTCAGCTCTGGAAGGACCTCTGTTCTGTTTGCCTGCTGTTAGGGCATATTATGTGCTGCACTAACAGCAGCCTGTGTAATAGTGACACAGTATAATGTATTAGAACACAAGAGTATGCCAATACATTAAAAGTTAAAAATAAAGTTGTAAGTAATGTTATCCCTTCATGGGATTAAAAAAAAATGCTCCAAAAAAATAAATTAAATAATTAATTATTGCCCATACATTACATAAAAACAAAAAACCGACCCATATTAGGTATCTACACGACCATAATAACCTGAAGAATTAATTTAACAGGTTATTTAGCGTGAAATGTGAACGGGATGAAAAAAGAAACCCAAAAAAAACAATGAAGAAAAATGCTTTTTCTTAAAAATCATGGAGATTTGCCCCAGCATGCTGCTTGCGCTGCACAACTTTTCTTTATTTGAGAAGTTCACAACTTAGCTAAATAGGTTTAACATGCCAATGTGCACATATTGGTCCATAAGTAAAGGATGAATGTAATATAGTGAGGGTAGGGAAGTTTTTCTATTCATAGAATGGCAAACATGGGAGTGGCAGGGAATGAACAACCAGGTGGCAAAGCTTTGCAAAACAATGAGGGAATACAATAAACTTTTCTCAGCAGAGTTTCTTTAAACGTTACACAAATGACGGGAATTTTAGGCACTGCCGGCTCAACATCTTCGTTTCTTTGGACAGAGATCGGCTCCTCCCTGATACAGGGATACGTCCACTTTAAATCGCGGCCCCTTCTCCATCCAGGCCTTCATCAGTCTTGGTCGACTTCATGGGGAAACCCCAAGCAACTTCCACCTATTGTCTCAGCAACCCAATCAAGGGAAAGCCCCAGGAAACTTCCACACATTTCATACAACGCTGCCTTTCACAGCAGTCATGCCACAGCGATGAACCTTCCCTGGCATCAGGGCCTACTCGTAACCATCAGCACTCCTGCTGCTCTTTGGCCCGCAGTCCGTGCACTGAAAAACCCTTTAAACTATGACTGTTCTCATAAGCCCGGCCACCTCTTCACACATCCTCCGTCTGCGCCATCACAGTTTAGCCTACGGCCTAATATATCTGACCCCTTGACAGACGCCATTGCAACGAGCTATTCACTTAACCGGTCAGTAATTTAGGGTCTTTGGGGCAGAGCGAACATCGTTTTAAACCATTTTTTTGCTGTTATGGGTAAGGCTGCCTTTTAACTGATATTTGCATGCACCGACACTTTCTCTTGTTTCCCCTTTCACCAGTTGAAAATGTTTACAGAGTATTAGAGGTAATCAGTATGGAACCCCTTTGGGTCTGAAATAGATTTTGCGGTTACTCAGTACAGCCTTTCTATTTTTACATGTTATCCAGCAATTTCCATGTTTCGCTCCATAATACCACATTGTCTGTACTAGAGTCTTGGCTTTATATGTTTTCTAATACAGTATTTGTGTAATAAAATTGTAATATTCTTCTATACTTTTGGCTACATGCTCTAGTTCTTTTGTTATGGTTTATACAGTTTAGCCTACGGCCTAATATATCTGACCTCTTGACAGACGCCATTGCAAACGCGATTCACTTAACCTGTCAGTAATTTTAATGTAATGGCTGGGCGTAGATAGACAGACAGATAGATAGACAGACAGATAGATAGATTTTAAAAAAAACAACTATAAAACAATGCCAGAATTGCTGTTTTTTTATGTCACTTTGCCTTCCAAAAATTGGAATAGAAAGTGATCGAAAAGTCGCATGTTTGCAAAAATGGTACCAATAAAAACGACAGCTCGTCTCGCAAAAAAAGAAGCCCTCATACATCTTTGTCAAGAGAAAATTTGAAAGTTATGGTTCTCAGAACACGGCGAAAAAAGTTACTTTATTGTGCAAAAAGTTGTAAAACATAAAAAAACTATATAAATTTGGCATAGCCATAATCGTACTGACCCACAAAATAAAGTTAACGTGCAATTTATACAGCACAGTGAACGCTGCATTAAAAAAAAAACTAAAAAAAATTATGCAGGAATTGCTGTTTTTTGGTCACCTTGCCTCACAAAAAAATGGAATAAAAAGTCATCAAAAAGTCTCATGTAACCCAACACGGTACCATTAAAAACTACAGCTAGCTCTACACAAAGAAAACAGTCCTCATACCACTACGTGTATGAAAACATAAAATAAGTTATGGCTCCAATAAGTCAGGGATGAAAAAATATACAGATGTGCCGGCCCGAGGGGAACATTTCTGCTGTTTCAAGAGGCGATTATCATGGTCCTAATATTTTTGAACTAGGAAGGGGAGGGCACAAACATATCTGCTGGAAGCGAGGACGCCAGCAATATTCCCCAAACTGCAAATATGCGGAGTGTGGACCAAAAGGGGGATAAGAAAGGACGCCATATATCATAGCGACACTGGCCTGTGCATGAAGGACTTCAAAGTGCAACAAAGATCCATGGATTATATTATAATTTTTTTTACCCTATTATTATACCACTTTATTATGCTTAGTTTACATGTACCCCCTCATCATAAACTGAAATACCAGTAATACCCCAAACAAAACTACTGCCAAGCAAAATTTGTGCTCCAAAAGCCAAATGGTGCTTTCTCCCTTCTGAGCCCTACACTGTGCCCAAACAGCGGTTTAATTCCACATATATGGCATCGCCACCTGGGCGAACCCTTTAAACAATTTTTTTGGGGGGGTCTCCAGTGGCATAAGCTGGGCACAACATATTTGCCACTAAAATCACATATCAGTGAAAAATTTAGATTTTTACTTTGCACCATCCGCAGCGCAATCATTTCTAGAAAACACCTGTGGGGTCAAAATGCTCACTACACCCCTTAATAAATGCCTTCAGGGTGTAGTTTCCAAAATGGGGTCACTTCTCAGGGGTTTCTTTTATTATTTCACATCAGAGCCTCTGCAATTGTGAACCAATACTTCGTAAATCGCCAAATTAGGCCTCAATTTTGCATGGTACTCTTTCACTCCTGAGCCCTGTCGTATGTTCAGGCAAAAGATTAGGGCCACATGTGGGGTGTTTCTAAAACCAGGAAACACAGCATATTAGAGAGTTGTCTTTTCATGGTGGCACAAGCTGGGCACAACATACTAAACACTGAATTGGCATATCTATGGAAAAATTGCCATTTTCACACTGCAGCATCCACTGAACACTAATATCTGGAAAACACCTGCGGGGTTAACATGCTTATTACACCCTTAGATAAATGCTTTGAGGGGTGTGGTTTCCAAAATGAGGTCACTTCTGGTGGGTTTCCACTGTTTTGGTGCCACAGGGGCTTTGCAAATGCGACATGGCGCCCAGAAACCAATCCAGCAAAATCTGCGCTCCAAAAGCCAAATGGCGCTCCTTCCCTTCTGAGCCCTACTGTGTGCCCAATCAGCAGTTTATGACAACATATGGGGTATTGTCAGATAATTTCCACGTGAGGGTAGTTTTCAAAATGGGGTATTTTTGGGGAGTTTGCACTGTTTTGGCATCACAAGACCTCTTCAAACCTGATATGGCGCCTAAAATATAATCTAATAAAAAGAAGGCCCCAAAGTCCTCTAGGTGCTCTTTTATTTCTGAGGCCCCTGTTACAGTCCATTATCACACTAGGGCCACATGTGGGATATTTCTAAAAACTGCAGAATCTGGGCAATAAATATTGAGATGGCAAAAACTTCTGTGTTACAGAAAAAAAATGATAAAATGGAATTTCTGCAAAAATAAATAAATTTGTACATTTCACCTCCACTTTCTTTAATTTCTGTGAAATTCCTAGAGGGTTAAGAAACTTTCTAAATGCTGTTTTGAAAACTATGAGGGTGCCGTTTTTTGACAAATTTCTGCTAAATGAATAAGCCTTAAAGAGGCTCTTTCACCAGATTTTGCAGCCCCTATCTGCTATTGCAGCAGATCGGCGCTGCAATGTAGATTACAGTAATGTTTTTATTTTTAAAAAACGAGCATTTTTGGCCAAATTATGACCATTTTTGTATTTATGCAAATGAGGCTTGCAAAAGTACAACTGGGCGTGTTGAAAAGTAAAAGTACAACTGGGTGTGTATTATGTGCGTACATCGGGGCGTGTTTACTTCTTTTACTAGCTGGCCGTTCTGACGAGAAGTATCATCCACTTCTCTTCAGAACAGCTTCTGGCAGTGCAGACAGCGTGTTCTCGAGAGATCACGCTGTGTCGTCACTCACAGGTCCTGCATCGTGTCGGACGAGTGAGGACACATCGGCACCAGAGGCTACAGTTGATTCTGCAGCAGCATCGGCGTTTGCAGGTAAGTCGATGTAGCTACTTACCTGCAAACGCTGATGCTGCTGCAGAATCAACTGTAGCCTCTGGTGCCGATGTGTCCGACACGATGCAGGACCTGTGAGTGACGTCACAGATCTGCACTGCCAGAAGCTGGGCGTTCTGAAGAGAAGTGGATGATACTTCTCGTCAGAACGCCCAGCTAGTAAAAGAAGTAAAAACGCCCCGATGTACGCACATAATACACGCCCACTTGTACTTTTACTTTTCAACACGCTCAGTTGTACTTTTGCAAGCCTCATTTGCATAAATACAAAATGGTCATAACTTGGCCAAAAATGCTCGTTTTTTAAAAATAAAAACGTTACTGTAATCTACATTGCAGCGCCTATCTGCTGCAATAGCAGATAGGGGTTGCAAAATCTGGTGACAGAGCCTCTTTAACGTACTAGAAAAATAAAATGATGTTCAAAAAACAATGACAACATAAAGTAGACATATGGGAATGTTAACCCCTTCGAGACTAAGCCATTTTTTGATTTTTCATTTTCGTTTTTCACTCCCCGCTTTCCAAGAGCCACAACTTTTTTATTTTTCCGCCGATAGAGTGGTGTGACGGCTTATATTTTGCGGGAGAAGTTGTAGATTCTTTTGGTGCCGTATATAGTTCCATATAATGCACTGTGAACTGAAAAAAAAATTGGGGTGGGCTGAAGTTGGAAAAAACTACGATTCTTTAATCGTTTTTTGGGTTTCGTTTTTACGGCTTTAACCGTGCGGTAAAAACAACAACTTATCTTTATTCTGCAACTCAATACGATTACGGCGATACCAAATTTATAAACGCTTTTTTTATATATTTTACTCCTTTTATTGATAATAACGTTTTTCTTACAAAAGAAAATGCTTTGTGTCGCCACATTCTGAGAACCATAACTTTTTTATTTTTTCACCGATTGAGCAGCATGAGGACTTATTTTTTTGCGGGACGAGCTGTAGTTTTTAACGGTACCATTTTTTGGTATGTAGAACTTATTGATCACTTTTTATTACATTTTGTTTTAGAGCTAAGGTGACCAAAAAACAGCGATTTTTATGTTTTACTGCGTTCACCGTGCGCATTAAATGCTATATTGTAATAGTTCAGTCTTTTATGGATGCTGCGATACCAATTTTGCTTACTTTTACATTACTTTAGGGGGAAAATGGGAAAAGCAGGGTTTTTATTTACTTTTAAGATTTCCTTTTTTTTCCATTACTAAAAACTTTTTTTCACTTTTTTTTACACACTTTATTACTCCCCCCCCCCCCCCCCAGGCTAATGTATTGCAGTATATCGTCATTTTTACAGGCAACTGTTAAGCCCTGCAGAGCCAGAGTGAAGGCAGCACTGGGGGCCTTCATTAGGCCCCTGGGCTGCCATAACAACCGTCGTCACCCCCCGATCGGGGGGGGGGGGCATGAGCTGTCGGAGAGGGCTGCCCCTCTCTTTTCAACGCCTCAGATGCTGCGGTCACGATTGACCGCAGCATTTCAGGGGTTAAACAGCCAGGAACAGTGCGATCGATGCTCCTGGCTGTTAGTCCCGTGTGTCCGCTGTAAAATACAGCCGACACCCGCAGTATATGGGGTGCATTTAGTGCATGAGAACGCTCCAAACATCACCCCCTGCACCCGGATGTAATAGCACGTCTGGGTGCGCAAAGGGGTTAATTAGTAACTATTTTGTGTGGTATAACTATCGGTCTTACAAGCAAGTACATTTAAATTTAGAAAAATGCAAATTTTTGCAAATTTTCACAAAATTTTGGTGCTTTTCACATCTGAGCAATAAATGTATCGATCAAATTTTACCTCTGACATAAAGTACAATGTGTCATGAGAAGAAAATCTCAGAATCTCTTTGGTAGATAAAACCATTTCAAAGTTATTACCACATAAAGTGACACAAGTCAGATTTGAACAATGAGGCTCTGTCAAGGAGGTCAAAAGTAGCTGCAGCGGGAAAAAATCTTCGTTGTCGGTAGTACATCTCCCCATGTAAACAGGGGATGAAGATTTTGATGCAGAGTTTTGAGAAAAAGCCAGAAGTAGTGTTACAATGAATGGGAATATAAAATAAAAATGCATACTTCTCCTTCCTACTGGATCCACTTTTGACTTTGGCTCAAAAACCTGTATCAAAATCGCAACTCCCTGTCAACCTGACATCCAATCAAACCGAGTTATGAGAGGAGGTGATGCTGTGGGAGAGGAGGACCCATGCTCAGCCAAAATGTTGTTAGGCTAGGAGACTGATGAGTAAGGTGCATCCCCTACATTGGGTGCCAGAAGTAAAGGTGGCAATTGCATTTAGGGTATGTTCACACGAGGGCGTCCGTAACGGCTGAAATTACGGGGATGTTTCAGCCTGAAAACATCCCCGTAATTTCAGCCGTACCGGCATGTGCAGGCGCTTGAACGCCGCGTCAATTACGGCCGTAATTGGCGCTGCTATTCATTGGAGTGAATGAAGAACGGCTCCAATTACGGCCAAAGAAGTGACAGGTCACTTTTTTGACGCGGGCGTCTATTTACGCGCCGTTATTTGACAGCGGCGCGTAAATTTACGCCTCGTGTGAACAGACAAACGTCTGCCCATTGCTTTCAATGGGCAGATGTTTGTCAGCGCTATTGAGGCGCTATTTTCGGGCGTAATTCGGGGCAAAAACGCCCGAATTACGTCCGTAAATAGGCCGTGTGAACATACCCTTACAGTGGTGGTAGTGGTCCCACCTGTTGTGGGATGAAGTGGAAAAAGGGGATTTACCTTGTGTGCCGTATTAACACAGATTTTTTTTTCTTGTAGAACTAGTTGAAAAGAGAACACCTGCTTATTCTTGGATTAGGAGTCCAGTGGGCGGGATACTTAGTGATTGACAGCTATCTCTGTATGTACACTCCTAAAAGGTAGGTTTTCGATGACTAAGTAGGACTGCTCACTGGATTCCTGAGTCCAGATGGTGCAGTAACTTTAATGAATAAATTACATCATATTGAATCTTTTCCCACAAAACTATATATCAATCTGCTCAGCCCCTCCTGTTCCATAACATGTTGCCTGCAGATAGGACAGAGTATTCAACGTGACAGGTTACCTTTAACCCCTTAAGGATGCAGCCTATTTTGGGCATGCCCCCACGTGGCGGTTTTCCTCCGCAACTGTCCGCATCAATGCCGCACAGAATCTGCGTTGCAGATTCTGCGGCGGATCTGCCCAAAATGTGCAGTAAATTGATGCGGACTAGCTGCTGCGGACTGCGGGAAAAGTGCTTCCCTTCTTTCTATCAGAAAGTAAAAGAATTTCATACTTACCGGCCGTTGTCTTGGTGACGCGTCCCTCTTTCGGCATCCAGCACGACCTCCCTGGATGACGCGGCAGTCCATGTGACCGCTGTAGCCTGTGATTGGCTGCAGCCGTCACTTACACTGAAACGTCATCCTGGGAAGCTGGACTGGAGACAGAAGCAGGGAGTTCTCGGTAAGTATGAACTTCTATTTTTTTGCTGTATATTGGGATCAGTAGTCACTGTCCAGGGTGCAGAAACAGTTACTGCCGATCGCTTAACTCTTTCAGCACCCTGGACAGTGACTATTTACTGACGTCTCCTAGCAACGCTCCCGTAATTACGGGAGCCCCATTGACTTCCTCAGTCTGGCTGTAGACCTAGAAATACATAGGTCCAGCCAGAATGAAGAAATGTCATGGCAAAAAAGCAAGACGCATCCGCAGCACACATAACATGTGCATGACAGCTGCGGACTTCATTGCGGAATTTAGAATCTCCATTGAAGTCAATGGAGAAATTCCGCCATGAGTCCGCAACCAGTCCGCCACTGGTCCGCAACAGACAGAGCATGCTGCGGACACCAAATTCCGCTCCGCAGCCTATGCTCCGCAGCGGAATTTTACGCATCGTCTAAACGAACACTTCTAAATAGAAGTGGAAGTCAATGGAGAAACGACTCCGCTGCGGAATAACGCTGCGGAGTGTCCGCAGCGGAATTCAAGTGAAATTCCGCCACTTGTGAACCCAGCCTTTAGGTTTCGGAACGCATCTCCATTTTTCAAGTTTATGTGTGTCACGGAGCCAGTGGATATAGAGACTGTCACGGGGCCTGCAGAAGATGGTGTGAATCCAAGGGATTTGACGTGGGGCTAAACGAGGGAGCCTAGTTTAACCCCTTAGTGACCAGCCCATTTTAGGCCCTAATGACTTTTATTCGTTTTTCTATAGTCGCATTCAAAGAGCTATAACCTTTTTATTTTTTCGTCTGCATAGCTGTATGAGGACTTGTTTTTTGCGGGATTAGTTGTGCTTTTTAATAGCACCATTTTTGGGTACATATAATTTTTATATTAACTTTTATTAACCTTTTTGGGGGGGATTATAAAAAAAAACCTGAAATTCCGCCATTGTTCTATGCGTTTTTAAATTGACGCCGTTCACTATGCGACGTAAATAACATGTTACCTTTATTCTATGGGTCGGTACGATTACGGCGATACCACATATGTAGAGGTTTTTTTTATGTTTTACGACTTTTGCACAATAAAAACACTTTTGAACTAAAATTATTTGTTTTTGCATCGTTGCTTTGCAAGAGCCGTAATTTTTTTATTTTTCCATCAATGTAGTGATTTTTTGGGCTTGTTTTCTGCGGGACAAGACGTAGTTTTGAATGGTACTGTTTTGGGGTGCATGGGACTTATTGATTCATTTTTATTATGACTTTTTTGGGGGGCAATGGAAAAAAATTGCAATTTTGGCATGTTTTTTTGCGTTTTTTTTTTACGGTGTTCACTTTGGTTTAAATGACATATTAACTTTATTAATGGAGTCATTACGGTCGCGGCGATACCACATATGTGTACTTTTTTTTTTTTTTTTACACTTTTACTAAATAAAACCACTTTTTATGGAAAAAAATGGTTTTATTTATTTTTTTACTGTACTTTTTATTAATAATCTTTATTTCACTTTGATGACTTATTTTATTAGTCCCACTAGGGGACTTTACTGTGCGATCTTCCGATCGCTGCTATAATGCTTTGGTATACTTCGTATACCAGAGCATTATTGCCTGTCAGTGTAAATCTGACAGGCAATCTGTTAGGACGTGCCTCCGGCGCGTCCTAACAGGCATATGTCCAGGGCAGACCTGGAGGCTTTTATCAAGCCCCCGGCTGCCATGACACCCCATCGGAGACCCGCGATTGCATTCGCGGGCCGCCGATGGGTGACAGAGGGAGCTCACTCCCTTTGTAAACAAAGTTAAATGCCGCGGTCGCTATTGACGGCGGCATTTAACGGGTTAAACGGCCGCGATCGAAGTAAACTTCGATCGCGGGCTTTGGAGCAGGAGCTCAGCTGTCATCAGACAGCAGAGCCCCGGCTACTGCCTGCACGGGAGACCCATGCAGGACTTAGACTAGGCCGACGTGAAAAGGCGTCAGCCTAGCCTAAAGCCCATTAGTGACCGACGTAAAAAGGCGTATTAGTGGTCACTAAGGGGTTAAGGGGACCCCAGGTATTCACCCTTTAACCACTATACAGGGATCCCGACTTCACTTCTGGAGTACCAGTGTCATTACACCCAGAGTAGTCACCCGTGGTGCAGGCCAACGTAAATAGGCGTAGTACTAAAATCGCCATTCAGTATTCAAGGTCAGGTATAGCAGAGATCGAGGCAGGCGGCAAAGGGCACTCACATTTGGACGAGCAAAAGTTCAGGGCTGGAGGCAGAGTTCCATTACAGGTCACTAGCGAGAGGTCAGGGCGGGTGGCAGGTAAGGATAGTCAAAGGTACAGGCAGAGTCTGACACAGGAATTCCAAAGAAACGCTCAACAGAGTATCACTAGCATGATAGAAGGAACCAGATTGCTCAGGCAATGATTAAACCAGGGAGGAACCCTTTATACCCTGGGAAAGATTTGTGGATAATGATGAGATGTTCACTGTCCCTTTAAGAGTAGGTCACACACAGCCCCCTTGTAGATAGTGTCACACACAGCCCCCTTGTAGATAGTGCCACACACAGCCTCTTTGTAGACAGTGCCACACACAGCCCCTTGTAGATAGCGCCACACACAGCCCCCAATAAATAGTGCCACACACAGCCCCCAGTAAATAGTGCCACACACAGCCCCTTGTAGATAGCCACACAGAGCCCCTTGTAGATAGCACCACACACAGCCCCTTGTAGATAGCGCCACCCACAGCCCCTTGTAAATAGTGGCACACACAGCCCCTTGTAAATAGTGCCACACAACCCACTTGTAGATAGTACCACACACCCTCCTTGTAGATAGTGTCACACAACCCCCTTGTAGATAGCGCCACACACAGCCCCTTGGAGATAGTGCCATACAACCAAATTGTAGAAAGTACCACACACCCCCCTTGTAGATAGTGCCAAACACACCCCCCTTGTAGGTAGTGCCACACAACCCACTTGTAGATAGCGCTCCCCAAACAAATAAAAAAAATTGTGTTCATTTAGCCCCATTCCCACGACTAACAGAGCTGCAGAGTCTCAGTTTCCTCATTGCGCCGGTATATGCAGGCATCCTGTCCCAGCATCTTATAGACTGTGCTCAGACGCATTTATAATGCTGGAAGTACCACTGTTTTGTACATGATACAGACCAAACGCCTGACGCACACCACCTGACGTGCGTTTCGCCATTGCTTCTTCAAATATCTATACTGAGGTAAGCATGAACGTTTTTTTCTAGCGCTGCTTTCCGCAGCGGAAATCCTGCCCAAAAAAACGCACGACAATGTGGCTCAGTTTTTTGGATGGAATATGCTGCAGGTTCTAGGACGGATACACCGCATAGTTTTACCCGACCCGTGTGAACCCGGCCTTATAATGCTGGAAGTACTACAACTCCGCACAGATTTTTTTTTACTGGGTTTCAATTGGAAACATGCCTAAAATTAGATGTTTACGTGAACAATATATATAATATATATTATTTGTGGGATAATCCGGGGCATAACCGGTTATTGAAAAACCTATAGAGGAAGAGGTCAAGTACAACTCACATAATGTGTGATAGAAACAAATTTCTTTATTGACAAACAGAGACACAAATAATTAAAAAATTAGTCATACAATGTAAAAAAGGTGTCAGCCCATGCAGGATACATGAAATGGTATTGGGACATAAGCATATATTATAGAGACCCAAGATTAGATGCTGATATTAGTACTAAGCTGAATACATATAACATGTAGGAAGCAGTGTATTTATAAAGTGCCAATGTGCAAAAATAGTGTGCTTCTGGTAGGGAAGACACCATTTACTGGTATCAGAAATTATAACCAGTAAAGGTAAGGCGGGATTCACACGACCGGGTCGTTCCCGAGCCCGAGTGTCGGCCGGTAAAATCGGCCATTTTGCCCGGCCGGTTTGCATAAAGTTATGCATCCGTGCCGGGCCGGGCAGATCCGGACAGTGACATCAGCGGCAGCTCCTGAAGGGGAATCCCCATGTGTTCGGGGATTCCGCTTCAGGAGTTTCCCCTGATGTCACTGCCCAGATATGGACAGAGACATCAAGCGCTCTGTCCAGGAGCGGAATCCCCGAAAACACGGGGATTCCGCTCCTTCAAGGAGCTAAAGTGCGGCTAGCACATAGCAGAGCGGGGAGATACCTCCCTGCTCTGCTATAGTGGCGTCGCTGCAGTAATAGCAGCCGCAGCAGCAGCAGCTGCTGCTACTAGCGGCGCCATCGAAGGTGTCGCCGAGCCAGGGTGCTTTTAACAAGCAGGGGAAGGGAGCCAGCGCAGCGCTCCCTCCACCTGCTGTACACCCCGGCCCTGCAACACAGTGTACAGCGATGCCATTCGTCAGAATGGCATCAACTCCTCCTCCTCACATGCACTCTGCGCTGTGAGGAGGAGGAGATAGAGCGCAAGCGCCGGGAAACCCGGCCATCATTCCGGTGATGGCCGTGTAATACCACAGGGATTCACAGAGCAGTCAGAAGAAGAAACCCTGTGTCATGCTCTGCTTCCTCAGACTCTTCGCTAGACATAACACAGTGTACACGTTTCGCGGCAATATACGGCACAAAACAAGTAATGTAAAAACCCCATTTACACGTAGCGGAAAAATTCTGCATGGAAATATTAGATTGATACAGATTTTCAAATCCGCAGCATGCTCATTCTTTTGTCGAAATCTCACCGATTTTCAGAGCTGATTTCACCTTTTCTATGTATAGGTTGAAATCTGAAGTAAATGCGCAGCACAATCCGCATAAAAAATTTGCATGTAACACATACAGATTATGCTGCGGAATCGCCACAGATCTGAGGCGAAAAAGCTACAAATTTCTTCTGCTTTGTCGGGACTTAGCCTTAAAGCAAAGCTTTTCTTTTAACTCCTTAATTTTACTTTAAAAGGAAAATATAATGTTGATTTATTTATAGGATTGTGATGTTTTATACTACCTTGACCTCCAGAGCTGCATTCATAATATTGCTGGCTGTTGCTTGGAATCTGGAACAGATATGCTTTGGAGGAGAGCCAAAAGTTTTAGATGAATAATTGATATTTTCATTCACGTTTTCCATGTATAGGCGCAATGATGAATACAGAACAATCTGGGATGGTATCATCAGATTTCCGCAAAGCTTTGCTTAAAGGAGAGCCAAAAGTTTTAGGAGTGAGTATGTTTGTGATCCAGATTTTTTGCTTGGTAAATACTCAATGAAATCTCCGGTAGTTTAGGGTACTGCACAGAACTGATAATGCCTTACATTCCTGGTGTAGTATTCCTTGTTGGCAAGTTCCTTGCTTGTCAGTAGCTAAACACGAAAAGGGTGAAACTACGCTCAGGTGGAACGGGGTGTGGCTTAAAATGTCCCACGATTCAGATTTAAATGGCGGTATGCATGTGGTAGTTTAAAGCTGGCATGGGCCATCAGAGGTGTTCTTATAGCCCTGCCCCATATTAAAGGAACACAGCCCTCTGTAGATAGTGCCACACAGACCCCTGTAGATAGTGCCACACACACCCCCTGTGGATAGAGCTACACCCCCCCCCCCCCCTAGTACATAGCGCCATTGGAGCTTCCTTTAGGAATGGAATACCCGGCCAGAGTGTCGGCAATGCTCTCAACGGATAGTCCCCTCCAGGAGGAGTGAGTGTCAGAGCAGGGTGAGGGTAGTTTCCTGCTCTGCCATAGTATTCAATAGCATCTGCATCCTGAGGATGCAGATACAATTGAATATGGTAGTTGCCGGGACACGTCCGGGACAGTAATTTGCTGAGACTGTCTTTGTAAATTCAGGACAGTCCTGGCAAATTCAGGACTGTTGGCAACTATGCAATGCCTATCATGTGTTATACTGTCTACTGAGCTGATTTATCTAATCCTATCCAGTGGCGTAGCCAAAGGGGTCGAAGTCTTATAGATATTTTGTCACCGATATATGGGGAGCGCAGGGCAAAACATAAGTCTTGTGCCCCTGATCTTTTAAGACCATAGCAACGCCACTGGCTTCTAGTGCCGCATCAATGGATCACTTAAGAGCAGGGATTTCAGGGCCCCCTACAGCTAAATTTTCTGGGCCCCCCTACCGTGGCACCGCCTGTTAACGGTACTCCGTCCAGCACTATATCATGGTACCCAGGGCCGCCATCAGGGGGGGTATTATGGGTACTGATGTGAGAGGCCCGGCCAAACCTAATTGAAAGGGGGGCCCGGCAACTGCCGCGACTTGCCTTTGGTAGAAAAAAAACAGGCCCCTGCAATGGGGCCCGTTTTTTTCACCAAAAGAATGTCGTGAGCTGCGGGCCCCCCTTTCAATTAGGTTTGGCCGGGCCTCTCACATCAGTACCCATAATACCCCCCATGATGGCGGCCCTGGGTAGCATGGGGGTCGTCATGGGGGCCGTCAAACACTGCCGCCCGTGCGACCGATCGCGCGCACCTGCAAACTCCCGCGCATGCGCACCCGCGACCGCCTGGAACCGCGCACCTAATTTTGAGGCAGATTTTGACCTGCCCACACTATCTTGCAGCGTTTTTTGCCCGCGGCGATTGAGGACAGCAGACAAAAAACGCAGGGAAAAATGCATTTTCTGCCTCCCATTGATTTCGATGGGAGGTCAGAGGCGGAACCGCGGCAAGAAAGGATGTGCTGCTTCTTTTTTTTCCGCGACTGGCTCCCATTGATTTCAGATTAAATCAATGGGAGGCGGTTTTGGAAGTTGTTTGGTGCTGATTCTGACGCAGTGTCCGAGTCAATATCAAGGCCCAAAAACTCTGTGAACTGGGCCTTATTGTTAGGGCTTATTCAGACGAACGTGTAATACATCCGTGCAACGCGCGTGATTTTCACGCGCCTCGCACGGACCTATGTTACTCTATGGGGCCGTTCAGACTGTCAGTGATTTTCATGCAGCGTGTGTCCGTGTGTCCGCTGCGTAAAACTCACGACATGTCCGATATTTGTGCATTGTTCGCGCATCACGCACGCATTGAAGTCAATGGGTGCGTGAAAATCACGCCCAGCACTTCCGCAGCCGTATAAACTATGAATGAAAACAGAAAAGCACCACGTGCTACAAACAGAGTGTCATAATGATGGCGGCTGCGCGAAAATCACGCAGCCGCGCATCATACGCTGCTGACACACGGAGCTGTTATGGACCTTTTGCATGCGCAAAACGCCATGTTTTTGCGCACACAAAAAGCACACGCTTGTGTGAATCCGGCCTTAGGATAGGAACACACTAGGCATGAACACTGCGGATTTTATGCAACACATTTTATTGTGGAAAATCCGCAGCGTATCACAGTCGCAGCAGAGTGGATGGGATTAGAACAAATCTCATTCACACGCTGCAAAAAAAATGTATTCTGTGGGATCGCTGCTCCTCTGTTGCGGAAATGCTGCGGTTCTGCCGCAAAAAGCATACATGAGAAAATTAAAGGCACTTTTTTAAATTTATAAAAAAGTTTAGACTTGCCCCGGCCGTAGTCCTGGTGACGCGATCCTCTATTCTTAGCGCAGCCCGGCCTCCTGTCATGACGTTTCATCCCATGTGACTGCTGCAGCGGTCACATGGTCTACAGCGTCATCCCAGGAGGCGGGGCTACGTTCAGAAGAGAGAGATGCGTCACCTAAACTACGGCCGGGGCAAGTCGAAACTTTTTTTTCCCTGCAGGATTCCCGCAGTGGACGCGCCTCACGAAACCTGCGCCACTATTTGGTGCGGTTTTGCTGGCGGAATTCCCTGCGGCTACCGGGACGGATAAGCTGTGGAGTTTTACTCAGCATATCCGCCTAGTGTGTCCCTTATGATGTCGCTCCTGGAGCTGCTGCCGGTCTCTAAATAGGCAGTTGGTCCAGTAGAATTTGGAATTATTTTTTTTTGTGAACCAGCTTAAAAAAACACAAAACTTTTGTGTTAGGGCCTGTTCACATCACCGTTCACTTCCGTTCCATCTGAGGTTTCCGTCGGGTGAACCCCGCAACGGAAAGTGAAAGTGACAGCTTCCGTTTCCGTCACCATTAGCGCAGTCGACTACGCTATTGATTCCGTCCGAAAACCTGCCGGAATGGTGAAGAACGGAAACCATTAGCGATGTTTCCGTCACCATTGAGATCAATGGTGACTGAAACGGAAGCTGTGCTGTCACTTTCACTTTCCGTTGCGGGGTTCACCCGACGGAAACCTCAGACGGAACCCTGGAGCGGAAGCGAACGGTGATGTGAACAGGCCCTAACACAAAAGTTTTGTGTTTTTTTAAGCTGGTTCACAAAAAAAAATAATTCCAAATTCTACTGGACCAACTGCCTATTTAGAGACCGGCAGCAGCTCCAGGAGCGACATCATAAGGGACACACTAGGCGGATATGCTGAGTAAGACTCCACAGCTTATCCGCCCCGGTAGCCGCAGGGAATTCTGCCAGCAAAACCGCACCAAATAGTGGCGCAGGTTTCGTGAGGCATGTCCTCTGCGGGAATCCTGCAGGGAAAAAAAAGTTTAGTCTTGCCCTGGCCGTAGTCCTGGTGACGCATCTCTCTCTTCTGAACGTAGCCCCGCCTCCTGGGATGACGCTGTAGACCATGTGACCGCTGCAGCAGTCACATGGGATGAAACGTCATGACAGGAGGCCGAGCTGCGCTAAGAATAGAGGATCGCGTCACCAGGACTACGGCCGGGGCAAGTCTAAACTTTTTTATAAATGTAAAAAAGTACCTTTTTTTTTTCTCATGTGTGATTTTTGCGGCAGAACCGCAGCATTTCCGCAACAGAGGAGCAGCGATTCTGCAGCATAAATTGACATGCTGCGGCTTAAAAAGCCAAAAGCCACACTGCAGGTCCATTATTTTTGCAGCGTGTGGATGAGATTTGTTCAAACCTCATCCACTCTGCTGTGACTGTAATACGCTGCGGATTATCCACAATAAAATGTGTTGCATAAAATCCGCAGTGTTCATGCCTAGTGTGTTCCTACCCTAAGGCCGGATTTACACGAGCGTGTGTTTTTTGTGTGCGCAAAAACGTGGCGTTTAGCACGTGCAAAAGGTCATAACAGCTCCGTGTGTCAGCAGCGTATGATGCGCGGCTGCGTGATTTTCGTGCAGCCGCCATCATTATGACACTCTGTTTGTATGTTTGTAGCACGTGGTGCTTTTCTGTTTTCATTCATAGTTTATACGGCTGCGGAAGTGCTGGGCGTGATTTTCACGCACCCATTGACTTCAATGGGTGCGTGATGCGCGAACAATGCACAAATATCGGACATGTCGTGAGTTTTACGCAGTGGACACACGGACACACGCTGCGTGAAAATCACTGACAGTCTGCACGGCCCCATAGAGTAACATAGGTCCGTGCGAGGCGCGTGAAAATCACGCACGTTGCACGGACATATTACACGTTCGTCTGAATAAGCCCTAACAATAAGGCCCAGTTCACAGAGTTTTTGGGCCTTGATATTGACTCGGACACTGCGTCAGAATCAGCACCAAACAACTTCCAAAACCGCCTCCCATTGATTTAATCTGAAATCAATGGGAGCCAGTCGCGGAAAAAAGAAAAAGCAGCACGTCCTTTCTTGCCGCGGTTCCGCCTCTGACCTCCCATCGAAATCAATGGGAGGCACAAAATGCATTTTTCGCTGTGTTTTTTGTCTGCTGTCCTCAATCGCAGCGGGCAAAAAACGCAGCAAAAAACGCGGCAAGATAGTATGGGCAGGTCAAAATCTGCCTCAAAATTCTTTAAGGAATTTTGAGGCAGATTTTTTCGGCCTGCAAAATACTGTGTGTGAACAGGGCCATACATAAACAGCGGCGGCGCGCCTGGTCGTTCGCGCGTGGGCGCGCGCGCTTGCGGTCGTTCACGCACGGTCGCGCACTCGCTCGTACGCGCGCAAGCGGGCGGTGTTTAGCGGCGGTGATAAGAGGGGGGCCCGCAGGTCACGGCGGTGTTTCACGAGAGGGGGGCCCGCAGCTCACGACATTGTTTTGGTGAAAAAAACAGGCCCCATTGCAGGGGCCTGTGTTTTTCTACCAAAGGCAAGTCGCGGCAGTTGCCGGGCCCCCCTTTCAATTAAGTTTGGCCGGACCCCCTACACTACTACCCCTAATACCCCCCTGATGGCGGCCCTGCTTAAGAGACCCAGCGATGGCCTTCGGCTGTGAAAAGAAGTTGTAGGGCTGGGGCAAAGTTGAACTTTTGCACCACGGCCCATGAGCCTTTAGCTACGCCCCTGTTCTGTACCATCTTTTCCGTGACCCAACTGCATTGGTCCTGCTGGAATGCTGCACATCTCTAGGGCAGAGTTGTTTGCAGCCCTGGCTCCGGCACTGAAATCAAAGTATAGAAATAAGAATTTCCAACTGTTGGTAAATTCATGGATAGTTCAAAAAAATAGTCGACTTGTGGGCAATGTCCCGAATAAAAATAGTAAGCACGGAGTAAATGCTGCTAAATATTAGTAAGTGAGCTACAGCTATATATTACCTACCTTTATCATTAAATCTTGTTTTTTTACAAACTTGTCTTTAAAAATTTGGCTGTCCATGATTTTGATTATGTTGTCAAGAGAAAAACCAAAAGAGGTTTCCAACATTGATAGAGATCAGCACAAACAAAACACGTTTAAAGACTGCTTGATTTTAACTTTTGTTAAAGAGGTCTGAAGTGAAACTATTAAAAAGTTTTAAGTTGCAGTACCACGAATGACCACATGGTGAGCTGTTTAATGGAAACTCATCTATGTGCAACACAATGTAAGAAGTCTTTTCTGACATATGTAGTACAATATTCAAAAGCACCCTCTAGTGGTAAAACTATTTAGTGGAGACATTTTAATTTTGCCAGCTGACAAAATAAATTATCATGTCCAGTCTTAAATGAAGTAATCCACCAGCTCATACAGTTCATTTAAAAAAATACCTACTACTTCTCATTGATACTCTAAAGCTATAAGTATATTTTTTTATTCTTTAAACTTCCCCACTGTACAATATCACATTTCTGATTTATCTTTTACAGGCAATACAGCTAGTTATTGTTTTCATACATATTGCACTGGGGACCATCTTTATACGATGGGACGTGTATGTAAATTATACCACATATACATCATTTTATGGGATCAACCTCTGGGGAATACCTTTTGTAAGTACAGACAAAAACTGTTCATTTTAAACTTCAGTCATATGGATGGATGGATAGATAGATAGATAAATAGATATGAGATAGATAGATAGATAGATAGATAGATAGATAGATAGATAGATAGATAGATAGATAGATAGATAGATAGATAGATAGATAGATAGATAGATAGATAGATAAATAGATATTAGATAGATAGATAGATAGATAGATAGATAGATAGATAGATAGATAGATAGATAGATAGATAGATAGATAGATAGATAGATAGATAGATAGATAGATAGATAGATAGATAGATATGAGATAGATAGATAGATAGATAGATAGATAGATAGATAGATAGATAGATAGATAGATAGATAGATAGATAGACAGACAGACAGACAGACAGATATATGAGATAGATAGATAGATAGATAGATAGATAGATAGATAGATAGATAGATAGATAGATAGATAGATAGATAGATAGATAGATAGATAGATAGATAGATAGATAGATAGATAGATATGAGATAGATAGATAGATAGATAGATAGATAGATAGATAGATAGATAGATAGATAGATAGATAGATAGATAGATAGATAGATAGATAGATAGATAGATAGATAATGAGCAGGACAACTGTGATTTTTAAAGGGGGGTTTTGAAGTGTGGAAAAACTCACCTCCTTCCCTGATTTTACTCACTTTGTCAACTTAGTTTACTAATAAAAAACCTAATATCTATGGTGATCTATGGTGATGAAGGGGTCACTATTGATATCTATCATCCATGGTAGTCTTTAATGATTATGGGTTAGCATCTAATATATTCCTGGAGGTCCAGGGTGGTTTAGTGGTTAACACTTAATATATTATAATTACACTCCTCAATATTGAAATTGCAACACCAAGAAGGACAAGCCGTAAGGTTTCGCAAATCGAGGAAATCGCAGGTGTCGCTAAGATCTGAAAATGATCACATTTTCCAGCACCGAGCTCCAATCTGTGGCATGTGGGAGGCATAAACCTCCAACATCGGATGGCGTGGTGCGGGATGATTGTGCGATGCCTCCTGTTCATCGACGTGCCATTTATCGCCACTTGTCGCAAACGGATAGGGACAGAATCCTTGAACTGAGAGACCTTGGTTTATTACTCTGGCAGATCGATACACGCCTTGGCCGAGATGTCAGCACTGTTCAACGTTGCCGTCCCAGAGGTTGAGAGAACAAGTGGGCATGACAGTAAGGGGTGTGCGGAGGTGAACCTCTGCACGGACGGATCGTCTGATTGGAAGAATAGCGCGTAGTGATCCATTCTGTGCTGCAAGGGAAATTGGACGTCACATCCCAAGCCTAGGGCGGCAACCAGTATCAACCAAAACCATCAGAAGGCGTTTGTACGTCATTGGGCTACGAGCCAGACATCCAGCTACAGGTGTTCCATTGACCACACGCCACCGATCTCAAAGGCTATCTTGGTGCACAGCAATACGGCAATGGAGACTGGAATGGAGGTCTATCCTCTTCAGCGATGAGTTCCACTTTTGTCTTAGATGCAATGATAGCCGGAGATTGGTTTGGAGACCACGTGGGCAATGTCATGAAGAGGCCTTCACAACGGAACGTCACACCGGTCCTACTCCTGTGATTACGGTGTGGGGTGGCATAATGTACGGTAGCCGGACCCCTCTAGTCTTCATTTCAGGTACACTAAGAGCTCGGGGTTACATTGATTTGGTCGTGGAACCAGTGGTATGGACATTTCTGAAAAGTGTCTCAGAAGCCGTTTTTGAACAGGACAACGCCAGACCGCATGTTGCTCGTGCTACTGTGAGAAGCCTGCGTGGCCTGAACGTGCTACCATGGCCTGCAGCGCCTCCGGACTTGTCTCCCATCAAGCACATCTGGCACGTCATTGTTCGGCAATTGCAAAGGGAGCTGCCAGCAGCCAATCTTGATGATTTGCGTGCCCAGCTGCATTCAGCGTGGCGTAACATTTCTCAGACAACCATTAATAACCTCATTGATATCTGCCAAGGCGTGGCAGTGCGTGGATTTCTGTGCATGGAACTCATACTCGATACTTAATAATTCAAGATGTCTGGAATATTTTGTTTGTATTTTTTTTTTTTTTAGCATTTTCAGATAATTAACATGTCTACCGATCCTGTGATTTCCACAATTCCAAAACTTTTCCTTCTTGGTGTTGCAATTTCAATGTTGTGGAGTGGATATAGTTTATTATTATATGGTCTAGGATAGTGAGGGGGTAATGGTGGTCTGGGGCAGGAAAGCGTACCTTATTTTCTCTAAAGTCTTGTAGGAGGGTCAGAGCTCTGTTTCCCTGATATAGTTCTCCACATCCCCTGCTTACTTTCATACAACCATAAAGTTAAATGATAAAATGATGGGAGCTACTAGGAAACCAGATATGACATTTGTTGTTAACTGTTTCTATTTTTTTTTTTTACTATATAGACATAAAATCTGTTATAGTGACAACATGTGGTATGTAGTTTGACTCTGACATCTGAGGATCCTCTAATATGGACACTATAGGAATGAATGTAACCTTGAATAATACAATAGGTTTAGTAGAAGTATATGGCTTGTGTGCTACATGAGGAAATTCTTGTAGGACTAACAATTCTACCTTGCTCTTCACAGTTCCTTATTTCAGGCAGTTTGTCAGTGGCCGTTGAAAGAAATCCAAACGCATCTTCATCTTTGGTAAGTTGATAGGACTGAAATCTTGAAATCCCCAAATAATTTGTCTCTCAATATACTTCCATTTCATAGACCTGGAAATAACCCTAAAAATTAATGTAGGTTAGGGCTTAGGTCACATTACAGTATATCATATAACTGGGACACTTACTGATTGTGGAAGATCACGATCTGTGCAGAAAATTGCAACTTAAAGAGGCTCTGTCACCAGATTTTGCAACCCCTATCTGCTATTGCAGCAGATCGGCGCTGCAATGTAGATAAGAGTAACGTTTTTATTTTTAAAAAAACGAGCATTTTTGGCCAAGTTATGACCATTTTTGTATTTATGCAAATGAGGCTTGCAAAAGTCCAAGTGGGCGTGTTTAAAGTAAAAGTCCAAGTGGGCGTGTATTATGTGCGTACATCGGGGCGTGTTTACTACTTTTACTAGCTGGGCGTTCTGACGAGAAGCATCATCCACTTCTCTTCAGAACGCCCAGCTTCTGGAAGTGCAGACACAGCCGTGTTCTCGAGAGATCACGCTGTGACGTCACTCACAGGTCCTGCACCGTGTCGGACGAGTGAGGACACATCGGCACCAGAGGCTACAGTTGATTCTGCAGCAGCATCGGCGTTTGCAGGTAAGTCGATGTAGCTACTTACCTGCAAACGCTGATGCTGCTGCAGAATCAACTGTAGCCTCTGGTGCCGATGTGGCCGACACGATGCAGGACCTGGGGCAGGAAGTGAGTGACATCACAGCGTGATCTCTCGAGAACACGGCTGTGTCTGCACTGCCAGAAGCTGGGCGTTCTGAAGAGAAGTGGATGATGCTTCTCGTCAGAACGCCCAGCTAGTAAAAGTAGTAAAAACGCCCCGATGTACGCACATAATACACGCCCAGTTGGACTTTTACTTTAAACACGCCCACTTGGACTTTTGCAAGCCTCATTTGCATAAATACAAAAATGGTCATAACTTTTTAAAAATAAAAACGTTACTGTAATCTACATTGCAGCGCCGATCTGCTGCAATAGCAGATAGGGGTTGCAAAATCTAGTGACAGAGCCTCTTTAAGGCCCAAACACTCATCGGCTGATCATATAGTTTATGTAGCCGAAAATATTATCATTGTCGCAGGGGCGAATCTAGGAAAGACTTACCCCCCCCTAGGTGCCATATGCAGCCCCCCTTATAGATAGTGTGCCCTGTAGTTTGTGCCATACAGCCCCCCTGTAGACAGTGTCACACCCCACTTGTAGCTAGCGCAACCCACCTCCCCATTGTAGATAGTACCATACAGCCCCCTAGTAGATAGTGCCACATAGCCCCCCTTAGTAGTGTCACACAGCCCCCCTTGTATATAGTGCCAGACAGCCGCCCTTGTATATAGTGCCAGACAGCCGCCCTTGTATATAGTGCCACACAGCCCCCCTTGTATATAGCGCCAGACAGCCCCCCTTGAATATAGTGCCACACAGCCCCCCCTTGTATATAATGTCACACAGCCCCCCTTGTATATAGTTCCACATAGCCCCCCTTGTATTTAGTGCCACACAGCCCCGCTTTTATATAATGCCACAGCCCCCCTTGTATATAGTGCCACAGCCCCCCTTGTATATAATGCCCCACAGCCCTCCCCTGTAGATAACGCTACACATAGACCCCTGTAAATTGCACCACACACAGACCCCTGTAGATTGCGCCACACAGCCCACTCCCCTTGTAAAGTGCCATACAGCCCCCCTAGTAGAAAGTGCCACACAGCCCCCTTGTATATAGTGTCACACAGCCCCCATTGTGTATAGTGTCACACAGCCCCCCTTGTATATAGTGCCACCCTGCTCCCCCCTTGTACATAGTGCCACCCTGCTCCCCTCTTGTACGTAGTGCCACCCTGCTCCCCCTTGTATATAGTGCCACCCTGCTCCCCCCTTGTACATAGTTCCACCTTCTCCTCTCCTTGTATATAGTGACACCCTGCTCCCCCATTGTATATAGTGCCACCCTGCTCCCCTTGTATATAGTGCCACCCTGCCTCCCCTTGTATATAGTGCCACCCTGCCTCCCCTTGTATATAGTGCCACCCTGCCTCCCCTTGTATATAGTGCCACCCTGCCTCCCCTTGTATATAGTGCCACCCTGCTCCCCCTTGTATATTGTGCTACCCTGCTCACTCCTGTATATTGTGCTACCCTGCCTCCCTCTGTATATTGCCACACAGCTTCTCCCCAAAAAAAAATATATTGTACTTACCTTGGCCCGTTCCCGCGATGGACGGAGCACAGCACATCCTCCGGATGGGACGCTTGCACAGACCAGCATAATAAAATGACGTCATCACGCCAGCCTACGCAGGGCGTCTTCCCAGCGCATTATAGGCTGCAGGCCTAACGTAGCCTGTAGCCTATAGTATTCATTTTTATCTGCAACCGGGACCCTCTCCAGTGCTAGCGACACAAATGTTAGGGGCCAGGCGGCACGGGCCCCATAGCGACCTCGCTACCTCTGCATCAGCGTAACGGCTGTTAGCGGCACTACCAGGCATGGGGGGTCCCGTGTCAGCAGACGGCACGGGCCCCCTCATGTCGTGGCCCCTGCTACAGCGGTAATTATGCCACTGCGTTGTCAGCAGCAGATCTCCTTGTGTAAGCCGACATGATAGAAATGTATGGGGACGAGTTATCATAGTAACGAGGGCTTGTCCCCATACATAGCTCCTTGTTAAAGGAGCAAACGAGCACCGATCAACAAGCTTTTACACTGGCCCATGTGGACTGTGTAAATGAGCGCCGATCAACAATACAGCTCGTTGATCGGCGCTCGTTTGCTCATTTCACAAGGTGCTGTGCATGGGGATGAGCTCCCGTTACTACGATCGCTCGTCCCCAAACATTTCTATCATGTCGGCAGCGCGTCTCCCTGTTTACACACCAAGATGTGCTGCCGACAACGATGATATTTTAGGCTGTTCCCCATCATATAGGTTTGGTAATAGATATATATTACAGAAGTGCTGTACATAATTCCTAATACATAGATACATAGTTACATAGTTAGTACGGTTGAAAAAAGACACATGTCCATCAAGTTCAACCGAGGGATGGGAAAAGGGAAGGGAAAAATTCCTACACATGGGAGATAATATTTTTTTGTTCTAGGAAATTATCTAAGCATTTTTTAAAGCCATCTACTGTCCCTGCTGTGACGGCTCCTGCGGTGACTATTCCATAGATTCACAGGGAGTGCTCCCTTGTTTTTTGAGGGGGTTTTACATGTAACAGGATTTCGCCATATTTTCTGTATGTGCCATTAATATATTTATATAAGTTAATCATGTCCCCCCTTAGTCGTCACTTTTGAAGGCTAAATAGGTTTAATTCTTTTAATCTTTCCTCATAACTTAGATTCTCCATGCCCCTTATTAGCTTCGTTGCTCTTCTTTCTATGAACTGGAGCCCAGAACTGAACTGCATATTCTAGATGAGGCCGCACTAATGCTTTGTAAAGTAGTAATATTATATTCCTGTCCCGCGAGTCCATGCCTCTTTTAATGCACGACAATATCTTGCTGGCCTTTGAAGCAGCTGATTGACATTTCATGCTGTTATTTTATCTTTGGTCTACAAGTACAACCAGATCCTTCTCAACAAGTGACTCCCCCAGTGTAGCTCCCCCGAGGACATATAATGCATGCAGATTGTTGGTACCCAGATGCATAACTTTACATTTATCCACATTAAACCTCATTTGCCAAGTGGGTGGCCAAACACTCAGTGTCCAAATCGGCTTACTATACTACATAGCTTGGTGTCATCTGCAAAAATAGAAATAGTGCTATTAATCCCATCCTCTATATCATTAATAAATAAGTTGAATAATAGTGGTCCCAGCACTGAACCCTGGGGTCACCACTTATAACCGGGGACCATTCAGAGTAGGAATCATTTACCACAACTCTCTGGATATGGTCCTTGAGCCAATTCTCAATCCAATTACAAACTATACTTTCTAAACCTATAGTCCTTAATTTACCCATTAGACGTCTATGGGGGACAGTGTCAAATGCCTTTGCAAAGTCCAAAAACACTATATCCACAGCGGCCCCTCTGTCTAGGCTTCTGCTCACCTCTTCATAAAAACAGATCAGGTTAGTTTGACAACTTCTGTCCTTATACACAAGTACAAATTTGACAACCATTAGTTGCTATTCATTTATGCGGAAAAAAAATCAGCTATAGATATGTTAGTTACAATGTAGAACAGATTTCAATGTTTTTCATATTGAAGGTTGTCGACGAGATCATATTCATATTTTGTATCTTTCTAGGTCAAAGCGTTTGTGGCAATGAATATTATCAGTGCAATTGAGTCATTAGGAAGTTTCTGTATCTTCTGTTACGACATTTATCGATGTGAATATAATGGCGTTATAGTAAGTACACAGAGAAATTAAAAGAAGCAATGCTTAACTCCTCCAGGACGTGGCCTGTTTCGGTCCTTTAATTGTTTTTCTATCGCAGCATCCCAAGAGCCATAACTTTTTTATTTTTCCATCTGTGTAGCTTTATAAGGGTTTAATTGCGGGACCAATTATATTTTTCAGTTGTACCATTTTAGAATACATAACTCATTGATTAACCCAATGTTTTGTTGTTTTGCTTTGTCCGTTGTTCCCTGTGTGGTATAAATAACATTTTAACTTTATTATTCGGGTCGTTACAAATTTGGCGATATCAAATATGTGTTTATTTTCATTACATTTTACTAGTTTATATTTCATTAAAAATTTAATATATTGCAATACTAATACTAATGTATTGTAATGTATTATGCCTGTCAGTGTTACACTGACAGACAACCTATAAGATCCTGCCTTTGTAAGGCCCCTGTTGCCATGACAACCATCGGTAACACACGGTCATGTCGCGTGATCGTGTTGTGTACAGCAGGATGTGTTCTGTGCCCAAACCATCACCAAGTCGTAATAGTAACCACTCACAGCGATGTACTATTAAGTCCTGTGGTGGAAAGGGGTTAAGGAGCATTTCCATCTGGTAGATTTGAATATCAGTATAGACCCCATACATATACACCGTTCAGCCATGAAATTAAAACCATTTTCAGATGAAGTGAATAACATTGATTTTCTCGTTAAAATGCCACCTGACAAAAGGGGGGGGGGGTATATTAGCCAGCAAGTGATCAGTCAGGTCTTGAAAATGATGGGCTGAAGCAGGAGAACTTTGACAGGGGCCAAATTGTGATGGGCCAGGAAGGTCTTCTGGGGTGTTCCCGGTATGCAGTGGTTAGTACCTATCAAAAGTGGTCCAAAGAAGGACAACCAGTGAACCAGCGACAGTGTCATGTGCACCCAAGGCTAATTGCTGTGTGTAGGGAGCGAAGTCTAGCCATTTGGTCCCATCCCACAGAAGAGCTACTGTAGCACAAATGACTGAAAAAGTTGATAGGACACATAGTGCATTGCAGCTTGCTGTGTTTAGGACTGCGTAGCTTTAGACCAGTCCGAGTGCCCATGCTGAACCATGTCCACTGCCGAAAGTGCCTACAATGGGCATCAGAACTGGACCATGGAGCAATGATGGTGGCCTGGTCTGATGAATCATGTCTTCTTTTACATCACGTGGACGGCCAGTGTGTAATTCTTGCATGGGGAAGAGATGGCGCTAAGATGCACTATGGGAAGAAGACAAGCCGGTAAAGGCAGATGGATGCTCTTGGCAATCTTCTGCTGAGAAACTTTGGTTCCTGGCATTCATGGAGATGTAATTTTATTCTCTAATGGCAGTGGCAGTGGAAAAGAAAAATGGGTTTGGAAGCAATACAGTAGTCCCTTCTGTCAAGATGCAAAGTTTGTCCTGATGGATCAGTCCATATCCATTATCATACGGTCACCAAAAAGTAGAGTGTAGACGTCAGCTGTGACTTTTAAGTGGACAGTTTCAGAGCGGCTCATGTACTCCGGCACCCCCACGATCACCAGTACGGGTGGCAGTGATCACATGATCCGCTCTGACACTGTCCACTCTGCCGCTAAATCTGTGAGATGGTAGCTGCAGCTTTTTGGGCAGATGACAGATCCTCTTTAAGGTATTTATTAAGGCAAAGTAGTACAGCACCATAAACGACATTTGGGCTTACGCAGAATGAAGGAGTCCAAGGTGTTGACTTGGCCTCCAAATTCTCCAGATATAAAGCTGATCGAGCATCTGTGTGGTGTCCGGATAAAACAGGTCTGACCCATGGTGGCCCCACCTCGTATCTTGCAGGACTTAAAAGATATGATGCTAATTTCATTTACAGAGGCCTTGTGGAGCCCAGGGACCTACTCAATGTTATTTGGGAGGTTTTAATGTCATGGCTGATTGGTGTATAAATGGGATTAAGGATCAAGTTAAGAAATAATATCTAAATGCCCTTTTTTCCTCTGGACCATGATTCTTTGTGACAAAGACACATTTTATATGTGCAACCTGCGCAGCTCCACAAGGGCCCAGTAGATAAGAGGGCCCATTTCCACCTTAAAAGCAGCTAGCAGCTTCTAAGGTCAGGTTTCCATATAGTACAGAAACACCCAAGAGAAACTGATGCCAGAACTGATCTCATGCTATCCAATGGGATCGTTTTTTGGCATCAGTTGCATCTCTTTTAAACATTGGATGTCTACCTTCGAGGGACAGAAAAACATTGCATGCAGTGTTTTTATCTCCCGCTATAGTCCGGCTCTGGAGGCCGGACCAGTGCACAAAAATTGTTATGGAATTGCAAGTTGAGCAATTCCCCAAAGGCTGCTGGAGAGTGCTGAGAGAATGTGTGCAAATAAATCCACGACCTCAAATCCATCACAACTCTGATGGACAGAGTCTAAGGCTATTCTAAGGTCTTCACCAGAGCCGGCCGCAAGGCAGGATGGTTTTTGCTGCATAGAACCAAGGTTGTCTTAGCAAGGTTCAGTGTTGGATAGGAGGTGCAATGCAGGCAAACCTGAACAGGAACCAGACAGCCAGAGGGTAAACAGAATGTCCAAAACAGTAAGCCATTGGATATCAGGTAAAGCAGAGGTCAAAACCAGCCGGGAGCAGATAATCAAAATTGGTAAACAAAGGGTTATTTCCAATTTCCAAGAAGTCCAGAAGTAAAGGGTGTAGGTAAGTAGCTTGATCAAAACACCTGCAGACAGGAAATTTGCCAGCAAAGAACAGGTGGAGGAAGCCAGGTATAAATACTAACCCTACACCTGATAGACAGAAGGGCAGAGAAAAGAGATAGGCTCAAGGTAAAACCAGAACCGCCCAGAAGCTAGAAGAGTAGTCATGGTGATCTTAAGGGAACAGGCATTTTCCTAACAAAAATATTATCAGTTGTGTCCGGCTCAGGCTAAAACAGATGGCTGGATGCAACTGAAATATGGAACCTCAGCCTTACTGTCTATGAAATTGCCTGAAACATGCTGAGCTAATGAATTTCATAGCTCACAATTACTGGTGGAGTGTTAGAGAGACTTAAGTACCTCTATCATGAGCTGCTTGAGAGCAGGGGGCCCATACAGTGTTCGCGCAAGGGGCCTCATGCTGTCTGTGTCCGCCCTGCAAAGACATCTTCAAAGCCCTGGCTGTTTTTTTCGACTGTGAGGTTAAAACTTAAGCTACCAAGACCATTACTGTGCGATGCAGGAAGAGGGGAAAGAATTCTCTCTTTTTCGCAAACATTAGGTTTCATAGAATACCTTCTTTGTACACAATGCATATGTCAAGAAGCTGTGTTAATGGTCCCGCTAGTTACATCCCCCTACTCTCTAAATTCATGCACCACCTCCCAAGCACCACCTTTGTACCAACAAATACCAACTCAAGACCATCACTCATTTCCTTCTCATGTTCTAAGCTCCGAATCTAAAGCTGGCCATAGACATAAAAGAGCTGGTGGCCGAATTACCAGTCTGATTTCTTCGACTAATATACATATTTGACTTGGTTAAAGGTGCATGTTAATTCAATAGAGTAGGGAGAGATCAATGGCCGCCACACACAACTTTTTGCTCGATAGAATAATAAAAGAATGTAACACAAAAAATGTCCAGTCTATGTTTTTGGAAGATTAGGTCTGATGTCTCTGGATGGCTATGTACACACAAGGATTACGCTTTGGAACCGTACTAAAAATCCACGGGAGTGACGGGTTCAGTGTAAGCGGGTCCTACGTGATCAAGCGGTTACCCATCATACCTAAATTCATAACTTAGATGTGATCGATTACAGGTGGATCCTGCGTGTCAGAGAGATGCAGAACCTGCTGACACTGAACACGTCAGTCCCGTGGACCTGACGGATTCAGGTCTCAGCGCACAATACAGCTGCTCTGTGTACAGGATACATAGTAGCTGTATCTCAAAAATTAAAAATAAGTTTTAATAAAAACGAATTATAAAGTTGCACCAAACACACTGGCTGACCTTTTTGTATGTGTGTATGTATGTGTGTGTGTGTGTGTGTGTGTGTGTGTGTGTGTGTGTGTGTGTGTGTGTGTGTGTGTATATATATATATATACATACATATATATATATATATATATATATATATATATAATGCTTTTAAGAGATTTCTGTAAATGGAAATGTCAGACATGATTTTCTCTGTACTGCGGATTTCAGTGGAGAATGAAGAAATGTGTTGGAGATTTCCAGTCCGAAGCGAGTTCTCTACAGCACAATTAGAGCCGATGTGTGCAATTCAGTGTATGTCTGAATATTTAGTATGTGTCAAAGCCCCTTTAATTTTATTGAGGATTTTAAGATGGATTTTTCCTTGATTGACTTTATTATAATTTTTGCTTCTACAGTTCTTTACTGAAATCCTTGTATTCCTATGTCTTACGAATATCTTGCAATTTAGTATATCGGTTTCTCTTGCTACATTTGGACAACGTGCTCTGGCTGTCAAATCATCTCCAGGACAGCAGGTACGGAACAGAAATGTCTGAGATGTTCTTCATTATTGTACATTATCGTTCTAATCTGCTACACAATAAATAATGTTATGATGTCTCACGTCAAATAGGAAGATTACACTTAATATGTTTTAAAAAGTCATTTCAAAATTTCATTTGGGAATTACATTGCGTGTTATTATTGAAATGGCTCTTTTTACAAGCGGCAGTGATACAGGGCTTTAGGAGGGTCGAATTCAACTCCATTCTGGTACCACCAACAGAATACAGGTGTCATTGCCTCCTTAAATGGGTCGTCTTTCTAAATATAAATGTCATATGTCATAAGTTCACACGTAGCGTAAATACTGCGGATATTCCGCAACGGATTTAGTTGTGGAAAATACGCAGCAGAATACAGTAGCCGGCCTCCTGGGATGACGTTTCATCCCATGTGACCGCTGCAGCCAATCCCAAGTGGCAACGGTCACATGGGATGAAACGTCATTCCAGGAGGCTGGGCTGCAGGACGGCAGAGGGACGCATCCCCATGGCTATGGGTAAGTATGACTTTTTTTTTTACCACAGTTTGCTGAGGTTTTTCGGCCGGAATTACCTGCGGCGACACGGGCGGAAACGCTGTGTGCTTTTACGCAGCGTATTCGCCCTGTGTGAACATACCCTAAAAGTTGTAGCACTTACTCATAGGATATCTTCATAGATTTTGTGTCCCTACCCCAGTCTGTAACTTGCTCAACGGAATGGGGAGCATGTAAACAATCGCCGCGTAGGCATACACACAAGTGACGTACATAGTTCCAGTACTTAGGTTGAAAAAAGACACATGTCCTTCAAGTTAAACCTGATCAATTATATATAATTTATTGCAAAATTATTTTTTAATTCAGACAAAGTCCAAAATATCTTTGGGCAGCATGGGCCCCCAGAAATGACAGGCAATCAGATCTCGTGTTTTACGTGCACCAGTGTGCCCAGCCAGTTTGGAGCTGTGCCCCCAGCAAAGGCTTCTCCTCCTGTCTGCCAGGTGCACAAAAGTCCTCCCTGGAGGGATGTCTTTAACAGGGGCAGGGCCCTTCCTATAGTCCAGGGTGATTATGGGCTAATTAATGATAATTCCCATGTGCGCACAACGGACCGGAGCGGAAGTGAGAACTGGCGTGTCCTGGGGAGGAAATGCGGGCCAGCGCTCACAGATCCATGGCTGCGGCCGTTGGAGGGTGAGTAATCCCGATGGTCTGTGGCCATGGACGCTACAAGCAGGACTGACGGCTTCGGTGACAGCAGGTCCTGAGTGTCTCTGACATGCAGGATCCAGCTGTTATCGATCACATCTAAGTTCATAACTTAGTTGTGATTGATAACAGGTGGATCCTGTGTGTCATAGATACGCAGGACCCGCTGTTACCGAAGCCGTCAGTCCCGCTAACTTGACGGATTCGGCTCTGAGTGCAAGATACAACTTCTATGTATCCAGGATACATAGAAGCTGTATCTCAAAAAGTAAAACATTTTCTTAATAACAACCAATTACAAAGTTGCTGAAAACAACCATATTACATTGTTTTTTTTTCTTTTTAGGCCCCCCAGGGAGTGTTTATGGTAAATAATCCATACACTTATGCACAAGGAGGTTCAACTGCTCCACAACCATATGGGAACTCAAACCCATATTTACAATCACAGAATGCATCCCAACTGGAAGTTAACAGATTCCATCCAACACAAAATGAGCAACTTGGGTACCCGATGATGGGACAGTCTGGATTAAGAAGAAACCCAACTTTATCACAACAAGACTACCAAACTGGCAATGAGTGCAGGACGTGCGCAAGGAACCCTAACAGTAATATGCCATACAACTGATAGCACCACACAAGAGAAGAAGAGCATGGCATTGAAAAATATATTTTGAATTAAACTGAAGGATGGACAGTCAGGCCCCATGCACACGATGTAATTATGGACCCATTAATTTCTATGGGCTACGGACACCTTTCCGTGTTTTTACGGATGGGTGTCCGTTCTGTAAAAATGATCTGTAAAACATAGAACATGTCCTATTTTTATCCGTAATTATGGCACGGACTGCCCATAGAAGTCTATGGGCACTTCCGTAATTACGGACGGCTAAATATGTGCACCCATAGCCATCCGTAATTACGGACGCCTTGCTAGGCAACGCCAGGTTTTCAGATGTGCATATCATTTGTGGTTTTCTTCTTTTTGTGCATCCGTAAATACGGATGCACTACGAACCGCATTTACGGACACCGTTCCATATATGCGGATGATTTCCGGATGACTATAAATGACTACGGATCTGTATTTACTGACAGTATTTACGGATGGATGAAATTTACGGTCCTGTGCATGGGGCCTCAATGTATGTATTTATGTATTCTTCAAATTACTTTTGCCCAAACCAAATTTCAAACCATAATTCTTTCCATTTTTCCTAGCACTGATATCACATGAATACATTTTGCTTGTATTTAACAAAATAATTTGTATCCGTAACTTGAAGGATATAGATTAATGACATGGGAACAAATTACGTATATTACACAGTAATTATTAAATATATGAGATTGGAAGTTGCGGATTCATTGAGTCATAATTTATAGTTTATGTTCAACTTCTTATGCTCTGAATTATCAGTGGAACTGTCACGAAGGGTTTGTGGACCCACTGGGCCGTACCACCTTGGCGGTAAGGCAGCTGGCCACAGGGTGCAGGTCTAATGTCTGTTGGGGTGTAATGTCTATAGTTCGTATAGGGTACCTGTGGCAGCTCGGACAGTAGCAAGGCAGGCTCGACTAGGACTAGACAGCAGGTAGACGTCAGGCGAGGTGAAGCAGGTCAGACGTGGAACAGCACTACATGACTTTGGCACAACACAGTGCTAGACAGGGTGGTATGGAAATGCAAGGAACTGGAACAGGTACAGGAACTGGAACACACTAGGAGGCCATCACATAGACAAACTATAGGGAACAACAACAACGCTCAGGCATAGAAGCAGGGGGTTGGACCCCTCTTATAGTCCAGGGTACTCATGGGTCATCAGAATGTCCGGTGCGTGCTGCCCCTTTAAGAGCGGGCACGAACGTGCGCGCGCACCCTACGGGATCCGGCTGAGGTGAGTGGACGCGAGTGCTGGCGTCTCCTGAGGAGGAGGCTGGGGCCAGCGCTTGCCGACTCGTGGCTGCGGCTGTCAGGGGGAGGTTGGAGCTGACGGCCCGCAGCCACGGACATTACAGGAACAGATGAGACAATCTGATACAAAGACCCGGATTCCAAAGTTTTCTTTCTTCAGGTTCACCATTCAGAGGATCGGGATTAGGGATTTTTGTGCGGTGCTTGTGGGGCCCAGGAGTCTTGGGTATGCACATCGGTGTCAATGACAAATTGGAATTAGGTGGAAGTTAAGCAAAATTAAAATTCAGCTGTAAGCTTAGGGCAAGGACCTCAAAGATAACAGATGGAGATTATGAAGGTGTAGTGGCTTCGAGGGGTAAAGTGGGGACCAAAAATGATTAGCAGTGTAGTCCCTGCAGTATGTGAGTACACTCGCTAATATACAGTCCGGTCCCCCGTCACGCTGATTCTGAGATTTTCATAGATATTTATAGCACTGGCGGGGGACCGGAAGTCTAGTTGCACTGTCTTCTTTGATGACGGCCCCGTTGTACTCTATGTACACGCAGGAGAAGTAGTACAGCGCGTATATTACACCTGACATTCAGCTGTAGCCAGATTCCAGCCAATTAATCCTTTAGATGCCGCGTTAAATAGCGATAGCGGCAGCTAAGTGGTTTGTAGCCCATCGCACCCCTGTGAATTGGCCGATGGTTGATATGTCCACCGATGGCCTACCAGGTCTGCCATGTAAGAAATGCTAATAGGTAAAAGTACGGAGCATATCCGACATAGAGCTCGCAGCTAATTCCGCACGAAAAATGGCAGCAAATTGTGGTGCAGGTTTTCGGGCGGAAACTCCGCTACGGAAACCAGCGATTGAAAAAAGTTCATACTTACCCCGGGCCAATGTCATGGCAAGGCATCCCTCTGTTGTCCGTGCACTCCAGCCTCCTTGGATGATGCTGCAGCCCATGTGTCTGGTCACATGGGACAAAAAGTCATCCCAGGAGGCCGGCCTGGACGAACAACCGAAAAAAAAGTATAGATTTTTTATTAATTTTACACAAAAGAATGTTGTTGTTTTTTCTTATTTGGATTTTGCGGCAGAATCGCAGTGCAAAAGTTGCAAAATGTGGCTATTTGTTGCGAAATTTACATCCCCATTGAATTCAATGGGGAAGACCCGCAACACAAGAGCGACAATAACGCAGAATTAATTGACATGCTGCAGAATTAAATTCCGCACCGCAGGTCAATTTGTGAACGTTTTCGCTGAGGATTTTTTCTGCACTGTGGGCATGAGATTTGTTTAAATCTCATTCACTTTGCTGCTACTGTAAATGCTGCAGAATTTCCGCCTTGAATTCCGTTGCGAAAATTCTGCAGCGATTACGCTATACGTTAACCCAGCTTAAAAGCGACAGGGGTCTAGTCCCTTAGTAGTACTATAAAAAAAACTTTTACAAAAAAATTAATTCAAAAGTTTTAAAAATTGTTGTAGAAAAAGAAAAAAATTTCAAATTGTATACATAATTTTCCGTCACATCTCTTCTCAAATAGTTGAATAAAATAGATCAAAATCAAAAAGTCGCATTTACCCCAAGATGGTGGCAATAAAAAGTAGAGCCCATCCTGTATAAAAACATGCCCACACACAGTTTCGGTGACACCAAAATATAAAAATCTATGGCCCTTAGAAAATTGGGACACATTTTTAGTGTGAGGACCCAACTTTTTGTGGCCACCTTATCAGGGAAGATACGCTAAGACCTCATTTGAAGTTTAGTAAATCAAGTAGAAATTCAATTATTCAAATGTTCAGTGCTTAACAAATGTGCTTTAAAGTTGGTCTCAGAATGTATTGTGTCATATTCTGATAAAAATAGTCTACATATGCCGTCAGGGTGGAGTTACGGTTGATTCTGGATGATGTCACAGATGTCCCTGGCTGCTGGATGATGTCACAGAAGGCTCTGTCAAGGCGGGCTGTATGAAGGATCATTGAGGGCTCTAAGAATAGTCACCTCCTGGATCAGTTACCACCTGAGGATCCAGCCAATAAAGTTCTCCTGAAAATGTGCATGGAAAGGTTTGGCCGACGCTCCATGGCAAGGGGCAGAAGAAGCAGGTACAGCAGCGGCTGCGGTTCTAGCTACACATACAAGTCCTCTCCATCCAGAAGAAGAAGAGGAAGGAGAAGGAGCCGTAGAACAAGAGGGGGGGACAGGAGAAGACATTAAGCAGGTACATTTCATATTAGATGTGAGTATTGCTCTTTTCTGAACCCAGAGAAGTATTCCAAGAATTTTGAACGTTAAGGCCCTGTTCACACAGAGTTTTTTGCAGGCAGAAAATTCTGCCTGTAAAAATCAGCTCCGGTTTTTTAAAGTGATTTTGCACCAAAGGCGGTTTTTTTACGTGTTTTTTGCAGCGTTTTTTTTTATCTCTTTCTTCAACAGTTTTTGCCATCGAGCAATTTTTGCCATCAACTGCATCGGCCGTTCGGAGCGTTTTTTTCCGTCTCTTATTGATTTCAATGGGGTATTTGAGGGGGAAAACTCCTCAAGATAAGGCATGTCGTTTCTTTTTCCAGCGAGCGTTTTCTTCTGCTCGCGGGGAAAAAAAACGCCTCCACCTCCCATTGAAATCAGTGGGAGGCACTTTCGGACGTTTTCTGCCACGTATTTTGCAGCGATTTACGTATCAAAAACGTATCAAAATACTCAGTGTGAACAGGGCCTAACAGGGACAGACAGACTGATAGATAGAGAGAGAGAGAGATAGATATGATAGATAGATAGATAGATAGATAGATAGATAGATAGATAGATAGATAGATAGATAGATAGATAGATAGATAGATAGATAGATAGATAGGTAGGTAGGTAGATAGGTAGGTAGATAGATAGATAGATAGATAGATAGATAGATAGATAGATAGATAGATAGATAGATAGATAGATAGATAGATAGATAGATAGATAGATAGATAGATAGATAGATAGATAGATAGATAGATAGATAGATAGATGATAGATAGATAGGTAGGTAGATAGATAGGTAGGTAGGTAGGTAGGTAGGAAGGTAGATAGATAGATAGATAGATAGATAGATAGATAGATAGATAGATAGATAGATAGATAGATAGATAGATAGATAGATAGATAGATAGATAGATAGATAGATGATAGATAGATAGATAGGATAGATAGGATAGATAGATAGATAGATAGATAGATAGATAGATAGATAGATAGATAGATAGATAGATAGATAGATAGATAGATAGATAGATAGATAGATAGATAGATAGATAGATAGATAGATAGATAGATAGATTCACACATCATGGTCACAGTCTTAGTGTTATCAGAAAGGTCACATTTATTCTTCATTGCCTTTAATTACAATAACTTTGACTATAATTATTTTTAGGATGTTGTCCATTAAGAAGATCTCCGCAGAGTCATCATCAATGGTTAAGTCATATGGACAATCTCCTGTAAGAGCTCCACCTTCTCGATCCATCCTCTAAGCCGCGGCGGCAAATAAGACGGGGCTGCAGTACTAAGGACTATATCTACGTTTCCGCCCATCCCACACAATAAATGTGACAGACAAGCATTTACCACTGGTTCAGTCATTTCTTCTGTTAGGGTAAGTTCACACAGGGCGGATACGCTACGTAAAGGTACACAACGTATCCGCCCTGTTACCAGCAGGGAATTCCGGTCGAAACACCGCACCAAATTGTGGTGCAGTCTTTCGGCCGGAATGTCCGCTGCGGAAATCCTGCAATGAAAAAAAACGGCTATACTTACCATGGCCACACGGAGGGTAGGACAACGTTTTCAGAGGTGTACATAGCCTTAATGTATGACACCATCATGTGGTCAGTGTATGTTACTATTATATGAGCACTGCAGTGTGCGTTACTGCCACTTATCACGGTATAGTATCATATTCTTGCAGTGTATGGCGGTAGTGGCACCATACTGTGTGGCGCTTATAATAAGGCGTGTGGTTATGTGCACACTCTATGCCAGTGTGCCATATAAAGGTACCGTAAATGGCACGATTTAACGCAAGTGGGGCATTAATGTAAATGAAAGCAAAGCAGGTCGGACTGGTAGTCTGTATGGGGTAATGCCCTCTTTTAACACTAGGTGGCACACTTGTCTAAATAATGAGCACCTATTTTGAAGGCTTGTATAGTTTTGAAGCCAATTATTAACCCCTTAACGACATGTCACGTACTGGTACACGGTAGCCATTAAGGGGAAGTATGGAGCGGTCTCACGGGCTGAGCTCGCTCCATACACAGCGGGTGACGGCTGTGTTATACAACCGACACCCAGGGCCGCCATCAGGAATTTCAGGGCCCCATACAGCTAGATTGTCTGGGCCCCCCTACCGTGGCACCGCCCGTTAACGATACTCTGTCCAGCACCATATCATGCTCTTTGTGTGATACAAAACTAAATAAGTTTTTATTTGGAAGAAAGATTTTGAAGCCTGCCACCACGACAAGGGAGACTCTTTTGGCAGGGCTCTACTCTACTCTAATGTAAAAATATATGGATTTTATTCCTTTTTCTGCAGATTTAATGAATATAATACTTAAAGGGGTTTCCCAGCCCCTAAAAATGTATGCACTATCCTTAGGATAGGCCACCAATAGCTGATGGGTTGGGGTCCAACTACCAGGGCACCCTCCGATCAGCTGTTTTGAAGGGAGTGTAGCGCTTGTACGAGCGCTACTTCCCCTTCATTTCTACTTGCTCTCTGAGAATCGTCGACACAGATGTAGCGCAATTCAGAGTATTATAGCCTTCTCACATTCCCGTCATTGGGAGAGGGCTGCAATCAGTGGCGTAACTACCGCTGTAGCAGCAGTAGCGGCTGCTACGGGGCCCGCGGCATTAGGGGGCCCGTGTCGCCCGCCGGCACGGGCCCCCACCATGGCCGGAGGCTCCGCTAGCTGTCGCTATGGCTGCTACAGTGCGACGCCACTGAACACTACGGCAGAGCAGGGAGGTATCTCCCAGCTCTGCCATTAAACAAAAGACATGTATCCCCTATCCACAGGATATCCACAGGACAGGGGATACATGTGTGATCGCTGGCATTGATAGGGAGAACGGGGGACTGAAAGTCCCCTGAAGTTCTCCATGACTAACCTCGGACTTCCGGGTTCTGTGTCGGCAGCTCCGTAGAAATGAATGGAGCGCCGGTCGCGCTTGTGCGCATGCGTGATCAGAGCTCCTTTAATTTTTATTGAGCTGCGCAGACTCCGGAAGTCAGAGGTTAGTCATGGAGAACTTCAGGGGACTTTCAGTCCCCCGTTCTCCCTATCAATGCCAGCGATCACACATGTATCCCCTATCCTGTGGATAGGGGATACATGTCTTTTGTAGGACACACGGTAGGTCGGATTTTTTTTTTGGGGGGGGGGTTGGGGTTGCATGGTGTTACCTACAGGGGGGGAGCTGTATGGCGTTCCCTACAGGGGGGGCTGTATGGCGTTACCTACAGGGGGGCTGTATAGCGTTACCTACAGGGGGGGCTGTATGGCGTTACCTACAGGGGGGGCTGTATGGCGTTACCTACAGGGGGGGCTGTATAGCGTTACCTACAGGGGGGGCTGTATAGCGTTACCTACAGGGGGGGCTGTATGGTGTTCACTACAGGGGGGGCTGTTAAAAAGGCACTATCTACAAGGGGGGGTTGTGTGACACCCAGGGGAGGGGGGGGGGCCCCAGTCAAAAGTTTGCTATGGGGCCTAGTCTTTCCTAGTTACGCCCCTGGCTGCAATACTGTGAATCGCCGCTACATCCGGGTCGACGATTCACAAGTGAGCAAGTAGAAATTAATGGGAAGAAGCGCTCGTACCGACCCTAAAGCTATTGATGGCCTATCTGCAATGGAGCCTCCAACGCAGCTGTGAACAAGGCCTAACACAAAAGTTTACTAATTCTACTCGACCTATTTAGAGACAGGCAGCAGCTTCAGGAGCGACATCATAAGGCCCCATGCACACAAACGTATTTTTTCCATCCCGTAAATACTGGCGTAAATACGGGTCCTTGGTCACACGTATTCGACCCGTATTGCACCAGTATTTACGGACCCGTGCCCGTAAATACGGGTCCGGTGTCACCAGTATTCCACCCGTATTTACGGGCACGTTTTCACTGCAAAATTGCACTGCACTAATCGGCAGCCCCTTCTCTCTATCAGTGCAGGATAGAGAGAAGGGGCAGCCCTTTCCGAGGTAAAAGTAAAAGAAATTCATACTTACCGGCCGTTGTCTTGGTGACGCGTCCCTCTCTTGAAATCCAGCCCGACCTCCCTGGATGACGAGGCAGTCCATGTGACCGCTGCAGCCTGTGATTGGCCGCAGCCGTCACATGGGCTGAAACGTCATCCCGGGAGTCCGGACTGGAGGAAGAAGCAGGGAGTTCTGGGTAAGTATGAACATCTTTTTTTTTTTTACAGGTTGATCTATATCGTGATCGGTAGTCACTGTCCAGGGTGCTGAAAGAGTTACTGCCGATCGTTTAACTCTTTCAGCACCCTGGATAGTGACTATTTACTGACGTCGCCTAGCAACGCTACCGTAATTACAGGTGCACACACGAAGTCACCCGTAATTACGGGAGCGCCATAGACTTCTATGGGCCTGCCCGTGCCGTAATTATGGCCTAAAATAGGACATGTTCTATATTTTTTTAACGGCACGGGCACCTTCCCGTAAGCATACGGGGAGGTACCCATGGCCAATAGAAGTCTATGGGCCTGTAATTACGGGTGTTTTTACGTTCGTGTGCATGGGCCCAAAGGGTAGGAACACATTCCGCCAGCAAAACCACGCCAAATAGTGGTGCAGGTTTCGTGAGGCATGTCCGCTGTGGAAACCCTACAGGGGTCCCGCAGCTCACGACTTTCTTTTGGTGAAAAGAATGGGCCCCATTGCAGGGGCCTGTATTTTTTCTACCAAAGGCAAGTGGTGGCAGTTGCCAGCCCCCCTTTCAATTAGGTTTGTCCGGGCCCCTTACACTAGTACCCCTAGTACTGCCTTGATGGCGGCCATGCCGACACCTCACTGCAACGGGCGGAATCGAAGATCACTTTTATTCCGCCCGTTTAACACCTTAAATGTCGCGTTAAATAGCGAAGGCGGCATTTAAATTGCTAGAATCAGGGGGCGCCCCCTCTAACACGGCATCGCGCCCCCGTGACGGGATCGGCCGGTGACGACGGTTGTTATGGCAGCCTGGGGGCCTAATGAAGTCCCCCAGGTCGGCCATCTTTGTACTCCTTTGAAGCTCTGCCTCAAAGGAGATTGTCAGAATCACGATATACTGCAATACATTAGTATTGCAGTATATCATGCGAGCAATCCAACACTGCTTCAAGTCTCCTAGGGGGGCTAATAAATAAAGTAAAAAACAATTAAATAAAGATTTTTATAAGGTTCCAAAAAAACTAAACTCTTAAAAGTAAAAAAAAAAAAAAGCCTTTTCCCATTTTTCCCTAAAGCAATGTTAAAAAAAGTAAAAGTTAACATAACTGGTATCGCCGCGTCTGTAAAAGTCCGAACGATCACAATATAGCGTTATTTAACCCGCTCGGTGAACAACGTAAAAAACAAGTAATATATAATTAAAACATGCAAATTGCTGTTTCTGGTCAACTTAGCGCTCCAAAAAAAAGAAATAAAAAAGTTGCATTTACCCCAAAATGGTATCAGTGAAAACTACAGTTCGCCCCCACAAAATGTAAGCCCTTACATCGCTAAATTGATGGAAAAATTAAAAAGTTATGGCTCTCAGAAAAGGCGACACAAAAAAAAATCATTTCTAGCAAATAGTTTTATTTTTTTTTAAAGTGTTAAAACATTAAAAAAAACATATAAATTTGGTATCGCCGTAATCGTATCAACCTGTACAATAAGATGAATATGTCGTTTTTATCACCTGATGGACGCCATAAAAATAAAACACACAAAAAATGGTGTAATCGCTGTTTTTTGCCCATTTCACCCCACAAATAATTTTTTCCCAGATTCCCAGTGCATTATGCGGCACAATGTCGACGAAGAAATAGAAAAGTTATGGCATTTGGAAGGCGGGGAGGAAAAAACGAAAATGAAAAATCTCAAATTGGCTTAGTTTTAAGGGGTTAAAAATCCCCTGTAGCACATGTTATGTAGTGTCTCATAGGAGCGCACACAGCAGTAGCAGAAAAGATTTTCAGAAGTGGAGTGAATTAAGAAATTAGGCAGAGAAAATATTATATGTGGGTTCTATTAACTGGATTGATAACATAGCTGGGGGTCCGGCCCCTGAAGCCCCCTGAGATAAGATATTATTGTCGGGGGGGAAGTTGCAGCCAGCCATACTGTACATATCGTCCCCTGCAGGGAAATGTCGTATTACATAGTGGCTATTCATGTGAATGGCCATTCATATAATACATGGATGAGTTACTTCTGCCAAAGCCGTTTTGGCTAATAAAAGGGGGGTCCTGTCTCCTTATTCTTAGTGACAAGCACTGCTACAACGCCCCATACTACAGATGCGCTTGTCTTCTACTTCGACAATATGAGACGTGATAATACAACATCAACAATGGTCGAGTTTTTTGTCCGATACGGTTGGTCTATAACTAACCGCTCCTGTTGCACAGACACGCGGCTGTGAGCAAAATTTGTCTATGCTACTAGGAGGTTAAGAGACTCCCGAGACTGTAGACAAGTAAGATGTCAGAAGATAACTTTAATAAGTGTCTATGAGCTGAGGGCCCCCTCCATCCCCAGGAACCGTCAGTCGTAAAGTACGGTAAGCCCTTCAGCGCTGCTAATAGATTTGTTTTCGTTTTGTTCGGAACGAGGGGTGTCTAGGCCCGAGAAACCATAAGGGGGATAGGGTTAGTAGTAGTTTTTAGCTACGAAAATGGCGCTGGCTGCATGGATTGCAGTGCAGGTTAATCTGGGGGAAGGAAGGTGAGCTCTTTGGTAACCTGGGACAGGTGTGAGAAAGGGGAGTAATGGCGTAATGTGATAGGGGAGGGCAGAGGTAGGGAATTCCTTATTCTCACCTTAGAAGATGCAAAGACCCACCCAACCCTTATGATAATGTTGTGTTTTATGTAAGGCCAGATGGGGCACTGCACTCGTGTGTGTGTGTGTGTGTGTGTGTTTTGTTTTACAGTGTTTGACATAATTCTATTCAGGGGCACAGTGTGTGGTACTATTATATTCAGGAGCACAGTGTATAGTACTATTATATTCAGGGCAGCAGTGTATGGTACTATTATATTCAAGGGCACAGTGTATGGTACTATTATATTCAGGGTCACAATGTATGGTACTGTTATATTCAGGGGTGCAGTGTATGGTGATATTATATTTAGGGGCATTGTGTGTGGCACCATCAGAATTTTATCTTCATTTATAGGTGCAGAGATGTTGGAAAAGTGAGGTGCCAAAGACATCTGAGTGGGAAATTCTACAGAAATCGGTTGTGGCCGGGAGGAGTTGTCATGAGGTCCGGACCAGATGGAGAAGAAAAAAAGAAAAAGAATGACTAGAATCGGAGAATATGTCACTTGTGAGTCACTGGATTTATAGAGAAGCTGTCACTACTCCTGACATGTGGAATAGAAATCCTTCCATTCCACAAAAAGTCTTTTTTGTAGTCCAGGACTAATAGATAAATGGGTGCTATCATTCCCCTGGTCAGGAGGATGTGTACCTACACAGTGTGATGCTGTCAGCGATGGTTGGAGACTGTCAGTATGTAGGGACACAACCCTTTGACAAGGGGAATCGTAACACTTATTTGTCAATGCTCGCACAGATAGGTGGTGTTAACTATAGACATGGGCGGCAGGGTGGCGGTGGATAAGTGAAGCCCAAGTTTGGAGAACAGCCCAGGGTCTATTGTCTACTTAATCTGCCAGAAGGGAATGGTGGGAATCAAGGTTTAGAGACTTTCAAAATACATAGCATGTCAGATCAATTGAGGTGTAATATTCCTTTAAGAAATAGCTACTACATACGGTAGTTACATGCGTTGAAAAAAGACACACGTCCAGCACGTTCTTATATGAATTATCAGTTATTCATTCATTGCTAAATTAATTATATAATGAAACACTTTAAGACCTTTACAGGTAGAAAAAAGTAAATTTAGAAAAGCAGAGGTATACACAAGGAATGGGTGGGAGAATGAATCCTCCCCCTACTGCAATCCTCCCGCTACTGCAATCCTCCCGCTACTGCAATCCTCCCGCTACTGCAATCCTCCCCCTACTGCAATCCTCCCGCTACTGCAATCCTCCCGCTACTGCAATGATGTGTCCTGGATACCGCGAGCCAGTGCCACTGTCTTGTGACACAATGCGTCTGCTAGATCTCATCTGCTCGGCAGAAGTCTCTCCTATGCTGAGAGAAGCTGAAGATAAAGTTACTTTTGAGTGACCTGATTGGTGCTTCCTCCAAGTATAACGTTTTTGGGCTCTTTTTGACTGTTACTGTAAATGGTTGGCAGTGTATGGTACATCTGTAGCCTGCACGGTATAGGGGCACTGTGGCTGGAACTATATGGGGTCAGTGTGGCCGGCACTATATGGAGTCTGTGTGGCTGGCACTATATGGGGTCTCTGCAACTGGCCAAGGTATGGGAACCCTGTGGTTGGTGCTATTGGGTGTATTGTGGTTTGCACTGATATGGGGCAATAACTTTGCTTCCATGCTAAATTTCATTAAGAAAAGGGAGAAGTACAAAAACATAATATAAACACGGACTGTGGTGCCATGTATGTGGGTTATTCCTGTGGGCATAAAAGTCCTGTCATGAGTTTAAAGAGGAAGTACAGAAATAAAAAAAGGAAATATTTGATAGGGCGACGGTCCTTCATAATTTTTAGGTGATTTTTTTCTTTTTCATTTTTTAGTCGACCTCAAAATGTTTTGTTTCTATTTTTGCAGGACGCATAGGGCTTTCTCATTATTTAAAAGTGGATATCAACTAATTTTGTAGATTTATTTTAAGGCAAAATGGTCAGAAACAATCTGCGGCATCTAAGTGGTATGTAGATCATCGGCACCCCCGCGACGCGATTGCTATGGAAACCGGAGGCCTATAAATGGTCTCCAGATCTACCAGGCACTAAACACTATTAGGCTTATTGTCAGTGTAAAATATAGGTAGTGCAATGTATTAGAATAGCTATCAGGGATTTAGGCCTTCAAGTCGCCTAGTGGGTTATAAAACAAGTTAAAAAAAATCGCCTTTTTTCCCCAAAATAAGTGTTTTATCGTTGGAAAAAAATACAAAATATTGCCGCGTCCATAAGGACCCGATCTAAAAAAAATCACTTTATTTATCCCGCGATGAACGCCGTAAAAAATAATATAAAAAGCAACGCCACAATTTGTTTCTCTGTCACAAAAAGTCGCAGTTACCCCAAAATGGTACCCAAAAAAAAACAATGCCTGTCCCAAAAAAAACAAGCCCTCACAAAACTTTTTAACGCAAAAATAAGAAAAGTTATGGCTCTTAGAATATGTCGAGAAAGCACAATCTGTTTGTATGTAGAAAACATTTTCTTTTTATCAAACCAGTACAAAACTTGACCGTACAAAGATGCAATATTCACCATAAAATGCCCTCCTCAACATTGAATTTGCAACACCAAGAAGGACAAGTTGTAAGGTTTCGCAAATCTAGGAAGTAGCAGGTGTCCCTAGGATCTGCAAATGATCACATTTTCCAGGACCGAGCTCCAATGTGGCATCCGGGGGATGGGAATAAAATCCAGATTGAAAGCAAAGTTTTTAGCCACATGAAACCTCAAAAATCCTATCGCGTAGTGTGGGACGATGGTGCGATGCCTCCTGTTCATTGATACACCAGTTATCGCCACTTGTCGTACACTTAGAGAGACAGAATCCTTGAACTGATAGATCTCGGTTTATCACGAACGGGAATGACAACAAGAGGTGCGCGGATATGAATCTCTGAAGTTACGGATCGTCTGATTGCAAGAACGTCACGTAGTGATCCATTCTGTACGGCAAATCTTATCCAAAATCTGATGTTTCCCTTAGTACATACCGTGGTATACCACATGGAAACAACACCTATAAATGTATACCACAAAACGATGTGGTTAACCAACATATAATTATTACAATATATCTTTATTAGTTACAATAACACAATATATAACGAAGACTGTCTCATAAAAACAATTAATATCACATACAACATAAAACTCAGGTGGTATTCAAAGAAACAATGTCCAATATAAAGTTATAAAGTGAAATCAACACAATACAGAATACATATGCTGAAAAAATCAAAAGCCCAAATAAAGTGCCAATACTCCCCAGTGGGATAACGTATGGGTTAAAACTCAACCCCAAAATAGGGCATAAAAAATATATATATGCCGTATCAGCAAGTGCTTACATATTTCATGAAGACTAGAAAAAAGTGCATTCACATAGTCAAAACCTAGCCAACAAACAAAAATATTGTGATAAATATTAATGCACCACCAATGACCACCGTCTCAGGACCCTGACGCGCATTTCGCCATCAGCTTTCTCAAGTGGTGTTATGAGTGGCTCGGCACAGACAGGAGCGATGAAGTGACGTAATTGCGCCTGTCTGTGTCAAGCCACTAATTTCACAGCTCGGAGGAGCAGAGGGATCTTTTCCACTCGTCATAAGAACGGGGTTAGGTATTTATTTTTTATTAGGCCCTATGGGGGCATTATACTGGGTATGGGGGGCAGCTATAAGGACATTATACTGTGTGGGGCAGCTAAAGGGGCATTATACTGCATGGGGCCGCTAAGGGGGCATTTTACTGTATGGGTGCAGCTATGAGGCATTATACTGTATGGGGGCAGCTATGGGGGAATTGGGTAGTTGTGGGGGCATTATTGAATTCTACCCCGGACTCCAGTCCTGAGCTCTGTCCCCCGACTCCACTTCTGAGCTCTGCCCCCTGACTCCACTCCTGAGCTCTGGGTCAGCTATGGGGGCATTATACTGTATGGGGGGGCAGCTATTGGGGAATTATATTGTATAAGGTAGTTAAGGGAGCATTATACTGTATAGGGGCAGCTATGGGGCATTATGCTGTATAGGGCAGCTAAGGGAGCATTATACTTTATGGGGGCACTATACTGTATGGAGCAGCTATGGGAGCATTATACTCTATGGGGCAGCTATGGGGCATTATGTTTGTGGGGGAAAATACTGTGTGGGGGTCTCTATAGAGGTATTATACTGTGTAGGGGCACTATGAGGGCATTATACTGTGTGGAGGCTACTATGAGGGTATTATACTATGTGGAGGCCACTATGAGGGCATTATACTGTGTGGGGGCACTATAAGGGTACTATACTGTGTGGGGGCACTATGAGGGTATTATACTGTGTGGAGGCCACTATGGGAGCATTATACTGTGTGGGGGGCACTATGGAGGCATTATCCTGTGTGGAGGCCACTGTGGGAGCATTATACTGTGTGGGGGAACTATGAGGGCATTATACTGTGGGGGAGAACTATGGGAGCATTATACTGTGTGGGGACAGCTATGGGAGCATTATACTGTGGGGGACACTATGGGAGCATTATACAGTGTGGAGAGGCACTATAGGGGCATTATACTGTGTGGAGAGGCACTATGGGGCATTATACTGTGTGGGGAGGTACTATGGGAGCATTATATTTTGTGGAGAGGCACTATGGGACCATTATACAGTGTGGGGGCACTATGTGGCATTATACTGTGGGAAGGCACTATGGGAGCATTATACTGTATGGAGAGGCACTATGGGACCATTATACAGTGTGGGGGCACTATGGGAGCATTATACTGTGTGGAGAGGCACTATGGGATCATTATACAGTGTGTGGGCACTATGGGAGCATTATACTGTGTGGAGAGGTACTATGGGAGCATTATACTGTATGGAGAGGCAATATGGGAGCATTATACTGTGGGGGAGATCTATGGGAGCATTATACTGTGTGGAGAGGCACTATTGGAGAATTATACTGTGTGGGAGGCACTATGGGAGCAGTATACTGTGTGGGGAGGAACTATGGGAGCATTATACTGTGTGGGGGCACTATGGGGCATTATACTGTGGGGAAGCACTATGGGAGCATTATACTGTGAGAGAGCACTATGGGAGCATTATACTGTGTGGAAAGGCATTATTGGGGGCATTATACTGTGTGGAGGCCACTATGGGAGGATTATACTGTGTGGGGGCACTATGAGGGCATTATACTGTGGGGGAGAACTATGGCAACATTATACTGTGTGGGGCAGCTATGCGACCATTATACTGTGTAGGGAGGCACTATGGGAGCATTATACTGGGGGGGCACTATGGGAGCATTATACTGTGTAGAGAGGCACTATAAGGGCATTATACTGTGTGGATAGGCACTATGGGAGCATTATACTGTGTGGGGGCACTATGGCAGCATTATACTGTGGAGAGGCACTATGAGGGCATTTTACTGTGGAGAGGCACTATGGGGGTATTTTACTGTGTGGTGGCACTATGGGAGCATTATACTGTGTGGAGAGGCACTATGGGATCATTATACAGTGTGGGGGCACTATGGGAGCATTATACTGTGTGGAGAGGTACTATGGGAGCATTATACTGTATGGAGAGGCACTATGGGGCATTATACTGTGTGGAGAGGCAATATGGGAGCATTATACTGTGGGGGAGAACTATGGGAGCATTATACTGTGTGGAGAGGCACTATTGGAGAATTATACTGTGTGGGAGGCACTATGGGAGCAGTATACTGTGTGGGGAGGAACTATGGGAGCATTATACTGTGTGGGGGCACTATGGGGCATTATACTGTGGGGAAGCACTATGGGAGCATTATACTGTGAGAGAGCACTATGGGAGCATTATACTGTGTGGAAAGGCACTATGGGGGCATTATACTGTGTGGAGGCCACTATGGGAGGATTATACTGTGTGGGTGCACTATGAGGGCATTATACTGTGGGGGAGAACTATGGGAGCATTATACTGTGTGGGGCAGCTATGCGACCATTATACTGTGTAGGGAGGCACTATGGGAGCATTATACTGGGGGGGGGGCACTATGGGAGCATTATACTGTGTGGAGAGGCACTATAAGGGCATTATACTGTGTGGATAGGCACTATGGGAGCATTATACTGTGTGGGGGCACTATGGCAGCATTATACTGTGGAGAGGCACTATGAGGGCATTTTACTGTGGAGAGGCACTATGGGGGTATTTTACTGTGTGGTGGCACTATGGGAGCATTATACTGTGTGGGGAGGCACTATGGGGGCATTATATTGTGTGGAGTGGCACTATGGAGGCATTATACTGTGTGGAGAGGCACTATGGGGCATTATACTGTGTGGAGAGGCACTATGGGGGCATTATACTGTGTGGAGTGGCACTATGTAGGCATTATACTGTGTGGAGTGGCACTATGGGAGCATTATACTGTGTGGAGAGGCACTATGGGGGCATTATACTGTGTGGAGAGGCACTATGGGGGCATTATACTGTGTGGAGAGGCTCTATGGAGGCATTATACTGTGTGGAGTGGCACTATGGGGGCATTTTACTGTGTGGTGGCCACTATGGGAGCATTATACTGTGTGGGGAGGCACTATGGGAGAATTATATTGTGTGGTGAGGCACTATGGGGGCATTATATTGTGTGGAGTGGCACTATGGGGGCATTATACTGTGTGGAGTGGCACTATGGCGGCATTATACTGTGTGGAGACACTATGGGGGCATTATACTGTGTGGAGAGGCACTATGGGGGCATTATACTGTGTGGGGAGGCACTATGGGAGCATTATACTGTATGGAGAGGCACTATGGGGCATTATACTGTGTGGGGGCACTATGGCAGCATTATACTGTGGAGAGGCACTATGAGGGCATTTTACTGTGGAGAGGCACTATGGGGGTATTTTACTGTGTGGTGGCCACTATGGGAGCATTATACTGTGTGGGGAGGCACTATGGGAGAATTATACTGTGTGGTGAGGCACTATGGGGGCATTATATTGTGTGGAGTGGCACTATGGGGGCATTATACTGTGTGGAGTGGCACTATGGCGGCATTATACTGTGTGGAGACACTATGGGGGCATTATACTGTGTGGAGAGGCACTATGGGGGCATTATACTGTGTGGGGAGGCACTATGGGAGCATTATACTGTATGGAGAGGCACTATGGGGCATTATACTATGTGGAGAGGCAATATGGGAGCATTATACTGTGGGGGAGAACTATGGGAGCATTATACTGTGTGGAGAGGCACTATTGGAGAATTATACTGTGTGGGAGGCACTATGGGAGCAGTATACTGTGTGGGCAGGAACTATGGGAGCATTATACTGTGTGGGGGCACTATGGGGAATTATACTGTGGGGAAGCACTATGGGAGCATTATACTGTGAGAGAGCACTATGGGAGCATTATACTGTGTGGAAAGGCACTATGGGGGCATTATACTGTGGGGGAGAACTATGGGAGCATTATACTGTGTGGGGCAGCTATGCGACCATTATACTGTGTAGGGAGGCACTATGGGAGCATTATACTGGGGGGCACTATGGGAGCATTATACTGTGTGGAGAGGCACTATAAGTGCATTATACTGTGTGGATAGGCACTATGGGAGCATTATACTGTGTGGGGGCACTATGGCAGCATTATAATGTGGAGAGGCACTATGAGGGCATTTTACTGTGGAGAGGCACTATAGGGGTATTTTACTGTGTGGTGGCACTATGGGAGCATTATACTGTGTGGGGAGGAACTATGGGAGAATTATACTGTGTGGGGAGGCACTATGGGGGCATTATATTGTGTGGAGTGGCACTATGGGGCATTATACTGTGTGGAGAGGCACTATGGGGGCATTATACTGTGTGGAGTGGCACTATGGAGGCATTATACTGTGTGGAGTGGCACTATGGGAGCATTATACTGTGTGGAGAGGCACTATGGGGGCATTATACTGTGTGGAGAGGCACTATGGGGGCATTATACTGTGTGGAGAAGCACTATGGGGGCATTATACTGTGTGGAGTGGCACTATGGGGGCATTTTACTGTGTGGTGGCCACTATGGGAGCATTATACTGTGCGGGGGCACTATGGGAGCATTATACTGTGTGAGGAGGCACTATGTGAGCATTATACTGTGTGGGGAGGCACTATGGGAGAATTATACTCTGTGGTGAGGCACTATGGGGGCATTATATTGTGTGGAGTGGCACTATGGGGGCATTATACTGTGTGGAGTGGCACTATGGCGGCTAGTACAGGCTCTGCTCCGGGACTCTGTGGAATTCCCTGACATCGCTGTCCATATATGGACAGTGTGTCAGGGTCTTCTCAAGAGCGGAGTCCTGGGCAGAGCACTAGTATCGGCTCTGCTCCGGGACTCTGTGGAATTCCCTGACAGGAGTCCCAGTGATGTCATGAGCACAGCTGGAGTCCCAGGAAGAGCCTACTAGCGCTCTGCCCGGGACTCCAGCTCTGGGGTTGCCCCTGACATCCATGTCCATATATGGACAGAGATGTCAGGAGCAGAGCTGGAATCCGAGTCAGAGTGCTAGAAGCGGCTCTGCTCCGGGACTCCAGCTCTGGGCAAGCCCCTGACATCACTGTCCATATATGGACACTGATGTTAATGGCTTCCCCAGAGTTCCGGCGCAGAGCCTATACTAGTGCTCTGCTCCGGAACTCCAGCTCTGGGGTTGCCCCTGATATCACATTCCGGTCCAGGAGGATCCCCTGACGTCACTGTGTATGGACAGTGACGTCAGGGGCTCCAACAGTAAAGGAATCCCCAGCCAAAGTGTCGGCAACGCTCTGGCTGGGGATTCCACTCCTAGAGGGAGCCCCAATTAAGCTATATACTTGGGGTGTGTGTGGCATTATCTGCAGAGGGCACTGTGGCAGCATCTGCGGAGGGCACTGTGGCAGCAACTACGGAGGGCACTGTGGCAGCATCTACGGTGGGCACTGTGGCAGCATCTACGGTGGGCACTGTGGCAGCATCTACAGAGGGCACTGTGGCAGCATCTACAGAGGGCACTGTGGCATTATCTACAGAGGGCACTGTGGCATTATCTACAGAGGGCACTGTGGCAGCATCTACAGAGGGCACTGTGGCAGCATCTACAGAGGGCACTGTGGCAGCATCTACAGAGGGCACTGTGGCAGTATCTACAGAGGGCACTGTGGCAGTATCTACAGAGGGCACTGTGGCAGCATCTACATAGGGCACTGTGGCAGCATCTACAGAGGGCACTGTGGCAGCATCTACAGAGTGCATTGTGGCATTATCTACAGAGGGCACTGTGGCATTATCTACAGAGGGCACTGTGGCAGTATCTGCAGAGGGCATTATGGCATTATCTACAGAGGGCACTGTGGCATTATCTACAGAGGGCACTGTGGCAGCATCTACAGAGGGCACTGTGGCAGCATCTACAGAGGGCACTGTTTCATTATCTACAGAGGGCACTGTGGCAGCATCTACAGAGGGCACTGGCAGCATCTACAGAGGGCACTGTGGCATTATTTACAGAGGGCACAGCGGCAGCATCTACAGAGGACACTGTGGCAGCATCTACAGAGGGTACTGTGGCAGCAACTACAGAGGGCACTGTGGCATTATCTACAGAGGGCACTGTGGCATTATCTACAGAGGGCACTGTGGCAGCATCTACAGAGGGCACTGTGGCAGCATCTACAGAGGGCACTGTGGCAGCATCTACAGAGAGCACTGTGGCAGTATCTACAGAGGGCACTGTGGCAGCATCAACATAGGGCACTGTGGCAGCATCTACAGAGGGCACTGTGACAGCATCTACAGAGGGCACTGTGACAGCATCTACAGAGGGCATTGTGGCATTATCTACAGAGGGCACTGTGGCATTATCTACAGAGGGCACTGTGGCAGTATCTGCAGAGGGCACTATGGCATTATCTACAGAGGGCACTGTGGCATTATCTACAGAGGGCACTGTGGTAGCATCTACAGAGGGCACTGTGGCAGCATCTACAGAGGGCACTGTGGCAGCATCTACAGAGGGCACTGTGGCAGCATCTACAGAGGGCACTGTTTCATTATCTACAGAGGGCACTGTGGCATTATCTACAGTGGGCACTGTGGTATTATCTACAGAGGGCACTGTGGCATTATCTACATAGGGCACTGTGGCAGCATCTACAGAGGGCACTGTGGCAGCATCTACAGAGGGCACTGTGGCAGCATCTACAGAGGGCACTGTGGCATTATCTACAGAGGGCACTGTGGCAGCATCTACTACAAAGGGCACTGTGGCATTATATACAGAGGGCACTGTGGCAGCATCTACAGAGGGCACTGTGGCAGCATCTACAGAGGGCACTGGCAGCATCTACAGAGGGCACTGTGGCATTATTTACAGAGGACACTGTGGCATTATTTACAGAGGGCACTGTGGCAGCATCTACAGAGGGCACTGTGGCAGCATCTACAGAGGGCACTGTGGCAGCATCTACAGAGGGCACTGCGGCAGCATCTACAGAGGACACTGTGGCAGCATCTACAGAGGGCACTGCGGCAGCATCTACAGAGGACACTGCGGCAGCATCTACAGAGGACACTGCGGCAGAATGTACAGAGGACACTGTGGCAGCATCTACAGAGGGCACTGTGGCATTATCTACAGAGGGCACTGTGGCAGCATCTACAGAGGGCACTGTGGCAGCATCTACAGAGGGCACTGTGGCAGCATCTACAGAGGGCACTGTTTCATTATCTACAGAGGGCACTGTGGCATTATCTACAGTGGGCACTGTGGCATTATCTACAGAGGGCACTGTGGCAGCATCTACAGAGGGCACTGTGGCAGCATCTACAGAGGGCACTGTGGCAGCATCTACAGAGGGCACTGTGGCAGCATCTACAGAGGGCACTGTGGCAGCATCTACAGAGGGCACTGTGGCAGCATCTACATAGGGCACTGTGGCAGCATCTACAGAGGGCACTGTGGCATTATCTACAGAGGGCACTGTGGTAGCATCTACAGAGGGCACTGTGGCAGCATCTACAGAGGGCACTGTGGCAGCATCTACAGAGGGCACTGTGGCAGCATCTACAGAGGGCACTGTTTCATTATCTACAGAGGGCACTGTGGCATTATCTACAGTGGGCACTGTGGCATTATCTACAGAGGGCACTGTGGCATTATCTACATAGGGCACTGTGGCAGCATCTACAGAGGGCACTGTGGCAGCATCTACAGAGGGCACTGTGGCAGCATCTACAGAGGGCACTGTGGCAGCATCTACAGAGGGCACTGTGGCAGCATCTACTACAGAGGGCACTGTGGCATTATATACAGAGGGCACTGTGGCAGCATCTACAGAGGGCACTGGCAGCATCTACAGAGGGCACTGGCAGCATCTACAGAGGGCACTGTGGCATTATTTACAGAGGACACTGTGGCAATATTTACAGAGGGCACTGTGGCAGCATCTACAGAGGGCACTGTGGCAGCATCTACAGAGGGCACTGCGGCAGCATCTACAGAGGGCACTGCGGCAGCATCTACAGAGGACACTGTGGCAGCATCTACAGAGGGCACTGCGGCAGCATCTACAGAGGACACTGCGGCAGCATCTACAGAGGACACTGCGGCAGCATGTACAGAGGACACTGTGGCAGTATCTACAGAGGGCACTGTGGCATTATCTACAGAGGACACTGTGGCAGCATCTACAGAGGGCACTGTGGCAGCATCTACAGAGGGCACTGTGGCAGCATCTACAGAGGGCACTGTTTCATTATCTACTGAGGGCACTGTGGCATTATCTACAGTGGGCACTGTGGCATTATCTACAGAGGGCACTGTGGCATTATCTACATAGGGCACTGTGGCAGCATCTACAGAGGGCACTGTGGCAGCATCTACAGAGGGCACTGTGGCAGCATCTACAGAGGGCACTGTGGCAGCATCTACAGAGGGCACTGTGGCAGCATCTACAGAGGGCACTGTGGCATTATCTACAGAGGGCACTGTGGCAGCATCTACAGAGGGCACTGTGGCAGCATCTACAGAGGGCACTGTGGCAGCATCTACAGAGGGCACTGTGGCAGCATCTACAGAGGGCACTGTGGCAGCATCTACAGAGGGCACTGTGGCAGCATCTACAGAGGGCACTGTGGCAGCATCTACAGAGGGCACTGTGGCATTATCTACAGAGGGCACTGTGGCAGCATCTACAGAGGGCACTGTGGCAGCATCTACAGAGGGCACTGTGGCATTATCTACAGAGGGCACTGTGGCAGCATCTACAGAGGGCACTGTGGCAGCATCTACAGAGGGCACTGTGGCAGCATCTACAGAGGGCACTGTGGCAGCATCTACAGAGGGCACTGTGGCCTTATCTACAGAGGGCACTGTGGCAGCATCTACAGAGGGCACTGTGGCATTATCTACAGAGGGCACTGTGGCAGCATCTACTACAGAGGGCACTGTGGCATTATATACAGAGGGCACTGTGGCAGCATCTACAGAGGGCACTGGCAGCATCTACAGAGGGCACTGTGGCATTATTTACAGAGGACACTGTGGCATTATTTACAGAGGGCACTGTGGCAGCATCTACAGAGGACACTGTGGCAGCATCTACAGAGGGCACTGTGGCATTATTTACAGAGGGCACTGTGGCAGCATCTACAGAGGACACTGTGGCAGCATCTACAGAGGGCACTGTGGCATTATTTACAGAGGACACTGTGGCAGTATCTACAGAGGGCACTGTGGCAGCATCTACAGAGGACACTGTGGCAGCATCTACAGAGGGCACTGTGGCAGTATCTACAGAGGACACTGTGGCAGCATCTACAGAGGGCTCCGTGGCACTATCTAAAAAGGGGCTGCCCAATCTTGACATTTGTGTGTCTGCCAAGCGCTGCCAACTGAGCCGCTGGACTGCATTTGGCGACACAAACTGGAAAACTGGATTGTTGAAATAAGCACGTGGAGAAATCTCGCAAATTTTAAACCTAGCGCTATTATTATAGTAATGTAGTGTTATAGTAGATCAAATAACTAATTGATTAACAATAATTTTGTATTGTATCAAATTTGAAAGTAATCCGGCCCGTCAACTTCACATTTTTTCTATATGTGGCCCACTTACGCGACCGAGTTTGAGACCCCTGCTTGCCCCCACAATAGTGATACCTTGTAAAGTTTTCTGTGATATATAAATATATAGTAAAGTCGTTTCTACAGCAGTGACAGCCACAGTGTCTTCAAAGGGACTCCGTATCTCCCCATAATTGCCCGTGACAGGTCACTGCTTTCATTTTCCAAAGCTCCACTGAAAAATAAAAAAGTGGAATCTGATTGGTTGCTACGGGCAACTACTCCACTTTTTCCTTGCAATGGTTTTGATACATCTCCCCCTTTAACTTTTGGGACAACAAGAACTGAATGTCACATTCTGTGTAATGAATGAATAAAGACTGGAGCCCACATGTTACGTGGCAAGATTTCCAAAGATTTTGATGCTGAGAAAAAGTTAGGCAAAACAAAAAATATCATGCAGCCATTTAAAACCCGGAACTGCAACTATACTAGCTGAGGTGCCAACTATCCACACAAGGATGGCATCGAATTTGCTAGAACTGATCTGACATTACTCTGCATGTCTAGAAGCGATGACATATGGCGACTTGTTGTACTGCTTGGAAACGAATGACTCCTTCCTGTCAACAGCAATTTTAATACGTATTTTTAAAGTTCCGTGTATTGCTCGTTTGTGATAAAGTTATTTTAAGAAAAAAAAAAAGAAGCTTAAACTTTCATGAAACTACAGCTCCCAGAAGTCAAAGTACAAGGTTCAGAAGAACAGAGCATGCGCCTTACAGTTTTTAGTCCTCCCCCCTCAAGGACTGTCCTATGGGCTTATACTTACTGCACGAAGTGGGCGCGGCACGGTTAAGGTTTCTCAACGTTGATGATATCATGCATGCGCAGTGCGTCTCAAGCAAACACGGTTTTCATTTCGCACAAGCGCAGTCGGTTACGAACTGTGAGCAAGGGGTGCGCACGACAAGTGACGTAAGAGCGCTGACCCGGAGGGGGAGCTCCGCGCCTGCGCAGTGCCGCATACAGAAAGCGGACTGGCTGACGGACGGATGCCGGGAGGGCCGGAGCCGCGGGGCCGCCCGAAGCGGGCAGCAGGGGCCGAGGGGGCGGTCGTAGAAGATGAAGTTGTGACCGGGGGCTCCTCCCGCCGAAGGAAGGCGGAGTGTCCGCGGAGGAGGAGAAGCCGCCGAGAAATGCCTGGGGAGGAGGAGGAGCTAGGTCTTGGGGGCAGGCACAGGTGAATGACGTCATGGCCGGGGGTCTGCTCTCTTAGCTCTATAACAGAGTGGTCGACAGGGAGGCGAAGGGGGCGTGACACTTGACTAAAGGGGCATGAAAAGTTGATATGGGCGGGGCCAATTGTTATTAACATATTGGGCGGGGCTTGGCCACTCATTTGCATGTGGGAGTGTTTCTGTGCTGGAATTAAATATGTTCTATCACTAAGTATATGAGGCGTGGTGTCAGGGGGCAGAGCTGAGGACCGGTGTCAGGGGGCAGAGCTGAGGACCGGTGTCAGGGGGCAGAGCTGAGGACCGGTGTCAGGGGGCAGAGCTGAGGACCGGTGTCAGGGGGCAGAGCTCAAGACTGGTGTCAGGGGACAGAGCTGAGGACCGATGTCAGGGGGCAGAGCGGAGGACCGGTGTCAGGGGGCAGAGCTCAAGACTAGTGTCAGGGGGCAGAGCTCAGGACTGGTGTCGGGGGGCAGAGCTCAGGACTGGTGTCGGGGGGCAGAGCTCAGGACTGGTGTCGGGGGGCAGAGCTCAGGACTGGTGTCAGGGGGCAGAGCTCAGGAGGGGTGTCAGGGGACAGAGCTCAGGAGTGGAGTCAGGGGCAGAGCTCAGGAGTGGTGTCAGGGGGCAGAGCTCAGGAGTGGTGTCAGGGGGCAGAGCTCAGGAGTGGTGTCAGGGGGCAGAGCTCAGGAGGGGTGTCAGTGGGGCAGAGCTGAGGAGTGGTGTCAGTGGGGCAGAGCTGAGGAGTGGTGTCAGTGGGGCAGAGCTGAGGAGTGGTGTCAGTGGGGGCAGAGCTGAGGAGTGGTGTCAGGGGGGGCAGAGCTCAGGAGTGGTGTCAGGGGGGGCAGAGCTCAGGACTGGTGTCAGGGGGCAGAGCTCAGGAGTGGTGTCAGGGGGGCAGAGCTCAGGAGGGGTGTCGGGGGCAGAGCTCAGGAGTGATGTCAGGGGGCAGAGCTCAGGACTGGTGTCAGGGAGGCAGAGCTCAGGACTGGTGTCAGGGGGACAGAGCTCAGGACTGGTGTCGGGGGCAGAGCTCAGGAGTGGTGTCAGGGGGGCAGAGCTCAGGAGGGGTGTCGGGGGCAGAGCTGAGGAGTGGTGTCAGGGGGGCAGAGCTGAGGAGTGGTGTCGGGGGCAGAGCTGAGGAGTGGTGTCAGTGGGGCAGAGCTCAAGACTGGTGTCAGGGGGCAGAGCTGAGGACTGGTGTTGGGGCAGAGCTCAGGACTGGTGTCAGGGGGCGCAGAGCCCAGGAGTGGTGTCGGGGGCAGAGCTGAGGAGTGGTGTCAGGGGGGCAGAGCTCAGGAGTGGTGTCAGGGGGGCAGAGCTCAGGACCAGTGTCGGGACAGAGCTGAGGACCGGTGTCAGGGCAGAGCTGAGGAGTGGTGTCAGGGGGTAGAGCTCAGGACTGGTGTCAGGGGGTAGAGCTCAGGACTGGTGTCAGGGGGTAGAGCTCAGGAGTGGAGTCAGGGAGCAGAGCTGAGGAGTGGAGTCAGGGAGCAGAGCTGAGGAGTGGAGTCAGGGAGGCAGAGCTGAGGAGTGGAGTCAGGGAGGCAGAGCTGAGGAGTGGAGTCAGGGAGGCAGAGCTGAGGAGTGGAGGCAGAGCTGAGGAGTGGAGTCAGTGAGGCAGAGCTGAGGAGTGGAGTCAGTGAGGCAGAGCTGAGGAGTGGAGTCAGGGAGGCAGAGCTGAGGAGTGGAGTCAGGGAGGCAGAGCTGAGGAGTGGAGTCAGGGAGGCAGAGCTGAGGAGTGGAGTCAGGGAGGCAGAGCTGAGGAGTGGAGTCAGGGGGACAGAGCTGAGGTCAGGGGGCAGAGCTCAGGAGTGGTGTCGGGGGCAGAGCTCAGGAGGGGTGTCGGGGGCAGAGCTCAGGAGTGATGTCAGGGGGCAGAGCTCAGGACTGGTGTCAGGGAGGCAGAGCTCAGGACTGGTGTCAGGGGGGCAGAGCTCAGGACTGGTGTCGGGGGCAAAGCTCAGGAGTGGTGTCAGGGGGGCAGAGCTCAGGAGGGGTGTCGGGGGCAGAGCTGAGGAGTGGTGTCAGGGGGGCAGAGCTGAGGAGTGGTGTCGGGGGCAGAGCTGAGGAGTGGTGTCAGTGGGGCAGAGCTCAAGACTGGTGTCAGGGGGCAGAGCTGAGGACTGGTGTTGGGGTAGAGCTCAGGACTGGTGTCAGGGGGCGCAGAGCCCAGGAGTGGTGTCGGGGGCAGAGCTGAGGAGTGGTGTCGGGGGGGCAGAGCTCAGGAGTGGTGTCGGGCAGAGCTGAGGACCAGTGTCGGGACAGAGCTGAGGACCGGTGTCAGGGCAGAGCTGAGGAGTGGTGTCAGGGGGTAGAGCTCAGGACTGGTGTCAGGGGGTAGAGCTCAGGAGTGGAGTCAGGGAGCAGAGCTGAGGAGTGGAGTCAGGGAGCAGAGCTGAGGAGTGGAGTCAGGGAGGCAGAGCTGAGGAGTGGAGTCAGGGAGGCAGAGCTGAGGAGTGGAGGCAGAGCTGAGGAGTGGAGTCAGTGAGGCAGAGCTGAGGAGTGGAGTCAGTGAGGCAGAGCTGAGGAGTGGAGTCAGTGAGGCAGAGCTGAGGAGTGGAGTCAGGGAGGCAGAGCTGAGGAGTGGAGTCAGGGAGGCAGAGCTGAGGAGTGGAGTCAGGGAGGCAGAGCTGAGGAGTGGAGTCAGGGAGGCAGAGCTGAGGAGTGGAGTCAGGGAGGCAGAGCTGAGGAGTGGAGTCAGGGGGACAGAGCTGAGGTCAGGGGGCAGAGCGGAGGACCGGTGTCAGGGGGCAGAGCTCAAGACTGGTGTCAGGGGGACAGAGCTCAGGACTGATGTCAGGGGGACAGAGCTCAGGACTGGTGTCAGGGGGCAGAGCTGAGGACCGGTGTCAGGGGGCAGAGCTGAGGACCGGTGTCAGGGGGCAGAGCTCAAGACTGGTGTCAGGGGGCAGAGCTCAGGACTGGTGTCGGGGGGCAGAGCTCAGGACTGGTGTCAGGGGGCAGAGCTCAGGAGGGGTGTCAGGGGACAGAGCTCAGGAGTGGAGTCAGGGGCAGAGCTCAGGAGTGGTGTCAGGGGGCAGAGCTCAGGAGTGGTGTCAGGGGGCAGAGCTCAGGAGGGGTGTCGGGGGCAGAGCTGAGGAGTGGTGTCAGTGGGGCAGAGCTGAGGAGTGGTGTCAGGGGGGGCAGAGCTCAGGAGTGGTGTCAGGGGGGGCAGAGCTCAGGACTGGTGTCAGGGGGCAGAGCTCAGGAGTGGTGTCGGGGGCAGAGCTCAGGAGGGGTGTCGGGGGCAGAGCTCAGGACTGGTGTCAGGGAGGCAGAGCTCAGGACTGGTGTCAGGGAGGCAGAGCTCAGGACTGGTGTCAGGGAGGCAGAGCTCAGGACTGGTGTCAGGGGGGCAGAGCTCAGGACTGGTGTCGGGGGCAGAGCTCAGGAGTGGTGTCAGGGGGGCAGAGCTCAGGAGGGGTGTCGGGGGCAGAGCTGAGGAGTGGTGTCAGGGGGGCAGAGCTGAGGAGTGGTGTCGGGGGCAGAGCTGAGGAGTGGTGTCAGTGGGGCAGAGCTCAAGACTGGTGTCAGGGGGCAGAGCTGAGGACTGGTGTTGGGGCAGAGCTCAGGACTGGTGTCAGGGGGTGCAGAGCCCAGGAGTGGTGTCGGGGGCAGAGCTGAGGAGTGGTGTCAGGGGGGCAGAGCTCAGGAGTGGTGTCGGGCAGAGCTGAGGACCAGTGTCGGGACAGAGCTGAGGACCGGTGTCAGGGCAGAGCTGAGGAGTGGTGTCAGGGGGTAGAGCTCAGGACTGGTGTCAGGGGGTAGAGCTCAGAACTGGAGTTAGGGGTCAGAGCTGAGGAGTGGAGTCAGGGAGCAGAGCTGAGGAGTGGAGTCAGGGAGGCAGAGCTGAGGAGTGGAGTCAGGGAGGCAGAGCTGAGGAGTGGAGTCAGGGAGGCAGAGCTGAGGAGTGGAGTCAGTGAGGCAGAGCTGAGGAGTGGAGTCAGGGAGGCAGAGCTGAGGAGTGGAGTCAGGGAGGCAGAGCTGAGGAGTGGAGTCAGGGAGGCAGAGCTGAGGAGTGGAGTCAGGGAGGCAGAGCTGAGGAGTGGAGTCAGGGAGGCAGAGCTGAGGAGTGGAGTCAGGGAGGCAGAGCTGAGGAGTGGAGTCAGGGAGGCAGAGCTGAGGAGTGGAGTCAGGGAGGCAGAGCTGAGGAGTGGAGTCGGGGGCAGAGCTGAGGAGTGGTGTCGGGGGCAGAGCTGAGGAGTGGTGTCAGGGGGCAGAGCTCAAGACTGGTGTCAGGGGGCAGAGCTGAGGACTGGTGTTGGGGCAGAGCTCAGGACTGGTGTCAGGGGGCGCAGAGCCCAGGAGTGGTGTCGGGGGCAGAGCTCAGGAGTGTTGTCAGGGGGGGCAGAGCTGAGGAGTGGTCTCAGGGGGCCAGAGCTCAGGAGTGGAGTCGGGGCAGGCTTAGGACCGGTGTCAGGGGGGGCAGAGCTCAGGAGTGGAGTCAGGGGGGCAGGGCTCAGAAGTGGTATCGGGGGCTGAGATCAGGAGTGGTATCAGGGGGGCAGAGCTCAGGAGGGGTGTCGGGGACAGAGCTCAGGAATGGTATCAGGGGGCAGAGATCAGGAGTGGCGTCAGGGGGCAGAGCTCAGGAGTGGTGTCAGGGGGCAGAGCTCAGGAGTGGTGTCGGGGCAGAGCTCAGGAGTGGTGTCAGGGGGCAGAGCTCAGGAATGGTATCGGGGCAGAGATCAGGAGTGGTGTCAGGGGGCAGAGATCAGGAGTGGTGTCAGGGGGCAGAGCTGAGGAGTGGTGTCAGGGGGCAGAGCTGAGGACTGGTGTCAGGGGGCAGAGCTCAGGACTGGTGTCAGGGGGCAGAGCTCAGGACTGGTGTCGGGGCAGAGCTCAGGAGTGGTGTCAGGGGGCAGAGCTCAGGACTGGTGTCAGGGGGCAGAGCTCAGGAGTGGAGTCGGGGGGCAGAGCTCAGGAGTGGAGTCGGGGGGCACAGCTCAAGCCCTATGCCAGGGACTATTTATCATGTAAATACTGTGTGTAGCCATAGAACAGTAGGTGAGCCGGTCATACTTGTGTCGAGCGACGTCAGCTTTTAACAAGTTGCAGCAAAGCATTGTGGGACATGAATTAATAAGATTGATTTTCATTTACAGCTACCTGGAGGAAGAAATGTTAGCTCATAAAGGTAGGTGTGACCTTGTAGCGATGCCTTGTCCAATATTGCATGAGGAAGCTATGGAAATACTCCCATGCCAATTCTGCCAGTTTTCCTCACCCACCCTGAGCCATGGGGATGCTTAGACGGAAGCCTAGGCAGATGCCGGGACATGGATGGGCCCCCATATTCTCAGGCTTTCGATAAAAATTAGTTTCTGGATGACAATACCACATGTCCCTGTACGATCATTGTGTGTCTGGTTACGAGCCGGCCAAAGATCTGCACGTCTACACCAACTAGGATTTACTTTACAACACTTTAAAAAAAAAAGTTTGGCTTTGGGCATATATTGGGCATGTTCTGAATTTAAATTTTTCAGTCAATCGGCTATTTTATGACATCCAGTTGTCACACTCCAGGCACACAAAAACAATTGCCTGCAGCCATCGGATGGATTGGCATGGCCGTGGTACAGTGCCCTGTCTGTATTATCAGCCCGTTCTGTCTTGTGGAAGGATTGAATCTGATAATAGGATTGTAGAATTGGTATTTCATTGCACTTTACCATTTGGATGAGAATTGGGGCAATGTGAATATTCAATTGCCTGGTCTAGGGGTCCTTTTATATTGATCATCGCCCGTCCTCATACATTTCTATCATGTCGGCAGAGCGTCTCCCTGTTTACACCCCAAGATGTGCCGCCGACAACGATAATATCTTTGGCTGCATAGAAGATGCGATCAGCCGATGATTGAGCGTTTACTTGTACATCGGCTGATCTGCTTACATAGGGCAATGATTGGGAACGAGGGCTCATATGAACGCTCGTTTGTCCGATCCTTGGCCTTAAACGCGTTATGTGGGGACCAAAAATGATTATCAGTGTAGTCACGTGAGTATGGGAGACCTGGATGGTTTTGAGGGAAGGTGTCCTGCGCATCACACGCTCAGAGTCCCCTACCTTGGAGCTCATCTGTAAGTCGGAGCCTGACCCCGATGATCTAGTTTATGGTAAGAAAATGAAAGCAATAGACCCAGTCGTGCATTTAAAGGGGTTATGTGGGGGCCAAAAATGATCAGTGTAGTCCCTGCAGTATGTGATACACTCGCTAATATACATTCCGGTCCCCCGTCGCGCTGATTCTGAGATTTTCATAGATTTTTATAGCGCTGCCGGGAGACTGGAAGTCTAGTTGCACAGTCTTATTTGATGATGATACGATTCTTTGTCATGTGACCGATCCCTCTGTATTCCATGTATAAGCAGGAGCAGTAATTCCACGAGTTCATAGAACACAGCACGCTCAGTCATGTGACAAAGAGTTGATTTGTCATCAAAGAAGACTGTGCAACTGCAATTCCGGTCCCCCGGCAGCGCTATAAATATCTATGAAAATCTGAGAATCCGTGCGACATGGGACTGAAATGTATATTAGCCAGTGTACTCACATACTGCAGTGATCATAATTTTTGATCCCCAGCTAACCCCTTTAAAGAGAACCTGTCACCAGCCCAAAAAACTGCAGCTGACATCACAGTTAGATTGCAGGCACCTCACAGATTCTGACGCTTTTTATTTTTTTCTTCTAGCCGCCACCGTTCCTGAGATATATCGAGGCCGTTAGTTTTGGTGTTCAATATGCAAATGAGGCCTTTGACTGTCAAGTGGGCGGTAACACCTGTCACTTGATAAGGGTTAACCGCCCACTTGACAGTCAAAGACCTCATTTGCATATCAGACACCACAACTAACAGCCCCGATATCTCAGGAACGGTGTGGACTAGAAGAAAAAAATAAAAAGCGGAAGAATCTGTGAGGTGCCTGCAATCTAACTGTGATGTCAGCTGCAGTTTTTTCGGCAGGTGACAGGTTCTCTTTAAGGGAACCCATTTAGGATAGATCAGGCTGTAAAGATGTGTCCTCCCTTAACTTATCTTTAAAACAGATATATCATATGGCGTAAGATGTTAAGCAAAGATGTAAAAAAAAAAATGTATACCTCCGACAGATGCCCCTTACAGACACCATCCCTTGGCTTTCTATTGCCAATACACTCATGTTAAAAAAAAGAATACGCTTATTGTTTTTTTTTTTACTGTATGTCGTGAGATTGTATTGAATTGGTACCATGACAAACTGTATAACTTAACGCAGCAGCTTACTTGTAAACTCATAAGATTATAAGAACAATAATTATAAGACTAAGGCCAAATTCAGACGACCGTGGTATACGTCCATGTGACGACTGTTAAAACAACGGCCGCCAAACGGACGCATGTATTTCATTGGGCCGTTCACACGCACGTTGTTTCGTCGGACCGCATGAAGGGTCAGTTGAAAAATAGAACATGTCCTATTTTGTTCTGTTTTCACGGATCCCTCCATAGACTCAAGTCTATGGGGATCCGTGAAAACGGGGGCAACACGGTCGTGAAAAACGTCTGAATTTGGCCTAAAGGGTAGCTCACAGACTGTTTTGTAGGCAGAAAAAAAACTGTGAATTATTTTTTTTGAACTGCCAGCACTTTTCGCAGCGTTTTGTGGCCGTGAATCTAATGCAAGGATTGCGGGCAAAAACACCACACCAAAACGTTCATAAATTGACCGCAACGTAGCCGCCCTGTGTAAACATAGCCAAAGCATCCAGAACAGAATTATGTGAATTCAAATGTTCCAGTGGACGTGGACCATGAGGATGTATTCCAACATTGCGGTTTCGCGGCAATTTTCTGTGATTTTTCAATGCGGTTTTACAGGTATGTTTCACCTGTAGAGCCGCAACCGCATCGAAAAACGCAAAAGTATAGCTGAGCAGACAGGGGAAACAAGATGGGACTATATAGTAATCGGTTAGAGGGGAAAGAGACTTATTCTGCTAAGAGCCCCTCTCCCATTAGCACAGTTTAGCAACAGCACCAAGGGGGACTCAGAGAAGCGAAAAATTATGATTTATTTTTTTTTTTTTTTTTAAATTCTAATACTAGAAACAGCGCAAATTATTTTAAAACCTACTAAAACTTTTGGTCAAGTTCATGTGTGAAGTTGTGTAATATTCTGTTCAGCTGACAACCAAAATAGCCCCCCTTACAGCTTTCACAAGGATTGTTGCCAAAACCAAGTGACAAACCCTGTGGCAGCTGTAATGGCAGTAATATTGGTTTCTCAGATTTCAACAGAGTAACTTATAAGTGGCTGAATATCATTTTTCACGTTATTTTCTGTACTTTACCATAAAAAATATAAATTGGGACTCTGGTTGCTACGGGCAACAAGGCCTCTTTGTATTTTTCTCCAAGACTTTACGCTTTGATACCGAAAGCCCCAAGTTTTTAGCGGCCAATAATTTTGTGATGTTACCTATGAATGTTGTGTGTTTCCTCTCACGCTTTCCATCTCTTTGCCTCACCCCTCAGCACCAAAGTGTGAGGTGGAGGAAGTAGTGGTACAGGAGATAGAGCCCCCCATATTGATTCCCGATTCGCACCTGGAAGTTGTGGAGACCCGGACGGTTTTGAGGGAAGGTGTCCTGCGCAGCACACGCTCAGAGTCCCCTACCTTGGAGCTTACCTGTAAGTCGGAGCCTGACCCCGATGATCTAGTTTATGGTAAGAAAATGAAAGCAATAGACCCAGTCGTGCATTTAAAGGGGTTATGTGGGGGCCAAAAATGATTAGCAGTGTAGACACTCGCTAATAAACATTCCGGTCCCCCGTCGCGCTGATTCTGAGATTTTCATAAATTTTCATAGCGCTCCCGGGGGACCGGAAGTCTAGTTGCACAGCCTTTTTTGATGACGATACGACTATTCGTCATGTGACCGATCCCGCTGAACAGTAGTACACCAAACTATAATTTTTTATTGTTCTGTCGACCTAGCCGTATGAAGGCTTTTTTTTTTTTTTTTCGCGGTACGAGTTTTATTTTTTAATAGCACCATTTTGAGGTACTGCTGACGGAGCTGTGAAAAAGGAGATTTTTTTGCGGCATGAGTTGATGTCTTCTATGGTACCATTTTGGGGTACGTACGACTCTTTGATCACTTTTTCCGTTTTTTGGGAAGCCGGTATTGTATTTTTTCTATGGCGTTCACAGTTTAGGTTATATAACGTGATCGTTTTATAGTTCAGGGCTTTACGGACACAGACTTACAAATTAAATGTTGTTTTTTTTACATTATAAATATTGTTTTTACGTGTTTCCAACATTTGACGTACAGTTCCACCATAGCCGGGAAGGATGAGTATGGGGCGTGCTTGATTGGGGATAACTCTAATAGCGACTGCGGCATCAAAGCCGTTTAAAAGAGGGGACTGCCCCCCCTGTCAGGCCCTCACACCGCTCAATCGACGAAAAAAAAAAGTTATGGGTCTTAGAAAATGGCAACACCAAACAATTTTTTAAATATTTTATTTTATTTTTTTTGTAAAAGTTGTAAAACGTAAAAAACCAATATACATTTTAATATCGCTGTCATTTTTTTGACCTGCAGAATAAAGTTAACATTACGTTTTTACTGCACGGTGAATGCCGTAATTCTGAAAACCAAAACACAATTGGAAAAATCACTGGGTTTTTTTTCCCATTCTACCCCACAATTTTTTTTCCAATGCATTAGTTGATACAATAAACGGTGCCGTGAAAAATAACAATTACTCCGCAAAAAACAAGTCCTCAAATAGCTATGTCGACAGAAAAATAAAAAAGTTATGGAATGCGTGGAGGAAAAAACAAAAAAATGGCTGCAGCGGCAAGGGGTTAACGGGGAAAAAATTTTCTTGGTTTATTTTTTTTAATAATATGAAGCATTTTATTAAACTTTTTTTTAAAGAAAACATTTCAGTCCCACTAGGGGACTAGACTATGCGATTGGTTAATTGTTCATATAATACCCTGTATTATGCCTGTCACCATGATGATGACAGGCAATCTAATAGATGGCAGACCTGGGGTCTATTAGGCCCCCGGCTGTCATAGCAACCCATCCGCACATGATCATGGAGGGTGGGGCAAGAGGATGACAGAAGAAATCCCCTTAGCGTAACCACTTAGATGCCGTGGTCACTATTGACCTTGGCATCTAAGGGGTAAAATGTCCGGGATCAGTGCTGGATCCGATCCCAGCTGTTGCAGCAGGCTGACACCGCTGCCAATGGCGTGTTCTCAGCTCCTGAGCCATCATATGTACGCCAGTGTGCGCGAAGGCCCACCTGTTGATGATGAAAAGAAGCGTCATGGAGCCGGAAGTGGTTAAACTGATATGGGGGTTCAGGGGATAGAGGAGGAACGCCTATTAAAAGCAATGATCCCTATTGATATTAATAGCCACTGTGCAGTGCTTAGGCTTACCCTCGGCCAATATCAGCTGGGTGGTAGTGGGAATGATATATTGTGCCTGGGCACAGTAATTTGAGGCAACACAATAAGCATTGTAGGTGACTGGGTTTTGAACAAGCTGCTATTAATGTTTATTTTTTATGGTTTGCATTTTGCAGAGATCAATGAGGGACCGTCATCGTACACAGCTGGAATCAGGTAAGATGTCTGCTAGACCAGAGGTCCCCAATATTTTTTGCACCAAGGACCAGGGGGGGGGGGGTATCACGTGCATTACAAATCACCCGCCAGACTGCAATTAAATGGAAATAAAATAAAGAAAAAAATGTTTATAGGGTCAGTTCACACGTTGTGTAAATACTGCGGATTCTCCGCAACGGAATTAGTTGCTGGAAATCCGAAACATAATACAGTAGCAGCAAAGTGGATGAGATCGAACAAATCTCCTCCACACGCTGCTTAAATACTGAGCGGAAAAAAACGTTCAGAAACTGACGTGCGGAGTTTTAATCCGCAGCATGTCAATTGTATTTGTGTAAACGCTGCTTATTTGTTGCGGATTTTCCCCGTTGAACTCAATGAGAGGTAAAGCCGACAACAAATTGCGGTTGTTGCGTATATAGTGGCGTAATCGCTCCGGTTCCGCTGCGTAAAAACCCCCAAAAAATGTTATACTTACCCAGGCCAGCCTCAATCATAGGCTGCAGCGGTCTCCTGGGATGAAACGTCATCCCAGGAGGCCGGCCTGCTCCAGTTTTCCGCAGCGGACATTCTGGCCGAAAAACGTCACCACACTTTTTCGCCCGGAATTCGTCGCGGCCACCGGGGTGAATACTGGATACCGCGGCCCGGTACCAAATGATCCACGGCCTGGTATTGGTCCGCGGCCCGGTGGTTGGCGACCACTGTGCTAGACAAGGCTCATATGTAAACTTACCGATGTAGACTCCTCGTATTAGTCATAACACTTTCAGCTTATTCCTCTTGCCTTTGTGTGCTCTTCAGCGATGAGGAAGAAGAGGAAGAAGATGTGTTAGTAAGCGAGGAGGAGACTCCGTATAAAGATGACCCCAATGATGAAACATACAGACCCCCTCACATAGATAGGTATGGGACATTTACAGTTACGGTGTGCATACTCTCCTCCAGTGCGTCCATCTTCCACCACCTGTCTCCAGCTTTCATCTCCGTAATCCTCTTTCTTGCTTCCCCTTGCTGCCTTCTGCATCATCTCAGTGAGGATGACGAAGACGATGATGAAGATGAGTTAAGTGAGGAAGAAATTGGTTATAAAGATGACCCCAGGGATAAGAGTTATAGGCCGCAGCTGAACAGGTACATGTCGCTTGTGTTGTGCGTGCCTCTCATGCTATTAATACATCTTACTTTCATCTTGCTTAAATGGAAACTCCACGTTTCGTATAATATTTGTACAATTGTTCACGTTTAAATCGATAAAAAATGTTGAGTAACTTTCTTCACTTATTTTGTAACGATTTTGCAGAACTGTAGTAGTGTAACTAGAATATTTCACTATACATTAAAGAGGACATACGAGGCTCTTTTAACTCGTCGCGCCCGTCTGTCGAGGTTTCTGGCGCATTTCACAGCAACAATAGCGTGGCATCAAAAGAATGGGACCCTGGTAGACTCCATTAGAAGTCGATGGGGTCAGTTGGTCACCGTTTGGATCTGTTAATGGACGGATCTGGCACAGTATCGTGACTTTCATTATAAACGGAAGCCATGACGCCAGTGTAAACAGAGCCTAAGATCTCCATAGTATTGTGATTCAGAGGTGCCGTTGCAGAGGGTGCCGTTGCAGAGGGTGCCGTTTCAGGGGGAGCCGTTGCAGAGCGTGCCATTGCAGGGGGAGCCGTTGCAGAGCGAGCCATTGCAGGGGGACCGTTGCAGAGGGTGCCGTTGCATGGCGTGCCGTTGCAGAGAGTGCCGTTGTAGACCGTGCCGTTGCAGAGCGTGCCGTTGCAGGGGGTGCCGTTGCAGAGGGTGCCATTGCAGAGGGTGCTATTCCAACTGCTGAATGGTGCCGTGAACTTGTAACCATTTGAATTCTGTTCTTATTAGTGGGACATGGTAATTACAGCTTCTCCTGGCCTGATTGGCCCAAAGGCATCATGTGATCGCGGGCCATGGCACTTGTGTACCAAATAGAGTTGTAACCGTGACAATGTGTAATTAGCACACATATTTAGATAGCACCCAAAGCAAAATACTATGAGCATCTTCTAGATCCTCTTTATTAAAAGGGCCCCTAATGATAGATTCCAATTATAGACCTTAGGATTATGCACCTAAGTGTGGGGCGGAATAGGAGGAGAGTTAAATTATTTCAGTCCTTTACAAGGGGTTGTCTTGGCACGGGACAGTTTTTCATACTGATGACCGATCGGAGAGGGTTGGACGCCTCCGAGCACCAGATGTTTTGCAGCAGTCGGTGCCAGAAGCAGATGACTCCGTGCACTGCATAGCGGCCGTGCTGCAGTACTGTAGCTCTGCTCCTATTCACTGCAGCAGGGCCGCTATACTGTGGCCGCAGCAATCTCCTTCCGGCACGGACATCCGGTGCCCGGATGCAGCCGTAGCAGCTGGTCGGTGTTGGGTACGGGTGTCAGACTCGCACCGATCATATACTGATAACCTATCCTGTGTAATGTGTAGACACAGTGCCCAGGGCTGCAGCTCCACTGTATCTGTAACATGGCAGACAATGATGACAGCTTCCTGTTAGTGAATTAGGAAATAGGAGAGGTCTGCAGTACAAAGACTGTTCTTTGAAGGATAAGACTTCACAAAGGTGCTGTACATGGGAATCTAAAGGCCGATGATTGGGGGAACGGCGCGCTCGTTCCCAATCATCGACTCATGTAAAAGGGCCCAGCAATGAGATGTGATCAGTCGTTTGTCAACTGATCACATCTTTCGTTTGGTTCTAAAAATTATCGCTGTTTGGAGCACATCTTCCCGTGTAAACGGGATTTTCTCCCGACACTGATGCAAACTGTATGGAACAAGATCGTTCGTCCCATACAGTTCAATGATTGGTCCATGTAAATGGCCCTAAACAAGCAACGATCATCATCATCATCATCATCAATGGACGTTCTACAACATCGATGGACGTGCTGCATCATCAATGGACGTGCTACATCATCATCAATGGACGTACTACATCATCATCAATGGACGTACTACATCATCATCACTGGACGTGCTACATCATCATCAATGGACGTGCTACATCATCATCAATGGACGTGCTACATCATCATCAATGGACGTGCTACATCATCATCAATGGACGTGCTACATCATCATCAATGGACGTGCTACATCATCATCAATGGACGTGCTACATCATCATCAATGGACGTGCTACATCATCATCAATGGACGTGCTACATCATCATCAATGGACGTGCTACATCATCAATGGACGTGCTACATCATCAATGGACGTGCTACATCATCAATGGACGTGCTACATCATCATCAATGGACGTGCTACATCATCATCAATGGACGTGCTACATCATCAATGGACGTGCTCCATCATCAAGGAACGTGCTACATCATCATCAAGGAACGTGGTACATCATCATCAATGGACGTGCTACATCATCATCAATGGACGTGCTGCATCATGAAGGAACGTGCTACATCATCATCAATGGACGTTCTGCATCATCAAGGAACGTGCTACATGATCATCAATGGACGTGCTACATGATCATCAATGGACGTGCTACATCATCAATGGACGTGTTGCATCATCAATGGACGTGCTACAACATCAATGGACGTGCTACAACATCAATGGACGTGCCACGTCATGAATGGACGTGCCACGTCATGAATGGACGTGCCACGTCATGAATGGACGTGCTACAACATCAATGGACGTGCTACAACATCAATGGACGTGCTACATCATCAATGGACGTTCTACAACATCAATGGACGTGCTACATCATCAATGGACGTGCTACATCATCAATGGACGTGCTACATCATCATCAATGGACGTGCTACAACATCAAGGAACGTGCTACATGATCATCAATGGACGTGCTACATCATCAATGGACGTGCTACATCATCAATGGACGTGCTACATCATCAATGGACGTGCTACAACATCAATGGACGTGCTACATCATCAATGGACGTGCTACATCATCAATGGACGTGCTACATCATCAATGGACGTGCTACATCATCAATGGACGTGCTACATCATCAATGGACGTGCTACATCATCAATGGACGTGCTACATCATCATCAATGGACGTGCTACATCATCATCAATGGACGTGCTACATCATCATCAATGGACGTGCTACATCATCAATGGACGTGCTACATCATCAATGGACGTGCTACAACATCATCAATGGACGTGCTACAACATCATCAATGGACGTGCTACATCATGAATGGACGTGCTACATCATGAATGGACGTGCTACATCATGAATGGACGTGCTACATCATCAATGGACGTGCTACAACATCAATGGACGTGCTACAACATCAATGGACGTGCTACATCATGAATGGACGTGCTACATCATGAATAGACGTGCTACATCATGAAGATTTTCTTTTTCACTTAAAGGTCACTTTAGGGAAACCAGCAGTATTCCTTATGCTGCTTTGGTTGTGACTGGAGAGGATAACATGAAAGGGAGTTTTTCGTCAGATAGGCCCAATAACATTAAGGGCATTAAGTATATACAGTGAAAGTATAGGAGACGTAGATAATTACACCCACTAAAAAGTCTTCATTATGAAGACCACACATCCAGTCATTCTAGCTTAGCGCCGGCTTTCTCCTCTGATTATTCTCCGAGAGCTGGAAGGGTTCCTACCCACCTTTTTGATACTTTTAAGAGCATGTGTAAATGTTGGCCGCAAATTAGAGGGCCTCACTGAGGATAAGTTCCCTCAGCTGTCTTGTACAAGACCGAGTGCCACTCGGGCTGTTTTTCACGGCATCTGAGTGTCACTTGATAGTTTTCACGGACCCATTCACTTTAGTGCGTGAAAACGGACCCGACTGTCTCCGATCAGTGGAACGATAGAACATGTCCTATCTTTCCACGGATCACGGACGGGACTCGGGCGCCACACGTGGTCGTGTGCATTAGGGCTTATTCTTCTGCTATTTGCGTACTGTTACTACAAGAATTACACTGTGCATGGCAGTAACAAATAATTTTCCTACCCTCCTTCATTCTTATGCCGAGATTTATTTTTTTAGGTCCTCTTCTGGCTCCAGACGCCGAGGTCCTCGTACTAGAGAAGAGTCCGCCCCTGTGGAAGTAAAGATGGAAGTAAAGGAAGAGAATCCAGTCCCTGAGCCAGAAGCGCCTAGGAAGTAAGTGATATTATAATCTTGTTTTCTGTAATACTCCGGTATCTTGGATATAAATGTTTTAGTGCCCATGACCAGGCATTTTACCTTTTTGTGTTAGTGATACCTACTAAATATATTTAAATCACCTCCTAAATATTTTGACAACTAGAACATCCACAAAGGGATACTTAAGCATAGTCGATCTCATTGCTGATGGCCATCTATTTCATTGCAGTCCATTGGTCCCTGTTATCAGCCATCTCAGGCTGGGGAGAGACTTAAGGCTCTTTTACACGGGCCAATTATCAGGCAAATGAGCGTTCACAGAAAACCGCAAAATACGCAAGCTCGCAACCCACGTCAAGGGTCCTCACTGTCTTGCCAGTCCCTACACTAGAACTTTTCGTTCCCTATATTGAAGCAATTCACCGAAACATGGGTTGCGAGCTTTCGTATTTTGGCCAAAATATCAACTAATACCTCATGTTTATCATGTATACTTTTTTCAGGAGGCAGCCAGGCCTCGTAATGCTGGGGGACAATACTGTGCCATTGTCTGGTGTGGGTTCCAGGGCAGCCCGTCCGATCTAATAGTTTGGGCGTGACTGATAGGCCGTGATCCGGCAAGATACGCTGCGCTGTTTGACCGACACATTTTTTTGCAACTTTGGCTGTGTTCAGTGATAACACTGAGCAGCCACTCCCCTCGTGATTAGTGGGAGTGAATATCACTAGTAAATTGTACCTGAGCACTCTCCGCCATGTGTAGCGTTTGCGGCTTGTCTGCCTCCTGTTGGGCACTGGTGTTAACCTACCCGTTTAGTAAGTATGGTCTGTTTTTGTGTTTTTTTTGTATATTAGTATGTTTCATTTTTCGGTGAATTGCATCATAGTAATGACGCTCGTCCCCATACATAGCTCCTTGTTATAGGAGCAAAAGATTAACACTGCCCGTGTAAGGGGACCCTTAGATGTGATCGATATTAAGTTGATCCTGTGTGTCAGAGACACGCAGGACCCACTCTCAACCAAGCCGTCAGCTCAACTGAACTGACGGAATGGGCTGTGAGAGAACGAACGATACAACTTATAGGATACATAGAGCTGTCTCATTGATCGACGCTCGTTCTTATGGTTAAAATGGGCCGGTGTAAGACCCTTACTGTACTGTTTTCCTATTGTGATACTGACCAGAAGTCCAGAGAGATGTCTGGTTGCCTGTCACTACTTTACCTCGCTTATCTCCAGTTCTTGAGAACCCCCCCGGAATATTTACACACAATTATTCAACATCAACAGCTTATTTTAGAATTTGTGCTCTTTTGGTCTTACTGTCTCTTTCGTTTAACTTTTTGGAATGACGCTGCTTATAAACAAGTTAGTGATAAATTGCTCAAGTCAGTACGGAAATCTGGGCTTGTATTGACTCAAGATGGGAATGTCGATATTCTTCTGTATATCGTTTTCTTGAAGCAGTAATGGTTGTGATTTCACGGCGGTCGTAAGTGAAGCGTTTGGTGCTAAGCGGACTGGGTAGTTACAACAGAGACTCCAGGATCCCGACTTATTCACTTAATATATATGGAGCAGCTACTTGTATTTTCTCTGTGTTCGTTTAGTTTTAGGCCCCATGCACGCGGCCATGGGCATAATCACCATCCGCAATAACGGCGCAACCGCAGACAGCCACCTGCATTTTCAGCCCTTGCTCTCATATACAGTATGGGAGCACGGTCCGTAAAAAGCAAAAGATATGACATGTCCTATATTTTGCAGAGGCTTTCTACGGGCCGGACACCTTCCCGCAAATATACGGGAAGGTGTCCATGGTCAATAGAAGTGAACGGGTCCGTAATTACGGTCCGCAAAAATGGATAAATTCTACGGTCGTGTGCATGAGGCCTTAGCCTGTAGTTTATAATAATTCTATCCTTTGCTGGGACAGAAATACGCAGTCAATTTGAAGAAGCAGAACATGTGAGAGGGACACGGCAAAAGCGGCCTGAGCCTCGGATAAGACATGAGACGGATTTCAAACTACCAGAGCTGTGTCCTAATGGAGCAGTGATCATAGATCGTGGGAATGTAGGTTGGTTGATTGCGCAAATGATCCGTCAGATGAATATTTAGTTGGTCATTGGTGAGTTCACCTTAATCTGTGGGCAGAAATGTCTTGGTATGGATGGTTCATATCCCATCTTAGACATTTATGGCATATCCACAGGGTATGCCATAAATGTCTGATAGCCCTGGGACCCGCACCTATATAGAGAACGAGGATCTGAAGACCCCCGTTTCGCCTGGTGCAACGGCCGCTGACCACAGAATCCAGACAGGGACTAGTAGAGACAGGGTCGCACGCGCTGCTCTTTTTTTTTTTCCCTTCCAGAGACAGATGAGCTGTTTCCATAACTCCCAACAAACAGAATGGGGAGGGCAGCACACATGCGCATCCCTCTCTCCACCAGCCCCCACCAGGACTCTGCGGGCAGCAGCCGCCACACCCAGCGAAACGGGGGTTGGGAGATCCACGTTCTCGACATAGGTGCGGGTCCCAGAGCTATCAGACATTTATGGCATATCCTGTGGATATGCCATAAATGTCTAAGATGGGAAAATCCTTTTAATAAAAAGAAAGGTGACAAGCACCTAATACTGTAGTATGTAAACCCTTGTGGGAAGCTTTAAGGAAAAATTGCACTCGACTCTATAGCTCAGACAATGGGTGCTCTCAATAACCAAACTTTTTTTTTGGACCAACGGTTGTCGAAGTTTTCACTTTCCTGCTGCCATCGATTTTGTTAGTAGTGAAGTCTAGGAGTATGGAGGCGAAAATATCTGTCCATTTCTAATTAAACTATATGACCATAAAATAAAAAAATCAATACTGATAAAACCATATAAATGTGTCTCAAACTGGATAGTTGTTTTGTTAGGTCACTTCTATGTAGTGTGCGAAATGTTGCAGTTGCTAGTCGGATTCTCTTACCTGGTGTAAGTGCTGCAGACCGCTCCCCTACCTCTTGTTTTTCCTATAGCCCCCTGTTTTTTCTTTTCTCTTTGCATGTTCCCCCCAGCCCCCGGTTTGCTATGCCCACTTTGTAAAAATGTAAAGGTTTGGTGACAGGTGTGACGATAAAAAAAAGGCAACACTGAAGAACATTAATAGCACATAACTTTCTCCTTCATCGGGGGACACAGACCATGGGTATATGCTGTTGCCACTAGGAGGCTTGGCACTAAGAATTAAAAAAAAGTGGTTACCCCGTCTACAGGATATACCCTGCCTACAGACACTTAATTCAGTCTAAGGCACCATTCACATCACGATATTTCCTTATGTTTATCGTGTACGTTGGTAAAGCTCCTGACGTACACGATAAACGTGTTCATAGGGCTCCATTATCCTTTTGTTCTGTGTCGGGCTGGTATACGTCGGTATACCATTTTTTTGATGGATGGAATAGCGTGGTAGACTACACTTTTCCATCCTGAGGGATCCCACAAAAAAAACTTTGCACAGTATACATTTTTAACATTGGAGCTTATGTGTGACGGATGCAACTGTATGGCATCCGTCAGAGGTATATTTTAAAGGTATACCTCGGGGAGCTCCCGACATCACTGTCCATATATGGGCAGTGATGTCAGCGGCTTCTCCAGAGCCGGAATCCACGGCCAGAGCGTTGCCGATGTTCTGGCCGGGGACTCCGGCTTTGCAAAGCTCCTGATGTCACTGTCCATATATGGATAGTGACTTCAGGAGTTTTCCCAGGGACAGTTCACAGGCGACATATCCCACTGTATGTCATACAGTGTATGTTTTGGCCTTTCGTCGGGGGTGTACGTCGAAAGTCTTCCCGATGTATACCTCCGATGGAAGGCCAAAACGTGAAGTGAATGGGGGCTTACCTTAGTGTCTGTAGGAGGCAGACGCTCCTTCTGGTTCAGCAGGTTGCCAGGTTTTTTTCCACTGTAGGTGGTAAACAAGGATGACACTGCCCCCTGCTTTTCCTTTCTGTGGACGGCACATAGTATCAACTCCACAGCGCCATTATACCCCGGGCCAATGAAGACAAGAGGGCAAGCTCCCCTGTCACCCACCAGTCTAAGGGGCACCTCTTTTCTACTGCTCCCCACCAGTGTTCCGCCTCACCTGAAAGTTTCTCACTATGGGGGTGCACCTGCTGGTCTGCACGTTACTGAGAGCATATTGGAGCAGAGGGGTGAGTAAGGCAACTAACCCGCCCACTGCCCCGATTCGCTATGCCCACCGTCCCGATTTGCCGCGCCTACTGCACTTTGGTGGCTATGCCGTGCGTGCGCCCCGCCATGATGACTGGCTGAGACTAGTGCCAGGGGCATCCACAGGGTGATCCTCTCCGCTGGCTTTCTCTACTTCGCCCGCGGCTTTCACTGGTTTTTCCACAGTACTGTCTTGGCTATTGGTACTAGTCTGTGTTCCTGCTTTGCAGGCTGGGTCACCTGGCAGTGTCCAAGTGTGTGAATCCCCTCTCTAACTGCTCTTCTGGGATTAGTCACATGACTGCCGCTGTTCATGACATCCGCTGGCCTCTCTTGATGTTGAATGGCTGGCCTACCCCAGAATAAGGTCCGTCATACTACTTCTAAGAAGTCAAGTACTCATTGTTTTTTTCGACCTTTTGTAGGTTTACCAATCCCTTGTCCATCTGGCAACAGTCCCATCAGGACTCCAAGAACAGACCTACTTTCATACAAATTCCTCCCTGGTGCCCACTTCTCAGGCTACCAAAATCTGTACTGAAAAGATCAGGTGGGGGTGAGGCCTCTGCTCTTCAGGGGACATCTGACTCTCACAAATCTCGTACACTTGATTCAGGAGGTGGTATCCTCAGGATAGAAAATAGTTAACCAGCCTTACTCCCGAATGTTTCTTCTAGTCCACCAGAGCGACTACGTTTTTTTTAGACAATAGATTCTCTGCTACATCAAGTGGTCATGATCCCTGTGCTAGCAGACCAGAGATTCTAAGGTTTCTACTCACAATTTCCTTTTTGTACCAAAAAAGGACAGGTCAGTTCGCCCCATTTTGGATCTCAAACGACTGAACGCTTGTCAGAGTTTGTAACTTTCACATAAAGTCTCTCCATTCCGTCATTGCTTCTATGGACCAGGGGGAGTTCTTTGTTCTGTGGACATAACGGATGCGAACCTTACGTCCATATTTGCCAATCCCACCTGTCCTCCTTGGTCCCCCTCACCATTACTAATTTGTGGCGCGCTCATGTTCAACCTGGCAACAGCCCATCGGGTCCTCACCAAAATTCTCTCAGGGGTGATGGCACTTCTTCCAGCCAGGGGAGTTTTAGTCACCCTACTTGAACAACATTCTAGTAAAGTCTTAGTCTAGCCAGGACAACGTAGTTCCTCTCCGGATCACCTTGGATACATTGACCCCAGTTGGATCAATAATTGCTCCAAGTCCTGCCTGTCCCCTTCCGATGCCCTTACCTTTCTGGGCATAACCTTTGACCCTCGGTCGGCAAGAGGTTGTCCTCTCTTGGTGGCTTTTTTTAAGTGACCCTATCCATATAAAAAAAATTCCTGAAATATTTTGGTTTTCAAACTAGCCGCAGAATTGGCTGGCGCTTCCTGTTTTCTGCAGCTGACACCTTTAGGCCATGTTCACGCCAGGCGGATACTCTGCATAAAAACACACATCGGTCCTGGAACCCGCAGGGTGCAAATTGTCATGCAGTTTTTTTGGCGGAATATTTGTTGCGGGTTTTATCTCCCCAATGAATTTAATGGGAAAAACCCACAACAAAAAAAACTGAGATTAAATTTATGCTGCGGATTAAAAAAAAATTCAATTTCTGAGCGTTTTTTCCGCTTATTATTTACGCAGCATGTGGATGAGATTTGTACAAATCCCCTCCTTCCTGCTGCTACTGTATTATGCTGCGGAAATTTCCGCAATTAAATTAGTTGCCGAAAATCTGCAGTATTTATGTTAAATGTGAAAGGGTTTGTCCACGTGCAACGGATTTGCTGCAGAAAATTTCCGCAGCATTTCCGCATCAACTAGCAGACAATCCGCACCATTTCATGCGTTTTTTTACTGCGTGAAAATAATGCTGATTTTTAGTGCGTTTTTTTCAAGGACTGTCTGGTGGTGATATTTCTATTTCCTGTCATGTCATTTTCAACCCCTGTAAGAAATTCCGCTGCAAATTCCGCAGTACATCAGAAAAACGCAGGAAATCCGTCCACTTTCCGTAGCAATAATTGACATGCTGGGGAAATAAAATGACGCGCCGCAGGTAAATTTCCGGACTAAATTTTTTCACAGCGTGTAGATGACATTTGTTAAATCTCACCCACTTTGCTGCTACTGTATTTCGCTGCGTATTTTCCGTACGCAATTCCGGACGGAAGATTTGCATCAATTCCGTTACGTGTGGACGAACCCTTACAGTGTAAACTGGGATAGGGTCACTCTCAATGTTAAATTAAAAAAAAATAATAATCTTATTATTTCTCTTCAACATATTTAATTAATTAACCCCTTAGTGACCAGCCTATTTTAGGCCTTAATGACCAGGCTATTTTTTTGCGTTTTTCCATCGTCGCATTCCAAGAGCTATAACTTTTTTTACTTTTTGCGTCCACTTCGCTGTATAAGGTCTTGTTTTTTGCGGAACAAGTTGTATTTTTTGGTAGCACCATTTTGGGGTACGTATAATTTATTGATTAACTTTTATTAACTTTTTTGCAGGGGTAATGGAAAAAAAACCATACATTTTGCCACTCTTTCTTGCATCTTAGATTTACGCCGTTTACCGTGTGGTATAAATAACATAACTTTATTCAGTGGGTCATTACGATTGTGGCGATACCAAATTTATATGTTTTACTACTTTTACAGAGTAAAAACACTCTTTTTTCAAAATTATTTGTTTTTGTGTCGCCGTGTTTTAAGAGCCATCATTTTTTTATTTTTACGCTGATGCAGCTGTATGAGGACTTTTTTTTGCGAGACGACTTCTAGTTTTTTTTGGTACCATTTTGGAATACATTCGACTTTTTGATCACTTTTTATCACACTTTTTTGAAGGCAGGATGAACAGATAACAGCAATTCTAGCATTGCTTTTTATTTTATTTTTTACGGCGTTCACCGTGCGGGTTAAATAACGTAATCGCTTCATAGGTGGGGTCGTTACGGACGCGGCAATACCAAATATGTGTAATGTTTGTTTTTTTTTAAATTTAGTTTTTTTCATGTTAAAGTATTATAAAAGGGAAAAAGTGGGTTTTGAATTTTTTTATTATTAACTTTATTAAACTTTTTGATAACTTTATTTTTAGTCCCACTGGCGGACTTCACTTTGCGATCTTCTGATCGCTTTTATAATACACTGCAAAACTTCTGTATTGCAGCGTATTATTGCCTGTCAGTGTAAAACTGACAGGCACCTGCTAGGTCATGCCTCAGCCATGGCTTAGCAGGCATCCACTACAGGCAGACCTGGAGGACTTTGTTAGGCCCCCGGCTTTCATAGAAGCCATTGGCACCCTGCGATTGCAGGGTGCCGATGGGGTGAGAGACGGAGCACCCTCTGTCCAAAACCACTTGGATGCGGCTCTCGCCATTGAGCGCAGCATCAAAGGGGTTAAACGGGTAAAGGTCGATGTTGAAATCGATCCCACCCATTAGTTCAGGTGCCCGGCTGTCTTCAGGCCGCACGACACCCGCTCTAGCCGGCACAGGACACCCGTGCCGGGCTTATGTCACAGCGCCGTGAAAAGGCGTATTGGCGGTCGTTAAGGGGTTAAATCGAAATATATGCAAATTCTCTTTAAGAAAAGATCCTTGTTTACCTCAAATCTTGTTCCATATTAATTTACATTTTTTTTGCAGTTTTGGAAAAAAATAAAAATAAAACAGTATCTGGATCGGTTGCCCTTTCACCTTTTGAACTTTGCACTGTTCTCATTTGATCTTCGTTATGTTATTAGGTTTTTCCAAACCATTTTTTTTCTTCTCTCATTTTAAAGGAGAGGCCGTCGGCGCAAAGATGACAAAAGTCCAAGACTACCAAAAAGACGGTGAGTACGTGCTGGCATTAAAGGGGTCTGGGCTCTGACTACCCCCAGGTAGTTCCCAAAAATGTTTCTATTATTTTCTGGCGTGAAGAATTGTGCGTGTTCATACAAATTATTCACAAATTCGTTAAAGGGCTTGTCCAGGCTCGGACAACTAATGACCTATCGACCCGATAAGTTATCAGTATATGATCGGTGGGGGTCCCAACACCCGGACCGTGCACTGATCAGCTGCTATGGCTGTATCCTGTAGATAGGTCATCATTTATTCGTGCCTGGACAACCCCTGTGAAATAATAAGTGGTGGCTCAGTGGCCAGCATTGTTACCCGGCAGCACTGTAATCCAACTAAGGACGAGCTCTACATGGAGCCTGTATGTTCTCGCTGTGTTAGGGTGGGTTTCCTCCGGATACTTCAGTTTCCCGCCACATTCCGAAAAACAAAAAAAGGCGTCGTTTAATTGGCCCCCTCTGCAATTTGTTTACATGAGACATGGAAATTAGATTGTGAGCCCCATTGATGATCTTTGTACAGTGCTACGGGATATGTCGGCGCTATATGTGTAACACTCAAGATGTGGAATTCATTTGACTAGCTTTTCATGAGCGCTGCAAAAAAAACAAAAAAACGTTTCCATCTCCGGGTCACTTGCCGGACTGCCGTCTGATCAGCTCTTCTGAACCTACCAATGTTGGTCGGCTCCTCGTGTCTCTATTATCCAATTTGCTCATGATTGACGCACTTGATGGCATATTCACTCCTTAGGCCTCCTGCACACGGCTCTGGCTGTGTATACACTCCGCGATTACGGCTCGGATAGGCCGCAGTGTCATCTGCGGGCCGTCCGCAATCATGGACTGTGCACTAACAAGATGTGCGATGACTTCAATGAGCCCAGACCGCAAATGCGGACCGTATAATGACGTCATTTTTTGCGGTCCGGGCTTTGAAACCAATTGCAATTGCGGATAGTATACGGCCGCAAAACTACGGTCGTGTGCATGACCCCTTACATCCCCCTGTTTATCACCTGAAGCTCTAGGACCTATGATATTACTGGTTACCTCACCCTAAGGCCCTGTTCACACTGCTTTTTTGTATGCAGAAAAATACGCCTCAAAATTCCTGTAGATTTAGAACTGCCAGCGTTGTTCTTACGCTTTTTTTCTCCACAGCATTTTTTGTCCGCGGCCACTAGAACTAATGCAAGGACCGCGGACAAAAAAACGTTGTGGAGAAAACGCTCAGAAAGGAGCACCGCAGGTTTTTTCGGCCTCCCATTGATTTCAATGGGAGGTCAGAGGCGGAAACTAAAAGTGCCTGGGAAAAAAAACGCATCCCATTGAAATCAATGGGGGGCGATTACGGGAATTTTTTAACACTGATTCCGACGCGGTTTCCACATCAAGATTGGCACCAAAATACTGTGTTAACTGACCCTTAAGCCTTGTTCACACAAGTTTTTTTGACGCGGAAACCACCCTACAAAATGTCCAAAATCACCCCCCATTGATTTCAATGGGAAGCAGAGGAGCTTTTTTCCCCAGGCGGCTTTTGTCCTCTCACAAAGGTCAGAGGTTCTGCCTCTGACCTCCCACTGAAATCAATGGGAGGCAGAACAAACTGCGCTATTGGTTCCCCCAAAAACCGGAAACTTTACGGAACGGAAACCATTTGCAACGGAAGCATTACCAATGAAATCAATGGTAATGCAAACGGAAAGCTATGGTTCCATTCATGGGTTCCCCTGACAGAAAGGTGTAACGGAACCCATGAATGGAACCCCGGCGCAGAGGTGAACGAGGCCTAAATGTATCATTTTTCTATGACACTATTTCGGTTATACTATTCTGCGTATTTCAGGTCCTTTCATTATTGCCTTTATATCACAAGGTCTAGCCAGTGCCGCTTGTACATATGGAGATTTATGACTTATGTAACACCCTCCCCCCATATATTATAAGGGGGTTCAACTATTTTAAAGGGGTTGTCCACTTTTAATTTGTTTTATTAATTTATTTACAGTTCATGAAATTATACAGATTTCTAATATAAACGTATAAAGTTCTGCTCTCATACATTTCTTATATCCGTGTAGTTGCCTTTGTCTAAATAAAAAAAAAATGGTACAGCCCACAGATTAGTCCATAGTAATCCATCCATGGGATAACTGAATGGACTAAAGATGGCGTCAGTCATGTGACCCACAGCATGTGACCTCTGGCATTCAGGTAACACTGTCCTGGTATATAACAGGTTAATAATAGATGATTGAGGAGCAGAAGTTATAAAGTATTTCTACCTCCGGCGACATCTCATCATCACGTCCGTCCTGTCTGTGAGGAGCCGCTCTCACATTCTTCTCCTGTCTCCTCTGTGTGCTGTTTTTTATATTCAACTTTATTAACAACATCTCATAGAGACAGGCAGCCATTTTATACATCATATAGAGACAGTGAAGTAGTTGTTTATTATTATTCCACCATTAGTCCTATTCACGTAGCCCATGGATGTGTCCTCTATGTGGCCCCCAAAATACGTATGTCATGTAAGGCTCAGTTCACATCTTGTTTTTACTGTTCGTCCGACATGCACCATAGCGTGTACATTGATTTCTATGGTCACGACGGAGGCCCTAATAGTGGAGTTTATGCATACGTATTGTGTGCTGATGTGAACGGAGCCTAGCCCTGACTGCTAGGGATCACATAATGTGTGTGTGGGGGTCACATGACTGACGCCATGTTTAGTCCTATTCTGTTAGCCTGTGGATACATTACACAGGACTAATCAGTGGACTGTACCATTCTACTGTGACAGGGGCCTCATGTACTATAATGTATGTGAGCAGAATGTATAATACATGTATCTTAGAAAACTGTATGATTTCCTATTCTGCAAATAAGTAAAAAAAAACAAAACTGGACAACCCCTTTAACCCGTTCCCGACATTTGACGTATGGCTACGTCATAGCTGGGTAGGGGAAGTATGGAAAGGGCTCACGGAGTGAACCCGCTCCATACGATGCGGGTGTCAGCTGTATGTTACTGCCGACACTTCACAGTAACGAGAGCGATCCCGCTCCTTTAACTCGTTAATTGCCGCGGTCAATAGCGACCGTGGCATTTAAATAGTTAGAAAGAGGGGGCGACCCACTCTAGCAGCTCATCGCGCCGCCCGCAATGCAATCGCGGGGTGGCGATGGTTGCTATGGCTGCCTGGGGGCCTAATGAAGGCCCCCAGGTCCACCATCTTTGTGCTTCGGCAGGGCTTAATAGAATCACGATATACTGCAATACATTATAATTGAAGTATATAGTGCAAGCAATCTAACGGGGAAAAAAAAGGTTAAAAAAAAAATCATTTTCCCACTAGAGCATGGTAAATAAACAAATTAAATAAACGTAATTGGTATCGCCGCGCTGATAATACTAGTGAAAATTGTGTCCCAAAACTTTTCTTATTTTAAAAGTTATGAGCTTTTTTTTATATATGCAAATGAGGCAATACTAGCCAAAGGGGCGGTAACGCTGCTCTTTCTCTGTGGGTGGTGTCTTTGTTGTCTGTATGACGCTGTCCAATCAGAATCATACAGCTTCTCCCCTTACCCTGCACAGCGTGATCTACGCTTCAATCGCGAGATCACGCTGTGTTTACACTTCCGGCTCCTTCAACGCAGCGCCTCAGCGCTCATCCGGGGACCGTCTTCCTAGATGATACCAAAAACCGCTGCTGCCAAATGGGGATTCTGTACTTCGTATATGTTCTGGTACGGCTGCAAATGTTTATCTACGGCGTCATTTATAAAGAGTGGCGTTAAATACGCCAGTCTTAATCTAAAGTGCGCCAGGGTAAGATAATAAATTCAGCGCGTCTCTGGCAATCCTTGCATCAAAAAGTCAAATCTATGTTAGCTATGAGCGTGTAGATTTCCGGTATAAATTATAGTAAATTTGTCAGGCCGAGGGTGGCCCCGCCCCTGTAACTAAGCGCCACTCACTTTTCAGGAAGTGCCATAAGCAGCGTAAAAAAGAAAGTCGCCAAATTTCTGCGCAAAATGCTCATTTTCTACGCCAGAAAACTGGCAGAATTTGTTGGATAAATCCCTCCTTTGTCCTCGCAGCAAAGAAAATCCTAATTAGAGGCTGGGAATTTAATGGCAGGTTGCCCACTTTTTACGCATTGACATAATCTAGAGCGGGCCGTCCAGCAAAGCACAGTGCTGCTATTAGTACTGTAGAGGGATACTAACCAATCATCTCACCAGATTTCCTTAGTGTGCCAGGGAACCATCAGCTGTGTCTCCCTTGCATTTTGAGATATACCTGCGATTTGAAATGCAGGGAAGGCACAAATCATGTCCTCCCTGAACCCAGAAACGAAAAAGCACCCCCCATCCACCGTTTGTAACGACAACTAAGGTGCAGATTGTGCAGTGTCGCTTTTGAATTACATATATGATGTAATCCTGGACAGTAGCGACATATATCCCTCGAAAATTACTAAGCCCTCAGATTTCAGTGCGAAATCGGCAGTGAAAAAATGACATTTCACACGTCCAATTCGCACCCGTGCGGGACCGGAGTCTATTGAGGGATCCGCGAAAACGGACAAAAATAGGACATGTCCTATTTTTTCACAGGCCCTTCACACATTCCGTTAAAACAACATAGAAATACATGCAACCGTTTGACTGCCGCTAAAAAAACGGACCATTAATACGTTTGTCTGAATGAAGCCCTAAATGGCTCATTTCTGTTTTTTGTTTTTTTTCTCTCCTTTTCTTCTTAGGAAGAAGCCCCCTCTGCAGTATGTGCGTTGTGAGATGGAGGGATGCGGTACAGTATTGGCGCACCCCAGATATCTGCAAGTAAGTGAAAACCTCTGGCGAATATACGCTATATGCGGAGTATGGCAGAAAATGGATCACGCGTGATACCGCTTCGTGGCCTATAGTGAGTATTTTCCCTTTATTCCACAGCACCACATTAAGTATCAGCACCTTTTAAAGAAAAAATATGTGTGTCCGCATCCCTCATGCGGGAGACTTTTCCGCCTTCAGAAGCAACTGATGCGACATGCAAAGCATCATACAGGTAAATCTAATATTTCTCTTTCGTTTACCGGGATCATCCCTGTTAATCTGTATTTCTGTCTGTTACATTGCTTTTATTACTAGACCAGCGGGATTATATCTGTGAATACTGTGCTCGAGCATTCAAGAGTTCCCACAACCTGGCTGTACATCGAATGATCCACACCGGAGAAAAACCCTTACAGTGAGTGTCTGAACCCTCAAACCGTCCCTCACCATTGACTTGTAGTATCATCTGTTCACTGTTTTCTCATCTGTCCCCATCTGTAGATGTGAGTTCTGCGGTTTCACCTGCAGACAGAAAGCCTCACTAAACTGGCACATGAAGAAACACGACGCTGACTCTTTCTACCAGTTCTCCTGCGGAATCTGTGGGAAGAAGTTCGAGAAGAAGGACAGTGTTGTGGCCCACAAAGCCAAGAGCCATCCTGAGATTCTTATAGCTGAAGCCCTGGCGGCCAACTCTGGCTCTCTCATCACCACCAACAACGAACTGCTGGTGACGGAGACCCCTGCTACCACAGCCTCAGTTGTGCACGACGAGTTTGTACGCCCGCAAACCTTTCACTCTACCCATGGCGCCAAGGTTTTAGTTGCTTGCTCTGCCCCGCCAGCAGATGGACTGGGTGCTACAACAGAGGTTCTTATTGAGGATTCGGACTCTGCAGGACCCTAAGAGCACGAGAATACTCTCTCTTCACAGCACCTAGACTGTTTCCTTGCCCTCCTCCCCTCCCCCCCAGCTGGCTGGCTGTCTCATCCCTTCAGTGCTTTCCATCTGTCCCTGTAATATTTGCATACTCTAATGTCGGGCACGAGGTTTTGCCCCTGGTGTTCTCAACCAATTCTTTTTATCATACGAGTTCTCCGGTTTTGTTATCGCCAGTCCTCTGGTTTGCCATCCCTCCATCTTTTCTTTGCTTGTTTCCGCCTTTTTTGTTTTTCATCCCCTGTCCCTTCTTCCCTTCTCCTTTGGGTGCTGTGCTGTGCACTCTCACTGTATATAATATGTTTAAAGAATAAAAAAAAAGAGCTGTTATGTCTCACTATTGAACCCTATTCCCCCCCTCCCCCAAGCAAAGCTGCTAGTGTTACTTAGAGCGCTGCTTGCGGTCTCTTTGTACTCTGTGACCCATTGTCCGTATATATTTTTTTTCACTTGTTCATTTTTATCCCTCGTACGAGTGAAATTTTGCACTTTAGAGTGATTCAAAGAGGGTAGATTGCCATAGGCCCCACGCACACGACCGTAGCTTCTATCCGGATAATCTGCGGACCCATTAATTTCTCTAGACCACGGGCACCTTTTCCGTATATTTACGGATGTGTGTCCGGGCCGTAGAAATGATCCTCAAAATATTCTATTCTTGTCTACAATCGCGGCACAAACTTGCCCATAGAAGTCTATGGGAGCGTGCAATATTGCTGAAGCATTGCTATTGCAATTCCCCAAGAAAACTGCACCTTGAGCGATCATGTGACCTTTTCGACCTTGGGACGCGATGGTGACATCATTTGTAGCCTCCCTTTCTTTTTTGCGGATCTGTAAATACGGAGGCACTACGGACCGTATTTGCGGACAGCGTGCCAGATATTCGGATGACTACAGAGACGTATTTGCGGAACACTACGCTCTCGTGCATGGGGCCTTAGATGGTTCTTTTGGTCCTATCCCATTCACTGTCCCTTCTGCTTGCTTGCACTTATCCATAAATGCCCTTTACGTTTCAGTTGGTCGCCCAGTAAGGATTCTTCATCCTTTTAAGAAGCATTGGACCCTTATAAAGAGGATAAAACTGTACATTGCACAGTATTCATTCAGTTCATCTTCGGTTTAATCAAGTTCCATTGCTACGACATAGATCATTGCCGGTTTTCGGCACAGTTAATCGCCTTGTTTTTTGGCACCGTTTTTTCTAGCACTTTGACATTTTCATTAACTTCTTCATCCATTCAAACCTTGCACTTATACCTACTCTTCCTGTTCACTTTTTAAAAACTGAAGAAAAAAAATAGATTTGATTTACTCGTTTGGGTATTTTAGAGTTGGAGGTGTGTGTCTGCTTTCACTGTCGTCAGATGTTTGTGTCCCGAATGGGTGCGTTATGTGAGTTACAAGTTCAATTTCAGGCATGTGAAAATCAAGAGGAAAATGAAGTCCAGGTCTGAATATATATATATATAAATATATATATATAAATATATAGGTATATATTAAAAAAAAAAAAAAAGTGAACGTCATTTCGCCCGCATAGGTAACCCCCGGGCACCGTGAGCGCCAAAAACTGTTGTAAAACTTTTTGAAGTTGTTTCCTTTTTAGAAAAGTGCCCCCCTCTTTCTGACTACTTGAAGATATAAGCTGGCTGCTGGAGCTTTCTGATTGGCTCTTGGATGCCATACTATTTTGTATTCTGTTTGTATCGAATACAATTAAAAAAAAAGCACCATAGTTTGGTGAATTAATATGTGAGCTTTTAGGAAGCGAATCAACAGTCTGATTAAAGTTTTGATTTTTCACTTGCTAGGTGCAAAGGTTTTTTTGTTATAAAATTTTTGTATTTGCCATTCGTTTTATTCTGCTATCTTAAAGAAACCCGGGCAAAGGTTTGTGCATGTTTTCTTTTAATAAAGCACCTACCAACATAAATCAATGTGTCCTTTGTCCAATATCCCCACGGTTCTTACTATGCACACTTCTGCCTTAAAGAGGACAACCCAATTTCTAAAATCCGCTGATCACCGAGGGTCTTCTAGCTTAATACCCGCCTCCCCCTTTCCCTGGCAATAGGCCGGCATATAAACTAGGAATGTCCCAATGGGGCTACCCAATTAAAATGAAAGTTCACATTCCACCATCATCATGTTTTAGGGTCCAAAATTCTGCTGATTATTTTCATAATATATCTTTATAGGCAACGGTGCTTAGATTTTCGGATATAGAGCTCCAAAGCTCATGTGTGTGTGTGTGTATATATATATATATATATACACATATATATATTTACATTTGTATTTCAATAGGGCTGTTCACACGGCTATTGTTTCAACGGAGCGTGTGAAACGCTCCTCTGTGTTCAAGAGACGCATTTATTAAAGAAGGATGCCACCCGACTGAAACATCCTGCATTCCCCCATATTTTTCAATCCCACCACTCAGCCAAAACTAGGGGTGTGTTGAAAAATAGAACATGTCGTATTTTCTTCCGTTTTCACGGATCCCTCGATAGACTCAAGTCTATGGGGATCTGTGAAAACGGGACCCGCACGGATGCAACTCGGACGTGAAAGATGGCCTTAGCTGAGATTTGGAGCTCTATATAAAAAAAAAAGGAACTTCTATAAAGTTATATTAAGAAACGAATCCTCACATAATTTTAAACCGATTCAGATAAAATAAGAACAATGGTCTTCAAGGGTGGTCATTCACTTTAACCCCCTTACTACCACCCATAGTGTTTGTACGTCATAGAAGGAAGGAGGTTTTCAGACTCAAGGGCCGAGCCCATTCCATATGCTACGGGTGTCAGCTCTATATTACAGCTGAAGCCCTGCTCTAGCTGCTGGGATCAGAGATGATGATCACTGGTTTAAGTCCGCTAGGGGGAGCTAATAAAAAGTAAAAAAAACAGTTAAAAAAAAAGATATATATATCTATATATATTTTTTTTTTCTCTAAAAGTAATGTAAATTTGTATAGGCCCTTCTGTAAAATTCAGAACTATTAAACAATAACATTTAACTCGCCCGGTGAACTCTGTATAATACAAATGCCAGTATTGCTGTTTGTTCACCTCGTCTTACACAAAAAATGTAATAAAAAGACACAAGAGAAACTTTTTTTTAACACAATGTTTTTATTTTGTAAAAGTAGTAAAACATAAAAATAACTATATATTCGGTATCGCAGTAATCGTATTGACCTGCAGAATAAAGTTAACGTCATTTTTATTGCTGGGTGAACGCCGTAAAAACGAAACACAAACAATGGGAGACTTTGCTGTTTGTTTTTTTTGTTCCAACCCACAAAATAATTTTTCAAAGTTTCCTACTACATTATATAATACATTAAATGGTGTCATGAAAAAACGATAACTCGTCCCGCAAAAAAAACCAAAACCCTCATACGGATGGAAAAATAAAAAAGTTATGCCTCTTGGAAGGCGAAAAATGGCCTGGTCATTAAAGGGTTAAGCTACCTAGGTATATTAGATATGTCATTTTTGGCAGGATCCACTGACAACCTGATATCTGTAGGGAATATCCGTTTCTCTTTTTGGCGCCTGATGGGGAAAAATAGGAAACAAAAGCAGGACTTTTCCTGTCCATTCCTTATGGTTCCCACAAGATAAGCAGCTCCTTAGGTGTGGTTTAAATGTTTTTTGGTAACTTTTTTGGAATGTGAATTAAAAATTAAAATAATAATACTATGAAATTGTGAGCCTACCTCAGGGGTCCCTGTTCTCAGCATGATCCCGGTCACTATCCATTAAAATGAATAGAGGGTTAGCCAAGTTTGCAGAAAACCCATTGACATGCACATAGGGTCGAGTAGTAGTGCTAGTGGTTAACTTTTTTTTTTTTTAACTTGACCCGTAGGAAGAAATCAACTGGCAAAAGTCGGGAGTTTTTTTTTTGCCTGGGTAGCTCACTTATCATGTGATTGGCTAAAATGCCACACATAGCAACTGGAGTGGGACTTCTCTCCCCTTGGGAATGCGTCCAGTTTATATGCAGCCAAAAAGTTTGCAAAAAAATTGTTAGTGAGTTAGAAAATGTCAAAACGAGGAATTAGTACTGGTTAGAGGCTCTGTATACTAATCCATTATGCTTCACAGGTGCTAGAGTGGTATCATGTCTTGTTTCACGATGAAGGTGGCATTTTGATCCCCCAAAACATGTTACCTTTTTTTCAGAAAAGCTTTGAATTTTTAGATTTGCAGTTTAATTGCATTATAACATTTTTGGCCGATAACAGTGCAACTTTTCTGAAGATTTCTCTGTAGGGACTCATAAATGTATACTTTTAAATAATGTATGTGTCCATGTTGGAGGGGGTAGGGGACTTACCTGCACCTGTGTTTTTCTAAAGTTCTAGATTATTACAAACGATGGTCCTTTAACCCCTTGGAGACAGACCATTTTGGCCTTGTGGACAGCCCCTTTTTTTCAAATATCACGTGTCCATTGATGTGGTAATAACTCGTGACACATTGTATTTTATGTTAGTGGTGGCATTTGGCCGATACATTCAGTGTTTATTTGTCAAAAACTACAACATTTTGAGACAATTTGGAAAAAAAGTATTTTTTTAAATGTATCTGTTTGTAAGATTGATAGTAATACCACACAAAATAGTTACTAATTAACAATTCTCCATATGTCTACTTTATATTGGGATAATTTATTGAAAACCTTTTGATTATTCTAGACGTTACAAGGCTTAGAACTTTAGCAGCAATTTCTCGTAATTTTTAAGAAAATGTCCAAAACTTAATTTGGTAGGGATCAGTTCAGTTCTGAAGTGGCTTTGAGGGGCCTATATGTTAGAAACCTTCATAAATCACCCTATTTGAAAATCTGCACTCCTTAAAGTATTCAATACAGCATTTACATACAGAAAGTTTCTTAACCCTTTAGGCATTTCACGGGATTTAAAGCAAAGTGGAGGTAAAATTTACAAATTTTATTTTTTTTGCAGAAATTCAATTTTCATTTATTTTTTCTTCAGAAGGTTTTACCACAGAAACAACTCCATAATTATTGCTCAGATACTGTCGTTTTTAGAAATATCCCACATGTGGCCCTAGTGTGGTAATGGACTGAAGCACAGGTCTCAGAAGCAAAGGAGCACCTAGCGGAATTTGGGGCCTCCTTTTAGAATACATTTTAGGTGTAGCATCCATGGCCACGGGCCGTCGGGTTCACTCACCTCCTGACACCCGCAGCCATGGATCCTTGAGCGCTGGTCCCCATCTCCTTCCTAGGAGATGTCAGCGCTCACTTCCGCTCCGGTCTGCTGTGTCCCGTAGGGTGCGCGCGCACTCGTGCCCGGCCTTAAAGGGCCAGCGAGTGCACAAAGGAAATCATCAACTGCCATGATTTCCTGGTCTATAAGAAGGCCCCAGGCCTTCTGATCCTTGCCTGAGCGTTGTTAGTTTTCCTAGTCTGTTTTCCTTAGTGTTTCCCATTCCTGTTGTTATCCGTACCTTGTTACCTGTTCCTGTTTCCCGTGCTGTGCCTATAGTATCGAGCCGTGCCACGTCCTGTGTCATCTTCCACGTCTGGAGGAATCCGCCACGTCTGGTACAACCTGCGGCACCTGTGTCATCCGCCACGTTTGGCGTGATCTGCTGCACCCATCTCCATCAGTGCCAGTGCTGCGGCCACTGTCTGGACAATCCAGGTATCCTTCGTGCGGGACGTTGTATTGCTGGGGTTTCCTGTTGTTTTGCCAGCTGCCTCCCTGGTACGGCCTAGTGGGTCCACTAACCCGCTTTGTGAAATTAGGCACCATATCAGGTTTATACAGGTCTTGTTGGGCCAGAACAGTGGAATCACACCAAAAAAAGACACCATTTTGGAAACTACACCCTCCAAGGAATTCATTTAGGGGTAAAGTGAGCATTTTGGCCCCATATGTTTTTTGCTGAATTTAATGTAATTAGGCCGTGGAAATAAAAATCTACATTTTTTTTCTCATAAAAAGTAGTTTTATTTAGGAATAAAGGAGAAAAAGCCTCCCAACATTTGTAAAGAAATTTCTCCCAAGTACGGAAATACCGCATTAGGGCAGGGCTCAGAAGGGAAAGAGCACCACTGGGCTTTTGGAGCTTAAATTTTGCTGCATTAGTTTTCGGTTCCCATGTCACATTTGCAAAGCCTCTAATGAACCAAAACAATAGAAACCCCCCAAGTGATTCCATTTGGGAAACTGCACCCTTCAAGGAATTTATCTAGGGCTGTAGTAAGCATTTTGACCCTACAGGTTTTTTGCTGGATTTATTTGAATTGGGCTGTGAAAACGAAAATATACATTTTTTGCAATAATATGTGGTTTTAGATCCTAATATTTCAATTTCACAAGGGGTAATAGGAGAAAAAAAAACACAATTAGTTACTCAATTTCTTCCGAGAACAATAATACCCCATATGTGCCTGGACACATGACAGGGCTCAGTATTGAGAGGGCACCATGCGCATTTGAAGACTGTTTTGGCGATTTACGCAGCATTGGTCTACAATTGCAAGCCTCTGAGGTCAAATAGTAAACCAAAGCCCCAAGAAGTGCCCCTATTTCGGAAACTACACCCCTCAAAGCATTTATCAAGGAGTGTAGTGAGAATTTTGATCTCAGGTTTTTTTTACCAGATACTAATGCGCAGCGGATGGTGAAAATTGCACTTTTCCACTGATATGCCATTTTAGTGCACAATATGTTGTGCCCAGCTTGTGCCACTGAAGACAAATACCTCAAACTATTCTGGGGGTTTCCGGGTATGGCAATGCCCTATAAGTGGACATAAACCGCCATTTGGGCACGCTGTAGGCCTCAGAAGGGATAAAAGCGCCATTTGGCTTTTGGAGCGTGGATTTTGCTTGGTAGTAGTTCTGTTTGGGGTATTAAGATGTGCGGAGTACATCAGGGTATATGTAAGATGTGCGGAGTACATCAGGGTATATGTAAGCTGTGCGATGTACATCGGGGTATATGTAATCTGTGAGGAGTACATCAGGGTATATGTAATATGTGAGGAGTACATCAGGGTATATGTAAGCTGGGCGGAGTACATCAGGGTATATGTAATATGAGAGGAGTACATCAGGGTATATGTAATATGTGAGGAGTACATCAGGGTATATGTAAGCTGTGAGGAGTACATCAGGGTATATGTAATATGTGATGAGTACATCAGGGTATATGTAATATGTGAGGAGTACATCAGGGTATATATAAGCTGTGAGGAGTACATCAGGGTATATGTAATATGTAAGGAGTGCATCAGGGTATATGTAATATGTGAGGAGTACATCAGGGTATATGTAATATGTGAGGAGTACATCAGGGTATATGTAATATGTGAGGAGTGCATCAGGGTATATGTAAGCTGTGAGGAGTACATCAGGGTATATGTAATATGTGAGGAGTACATCAGGGTATATGTAATATGTGAGGTGTACATCAGGGTATATGTAATATGTGAGGAGTACATCAGGGTATATGTAATATGTGAGGAGTACATCAGGGTATATGTAAGCTGTAAGGAGTACATCAGGGTATATGTAATATGTAAGGAGTGCATCAGGGTATATGTAATATGTGAGGAGTACATCAGGGTATATGTAATATGTGAGGAGTTCATCAGGGTATATGTAAGCTGTGAGGAGTACATCAGGGTATATGTAATCTGTGAGGAGTACATCAGGGTATATGTAAGCTGTGAGGAGTACATCAGGGTATATGTAATCTGTGAGGAGTACATCAGGGTATATGTAAACTGTGAGGAGTACATCAGGATATATGTAATCTGTGAGGAGTACATCAGGGTATATGTAATCTGTGAGGAGTACATCAGGGTATATGTAATCTGTGAGGAGTACATCAGGATATATGTAATATGTGAGGAGTACATCAGGGTATTTGTAATATGTGCGGAGTACATCAGGGTATATGTAATATGTGCGGAGTACATCAGGGTATATGTAATATGTGCGGAGTACATCAGGGTATATGTAAGATGGGCGGAGTACATCAGGGTATATGTAAGATGGGCGGAGTACATCAGGGTATATGTAAGATGGGCGGAGTACATCAGGGTATATGTAATATGTGAGGAGTACATCAGGGTATATGTAAGCTGTGCGGAGTACATCAGGGTATATGTAACATGTGAGGAGTACATCAGGGTATATGTAACATGTGAGGACTACATCAGGGTATATGTAAGCTGTGCGGAGTACATCAGGGTATATGTAATATGTGAGGAGTACATCAGGGTATATGTAATATGTGTGGAGTACATCAGGGTATATGTAAGCTGTGAGGAGTACATCAGGGTATATGTAATATGTGAGGAGTACATCAGGGTATATGTAATATGTGGGGAATACATCAGGGTATATGTAAGCTGTGAGGAGTACATCAGGGTATATGTAATATGTGAGGAGTACATCAGGGTATATGTAATATGTGTGGAGTACATCAGGGTATATGTAAGAAGTGAGGAGTACATCAGGGTATATGTAATATGTGAGGAGTACATCAGGGTATATGTAATATGTGAGGAGTACATCAGGGTATATGTAATATGTGAGGAGTACATCAGGGTATATGTAAGCTGTGAGGAGTACATCAGGGTATATGTAAGCTGTGAGGAGTACATCAGGGTATATGTAAGCTGTGCGAAGTACTTCAGGGTATATGTAATATGTGAGGAGTACATCAGGGTATATGTAATATGTGAGGAGTACATCAGGGTATATGTAATATGTGAGGAGTACATCAGGATATATGTAATATGTGAGGAGTACATCAGGGTATATGTAAGCTGTGCGGAGTACATCAGGGTATATGTAATATGTGAGGAGTGCATCAGGGTATATGTAATATGTGAGTACATCAGGATATATGTAATATGTGAGGAGTACATCAGGGTATATGTAAGCTGTGCGGAGTACATCAGGGTATATGTAATATGTGAGGAGTACATCAGGGTATATGTAATATGTGCGGAGTACATCAGGGTATATGTAATATGTGCGGAGTACATCAGGGTATATGTAATATGTGCGGAGTACATCAGGGTATATGTAATATGTGAGGAGTACATCAGGGTATATGTAATATGTGCGGAGTACATCAGGGTATATGTAATATGTGCGGAGTACATCAGGGTATATGTAATATGTGCGGAGTACATCAGGGTATATGTAAGATGGGCGGAGTACATCAGGGTATATGTAAGCTGTGCGGAGTACATCAGGGTATATGTAATATGTGAGGAGTACATCAGGGTATATGTAACATGTGAGGACTACATCAGGGTATATGTAAGCTGTGCGGAGTACATCAGGGTATATGTAATATGTGAGGAGTACATCAGGGTATATGTAATATGTGTGGAGTACATCAGGGTATATGTAAGCTGTGAGAAGTACATCAGGGTATATGTAATATGTGAGGAGTACATCAGGGTATATGTAATATGTGTGGAGTACATCAGGGTACATGTAAGCTGTGAGGAGTACATCAGGGTACATGTAATATGTGAGGAGTACATCAGGGTATATGTAATATGTGAGGAGTACATCAGGGTATATGTAAGCTGTGCGGAGTATATCAGGGTATATGTAATATGTGAGGAGTGCATCAGGGTATATGTAATATGTGAGTACATCAGGATATATGTAATATGTGAGGAGTACATCAGGGTATATGTAAGCTGTGCGGAGTACATCAGGGTATATGTAATATGTGAGGAGTACATCAGGGTATATGTAATATGTGAGGAGTACATCAGGGTATATGTAATATGTGAGGAGTACATCAGGGTATATGTAATATGTGTAGAGTACATCAGCGTATATGTAATATGTGCGGAGTACATCAGGGTATATGTAATATGTGAGGAGTACATCAGGGTATATGTAAGCTGTGAGGAGTACATCAGGATATATGTAATCTGTGAGGAGTACATCAGGGTATATGTAAGCTGTGAGGAGTACATCAGGGTATATGTAAGCTGGGCGGAGTACATCAGGGTATATGTAATATGTGAGGAGTACATCAGGGTATATGTAAGCTGTGAGGAGTACATCAGGGTATATGTAAGCTGTGAGGAGTACATCAGGGTATATGTAATATGTGTGGAGTACATCAGGGTATATGTAAGCTGTGAGGAGTACATCAGGGTATATGTAATATGTGAGGAGTACATCAGGGTATATGTAATATGTGTGGAGTACATCAGGGTATATGTAAGAAGTGCGGAGTACATCAGGGTATATGTAATATGTGAGGAGTACATCAGGGTATATGTAATCTGTGAGGAGTACATCAGGGTATATGTAAGCTGTGAGGAGTACATCAGGGTATATGTAAGCTGTGAAGAGTACATCAGGGTATATGTAAGCTGTGAGGAGTACATCAGGGTAAATGTAAGCTGTGCGAAGTACATCAGGGTATATGTAATATGTGAGGAGTACATCAGGGTATATGTAATATGTGAGGAGTACATCAGGATATATGTAATATGTGAGGAGTACATCAGGGTATATGTAAGCTGTGCGGAGTACATCAGGGTATATGTAATATGTGAGGAGTGCATCAGGGTATATGTAATATGTGAGTACATCAGGATATATGTAATATGTGAGGAGTACATCAGGGTATATGTAAGCTGTGCGGAGTACATCAGGGTATATGTAATATGTGAGGAGTACATCAGGGTATATGTAATATGTGAGGAGTACATCAGGGTATATGTAATATGTGAGGAGTACATCAGGGTATATGTAATATGTGTGGAGTACATCAGGGTATATGTAATATGTGTGGAGTACATCAGGGTATATGTAATATGTGAGTAGTACATCAGGGTATATGTAAGCTGTGAGGAGTACATCAGGGTATATGTAAGCTGTCAGGAGTACATCAGGGTATATGTAAGCTGGGCGGAGTACATCAGGGTATATGTAATATGTGAGGAGCACATCAGGGTATATGTAATCTGTGAGGAGCACATCAGGGTATATGTAATATGTGAGGAGTACATCAGGGTATATGCAAGCTGTGAGGAGTACATCAGGGTATATGTAATATGTGCGGAGTACATCAGGGTATATGTAATATGTGAGGAGTACATCAGGGTATATGTAATATGTGAGGAGTACATCAGGGCAGTGGCGTAACTACCGCGGTAGCAGCAGTAGCGGCTGCTACGGGGCCCGGGGCTTGAGGGGGCCCGTGCCGCCAGCCGACACGCCCTCCCAAATGCCCGGTGGCGCCGCTAGCAGCCGTTATGGCTGCTACAGGGGTAGCACCGCTACTGTGGGGCCCGCGCCACCGAGCCTTACACAGGCCCTCTCATGCCTGTAGGTGTCGCTAGCACCGGAGGGGGCCCCGGTGCTAGCGGCAGCCAAATACATGTATTAGCACTGAATGGCCGGGCATGTTCCGTGCCTGACCATCCAGTGCCTTACAATGACACTGATTGGCTAGCGGCGCGATGACATCATCGCGCCGCTTCCATGCTTGGAAGGTGCTGATTGGCGGGGCAAGTCATTCTGCCCCGCCAATCAGCGTCATTGAAGGACGCTCATTCAGCTCCTGCAGAGATGCTCAGAAGAGAGCATGTCTGCATCGCCAGTGAACAGCGTGGGAACCGGAGAATGTGAGTATGTCAACTTTATATATTTTTTTCCTCATAAAAATGTGAATGGCATTATCTATAGTGGGGGGGGTCTATCTACAGGGGGGGGGGTCGTCTTTATGTGGGCTATTATATATAGGGGGGTCTATATGTGGGGCAGTAGCTACAGGGGGGTCTATATGTGGGGCAGTAGCTACAGGGGGTTCTATATGTGGGGGTGAGGGCCACTATATACACGGGGGTCTATATGTGGGCCACTATATACAGGGGGGGTCTATATGTGGGGCACTAGCTACAGGGGAGGTCTGTATGTGGGGATGTGGGCCACTATCTACAGGGGGGTCTATATGTGGGGCAGTATATGTGAGACACTATACAGGGGGCGGCTATATGTAGAGCACTATCTATAGGGGAGCTATTTTTTAGGGTACTTTCTATAGGGGTGGGCTATGTGTGGGACACTATATACAGGGGTGGGTTACCTGTGGGGCACTAGCAACAGGGTGGCTATATGTAGTGCACAGTCTATAGGGGTGGGCTATATGTGGGACAATATCTACAGAGGTGGGCTATACGTGGAGCACTAACTATAGGGGAAGCTATATGTAGGGCAGCACAGTGGCTCAGTGGTTAGCACTATTGCCTTGCAGCTCTGGAGTCCATATGTGGGCACTATCGACAGGGGCTTCTATGTAGGTCACTATCTACAGGGGGCACGGTGTGTGTGTGTGTGTGTGTGTGTGTGTGACAGTTATATTTAGATGTGTTGAGAATTTTAACTTTGTTTACAGGTGCAGAAATGTTTTAAAAGTGAGAAGCTGAAGACATCTAAACGGAAAACTGCAGAAATGGGTCATGGCCGGGAGAAATCCATCATAGATGTCTGAACCGGAGGGAGGAGAAAAGAACTAGAATCTGAGACGTCACCGGTGAGTCACTTAATGTAAATGTTTATTCTGCCTCTAATCAGTATTGTAGTCACTGTATGATCTGCAGCGAGATGATGGTGGTATGATTTTTTTTTTGTGAAACCGCATCTCCCAGCATATCCTTATCATTGTTTCGGCCATGCTGGGAGCTGTAGTTTTACGCCGTACAAACCTATGCGCAGTGGCGTAACTACCGCTATAGCAGCCGTAGCGAATTCTACGGGGCCTGCAGCATGAGGGGGCCCGTGCCACCCGCCGGCACGGCCCCTCCCATGGCCGCAGGCTCCGCTAGCAGCCGCTATGGCTGCTACAGCGCGACGCCACTGAAGGGGTTGTTCCTACAAAAGACCTGCATCCCCTAACCACAGGATAGGGGATACATGTGGGATCGCTGGGACGCCCAGCGATGAGGAGAACGGGGGACCGAAAGTCCCCCCTAAGTTCTCCATGACAAACCTCGGACTTCCGTAGTCTGTCTGCAGCTCCATGGAAATGACTTGCGCACCGGTCGTGCTTGTGCGCATGCGTGACCAGCGCTCCTTTCATTTTTATTGAACTGCGCAGACGCCGGAAGTCCGAGGTTAGTTATGGAGAACTTCGGGGGACTTTCGGTCCCCCGTTCTCCTTATCGCTGCCAGCGATCACAAATGTATCCCCTATCCTGTGGATAGGGGATGCATGTCTTTTGTAGGACAAACTATAGGCCGTTTTTTTTGGGGGGGGGGGGTCTGTATGGCGTAATCTACAGAGGGAGCTGTATGGCGTTATCTACAGAGGGGGCTGTATGGCGTTATCTACAGGGGGCTGTGTATGGTGCTATCTATAGGGGGGCGCTGTGTGGTGGAATCTATAGGGAGGCACTATCTACAAGGAGGGGGGGGTTGTGTGATACCCAGCAGAGGGGGGGGGCCCCAGTCAAAAGTTTGCTATGGGGCCCAGTCTTTCCTAGTTACGCCCCTGCATCAGGGTATATGTAAACTGTGCGGAGTACATCAGGGTATATGTAATATGTGAGGAGTACATCAGGGTATATGTAATATGTGAGGAGTACATCAGGGTATATGTAAGCTGTGAGGAGTACATCAGGGTATATGTAATCTGTGCAGAGTACATCAGGGTATATGTAAGCTGTGAAGAGTACATCAGGATATATGTAATATGTGAGGAGTACATCAGGGTATATGTAATATGTGAGGAGTACATCAGGGTATATGTAATATGTGAGGAGTACATCAGGGTATATGTAATATGTGAGGAGTACATCAGGGTATATGTAATATGTGAGGAGTACATCAGGGTATATGTAATATGTGAGGAGTACATCAGGGTATATGTAATATGTGAGGAGTACATCAGGGTATATGTAATATGTGAGGAGTACATCAGGGTATATGTAATATGTGCGGAGTACATCAGGGTATATGTAATATGTGAGGAGTACATCAGGGTATATGTAAGCTGTGAGGAGTACATCAGGGTATATGTAATATGTGAGGAGTACATCAGGGTATATGTAATATGTGAGGAGTACATCAGGGTATATGTAATATGTGAGGAGTACATCAGGGTATATGTAATATGTGAGGAGTACATCAGGGTATATGTAATCTGTAAGGAGTACATCAGGGTATATGTAATATGTGAGGAGTACATCAGGGTATATGTAAGCTGGGCGGAGTACATCAGGGTATATGTAATATGTGAGGAGTACATCAGGGTATATGTAAGCTGTGCGGAGTACATCAGGGTATATGTAATATGTGAGGAGTACATCAGGGTATATGTAAACTGAGGAGTAAATCAGGGTATATGTAATATGTGAGGAGTACATCAGGATATATGTAATATGTGAGGAGTACATCAGGGTATATGTAATATGTGAGGAGTACATCAGGATATATGTAATATGTGTGGAGTACATCAGGATATATGTAATATGTGAGGAGTACATCAGGGTATATGTAATATGTGAGGAGTACATCAGGGTATATGTAATATGTGAGGAGTACATCAGGATATATGTAATATGTGAGGAGTACATCAGGGTATATGTAAGCTGTGAGGAGTACATCAGGGTATATGTAATATGTGTGGAGTACATCAGGGTATATGTAATATGTGAGGAGTACATCAGGGTATATGTAATCTGTGAGGAGTACATCAGGGTATATGTAATCTGTGAGGAGTACATCAGGGTATATGTAATCTGTGAGGAGTACATCAGGGTATATGTAATATGTGAGGAGTACATCAGGGTATATGTAATCTGGGCGGAGTACATCAGGGTATATGTAATATGTGAGGAGTACATCAGGGTATATGTAATATGTGAGGAGTACATCAGGGTATATGTAAGCTGTGAGGAGTACATCAGGGTATATGTAATATGTGAGGAGTACATCAGGGTATATGTAATATGTGAGGAGTTCATCAGGGTATATGTAAGCTGTGAGGAGTACATCAGGGTATATGTAAGCTGTGAGGAGTACATCAGGGTATATGTAAGCTGTGAGGAGTACATCAGGGTATATGTAAGCTGTGAGGAGTACATCAGGGTATATGTAAGTTGGGCGGAGTACATCAGGGTATATGTAATATGTGAGGAGTACATCAGGGTATATGTAATCTGTGAGGAGTACATCAGGGTATATGTAATCTGTGAGGAGTACATCAGGGTATATGTAATCTGTGAGGAGTACATCAGGGTATATGTAATATGTGAGGAGTACATCAGGGTATATGTAATATGTGCGGAGTACATCAGGGTATATGTAATATGTGAGGAGTACATCAGGGTATATGTAATATGTGCGGAGTACATCAGGGTATATGTAATATGTGAGGAGTACATCAGGGTATATGTAATATGTGAGGAGTACATCAGGGTATATGTAAGCTGTGAGGAGTACATCAGGGTATATGTAATATGTGAGGAGTACATCAGGGTATATGTAATATGTGAGGAGTACATCAGGGTATATGTAATCTGTGAGGAGTACATCAGGGTATATGTAATCTGTGAGGAGTACATCAGGGTATATGTAAGCTGTGAGGAGTACATCAGGGTATATGTAATATGTGAGGAGTACATCAGGGTATATGTAATATGTGAGGAGTACATCAGGGTATATGTAATATGTGAGGAGTACATCAGGGTATATGTAATATGTGAGGAGTACATCAGGGTATATGTAAGCTGTGAGACGTACATCAGTGTATATGTAATATGTGAGGAGTACATCAGGGTATATGTAATATGTGAGGAGTACATCAGGGTATATGTAAGCTGTGCAGAGTGCATCAGGGTATATGTAAGCTGGGCGGAGTACATCAGGGTATATGTAATCTGTGAGGAGTACATCAGGGTATATGTAATATGTGAGGAGTACATCAGGGTATATGTAAGCTGTGAGGAGTACATAATAAGGTGGTATAATAATGGGGTAAATAAATCATGATCCACAGATATGTGACCGGTGTCGCACTGATAAATGGTGCCCCATTCTTATCTCCCTTTTGGTGCTTACTCTGCACCTTTTGTGTCGCTGTATGCTGAGAGACAGAACATGTGCGTCGCTTACCTGCGGAAGAGATGGCACCAGGATGCACTATGGAAAGTAGACAAGCTGGCAGAATCAGCGTGATGCCCTGGACAATGAATGTTCTGCTGGGAAATATTGGGTCCTGGCATTCATGTGAATGTGACAAGTACCACCAACCTAAACGTTGCTGCAGACAAGTACACCCCATTATGGTAACGGTATCCCCTAATGGCAGTGCCCTCTTTCAGCAGGATAATATACCCAGCCACACTGCAAAACTTGTTTAGGAATGGTTTCAGGATCATGACAAAGTGTTTAAGGTGTTGTTCCAAATTCCCCAGATCTCAATCCGACAGATCATTTGTGGGGTGGGCTGAAAAACAAGTCCGATCCATGGAGGCCCTACATTACAACCTACAGGACTTAAAGGATCTGCTGCTAACTTCTTGGTGCCAGATACCACAGGAGCCTTCAGAGGTCTTGTGGTGTCCATACCTCGACGGGTCAGATTTGTTTTGGCGGCATAAGAGTGATCTACACAATATTAAGCAGGTGGTTGTAATGTTATAACTGATCGTGTCTGTTCTAGTATTTCTTGCTGGACCAAGGTCAATGAACTTGCTCTGGTGACTTGTTTTCTGAGAAATGTCATCATATACCAGGTACTGCTCAATGGTCATCAGATATATGAAAAAACTGTCCCATTTATAGTAGCTCAGGTGTTCTGTCTGTCGACAAGCCGGTTGACTGTTTCCAAATACAAGCAGATTTGTGAATACAGCTCTTGACTGCAGGTTGTACCTCCAAAGTAGCGCAATGTCAAAAGATGAGCATACACTATGTAATGGCGCTCAGCAGCCATGGCAGCGTTGAATGCTAGCAGAGCTTTATCTGCTTGTTGTCAGTGCGCGCCCTTTCCAATGGTTTTTGAAGACACAGAGGGTGTACTTTGTTTTTCTCATGACTGTATATATAAGCTGTATATATCTTGAGAAACTTTAAATTAGGGATACGCCCAGGAACAAACGCATTACAGCTTCCTGTACAAACACGTGTATCCCCTATGCACAAGATAGGGGATACATGTGTGATTGCTGGGGGTCTGACTGCTGGGACCCCCAGCGATGTGGAGAATGGGGGGACCAAAAGTCCCCCGAAGTGCTTCATGAGAATGGAGAGCTGGAACGCATGCTTCACCTGTGCTCCATTCATTTCTATGGAGCTGCTGGAGACAGCAGTCCCGGAAGGCTCAGAGATGAATGGAGCGCACCGGCACTCCATTGTCATGAAGCACTTCGGCTGACTTTTGGTCCCCGTTCTCCTCATTACTGGGAGTCCCAGCGATCAGACCCCCAGCGATCACGCATATATCTCCTATCCTGGGGATACATGTCTTTGTGAGAAAACCCCTTTAAGTAAAAACCAGATTGTGTGAAACCCAGACAGCAAAATTGCTATTGATCGATATGTGCCATTCACAGTATCATTCAATATTTAGGAGACCTGACCGCATACCTATGAGTTCCAGCACATGGGCCAGCGTGCGCACCTGTAGAATGTTCCCTAGCCAATCTTCAAAACACCCTGGATTATAAAAAGGGATGTGCCCCCTTTCTACTTGCCTGAGCGTTGTTGGGTCTGCCCATGTTCATTATTGCAAATGGTCTCTTAGCTGTATCCTGTATCCCATGTTCCCATATCCTGTATCCAGTAATAGTGTTTGTTCCAGTGCGAAGTCTAGTGTCGGAGGTTGTCATCTGTGCCAAGTGACTGCCACGCCAAGTGTCTGTCAAGTCTTCTATCCAGGTATTCTTGTCCTAGAGACTATCATTGACTATTGTTTGGCCAGCTGCTACTCCGCTACAGCGGAGCGGCCCAGTGGGTCCACATACCGCACAGTCGTGTCAGGTGGACAGTCTGTGGTAACAAGTTCATCGACTGATCGTTGCCCTGTTTATACACGGCGATGATCAGGAACAAGCATCACATGAACGCTCGTTTGCCCGATAAGAGGCCCGTGTAAAAAGTCCCTAAGAATGAACAGCCAATCAGCACATCACATAGGGGTCAAAAAGAGCCAATCAGCTGGTGCTGCAATACTCAAAACTCATGGATTGGTTTTCTAGTCGTAACTCTCCACAGTACAGTACGGTTCTCTTGGTACTATACAGCTCTCCCTGTGCTACATGTACTGAGCTGCTCCTTTGGCACGGTTGGGGGGGGGGGGGGTATTATTACAGTCCACTGTGTGTACAGGGTCCTGAAAAAGCTCCTCTCGTCAATATATAAAATGCTTCATTAGCTTCCAGCAGCTCTTTCTGACATATGTGAGGACTTACTTTTTCTGTATTAGTTTTGTGCTCATCTTTCTTTAGTCTTGATTTTTTTTTTCTATTTTAAGGTAATTTTTGGGGCTTTGGATTTAATTACTAGTTTTCCATATAGTATTACAGTATTTTCAAATTAACAGTGAAGAAGGACTGTACATATTCTATAGGGAATGCTTGAGTCACCCCCTCTGACATCCAGATGAACTAATTCCATTGCTACAATTCTCATAGTATTTGGATCGCCCCCTTGGAGGTTGGAAGGATTTTGACATGGAGGACACAACGTTTCTATACAGTTCTATCCATGACCAGTTGGGAATAAAAGCAGTGTCCAGTTTCCAGAAACAAGGGAAACTCCGCTAACAGGGCATAACAATTTGGTGATTATATTACCCGAATACTTCCACCAGTTAAGAGGCACTGCGTTGAGGAGCCCCTGCACCTATCTGTTCCTGGGCGGCTGGGAGGGCAGTAAGGTCTAAGAAGAAGGTCAACTAGTCGGTAGAAATCCAACCTAGGTTCAAGGCCTGAGGTGTGCTGTCTACATAGCTAATGGAATCTGTCCTGCCCCATTATGAATAACCCCCGAGAACAGAAGCAGCATTTGGTAAGAGCTCGGAAGGGTAAATACTACACATAGTTCTTTAAATAAAATAAAAAAATCACACAATATATTTATGTAAAGTTATTACGAGAAAGGAAAAATACAATTTATAAATACAACGTTATTCTACAAGACCTAATAGTAGATGACCAAATTCCATATAGGTCACAGGGCCAGATATATGGGATATAGACCCGTGTTACACCGCCCAGGGTCTCTCGGTTGACAGTTGCTTTTGGTAGTTCTTTAATGACCTTTTAGGGGGAACGAGAGTGTCACTGAGTCCTGGCTTTTTTCTCTTCCCCTTATCAGTTTGAGGTTCCTCAACATGTTCTTCTCTACTCCCTAAACCGTGTGTCTCCGAGGCTTTATTACCGGAGTCATTTCCCATGATCTCTCGCTGTGCGGAAGACGTGCTTCCCTGAGGCAAATCACTACCATGACTGTATTTGCACTTGGTTCCATAACGACATCGCCCGTCTCTCTGATAAGCCAGACAGGCTCCTTTTCCGCCCTTTGCCCAATTGCCCTCGCTCAGTTTGACATGCCTTTCTAAGATGCTTAGCTGTGCCTGCTTCTCGTCTTGGAATGGGTTTGAGAACACACTGGTGGAACTCAACCCACTCTGGTTACCGAGACAAGGAGCGGGCAGCTTGAACGAGGGCAAGGGTGACGGGAGAGACACCAGGGGCTCCTCCACCTTATCTTTCTTCTCACGATTGTCTGCATCTTCTTCGCTGCTGGAGGCTGCATCTGCAAAGAAACCTGACTTGGATGGAGCTGGGCTGAAACAAAAATAGTAAGAAACTGATTAGACTGGGTGCTTCATAAAGACTTTTTTTACTTACTATTTTTTAGCCCCGCCCCCAGTGGGTTTCAGCCTGCGATCATTAGATCACTTATGCCATGGACTGCAATATCACAATATTTCAGGCTATGGCAAAATCAGTGCATTGCTATTGAGAGGTCTCACTAGCGACCTTCCTATAGTAGGGCTGGGAACGTTCACATGGCTCCCAGCTGCTAGAGGATTACACCGGCTCCCGCAATCTCGCGACGCAGGAACCGGTGACCATCCCCAAAGTGAAAGCAAAAACCCCTCAGATACTGGTAGACATATCTGACACCGACATCTTCGGGGTTAAATGCTTGTCATCAGAGATGTGTAACACAGAAGAGACCTGGCGGCTATGGTGTCCGCTCAGCTTCTGAGCGGGCGCCATTTTTAAAAACCCTTTCCCGACGTAAATCTACAGAATAGTGACGGGAAAGAGTTAGGTAGCTCTGACTTCTCTTGATCCTCTGTGACCAACTCCCCATTACCATTATTTAGGGGTCCTACATGTTCTGACGTTGTTTTTTTTTTTGCATCTATATACTTGAATTTATATAATGATAACTGAACCTTAAAGAAAATACTTTCCGAAAAGGTATTTTATGCTATAACAAGGCCACAATTGCTCACACAGATGTATTCTCGGCTGCTTCGTCTTCATCAGAGCTTGAGGTATTGTATCCTGAGAGAAGCCCCAGTGATGATGGAGCCGAGTTCATGGCTTACTGATGGAATCCAGCGGAGTGATGGACCTACGGAATAAAAGTATATCATGAAATACTCTTGTTATTACAAACATGGTCCACACTAGCTCCTGAGAAGATCTCCATCCTTGAGCCTCATTTACACCTTCGTATCCGTAGCCGTCCATAATTATGGAAGCGCCTATATACAGTCGTGTGCACGGGCCTTAACAATATATAGCATATGTAATCACTGTTTAGATTGCTTCTAACAATAAGGTGCAAAACAGAACATCTGTACAGAACCGGTTCTGTATTGCACACTGCATTATGGAGAGAAAATTATGTCTGAACCGGCGCCAATCAACGAGACGGCATCATGCACTCCTCTCCATTCATTTACACTGCACTAGCGATATAGTTCACTATGTGCAGCTACATACACAAGCCCTAACATTACTACAGTGTCCTGATAATGAATACACATGAAATCCAGCCTGGACGTCATGTGTACTCACAATCCTGACACTTCTGAATCTTTTTTGTGAGATTCCGGCAAGTGAAACGAAATCTCCTTTACCTCCGTAATCTCGCGAGATTTCGTTTCACTTGCCGGAATCTCACAAAAAAGAGTCAGAAGTGTCAGGATTGTGAGTACACATGACGTCCAGGCTGGATGGTCATGTGTATTCATTATCAGGACACTGTAGTAATGTTAGGGCTTGTGTATGAGGCTGCACATAGTGATATATCTAGATCGCTAGTGCAGTGTAAATGAATGGAGAGGAGTGCATGATGCCGATTGGTCAGCGTCATGCACTCCTCTGTACAACGCCCACTTGGTCGAAAGTAAAAGTACGCCCACTTGGGCATTAAGCAATTCATTAGCATAAACCAAAATCGCTCCTAACGTTGTGAAAAAATATCGTTTTTTTAAATAAAAAGCATTACAGTCACCAACATTACAGCGCCGATCTCCTTATGTAGGAGACAGGGCACTTATAATGTGGTGACAGAGTCTCTTTAATGTGTCTACTTCTTATCTCACTAGAGGATGGAGACTGCAGATAAGATGGCCCAACATTAAATCATTTAAACAAATCCCTTCTCCAAGGCTGACCTATGGTAACTATAGTCATTGTCCATTCTTCCATGAATGATTGATCTGCTCCTTACAAAAAAAAACATTAAATTCAAGAACACATAACAGAATTGTTTCAAGGCAACTTCTTACTTAGATTAATATATTCCTTTTTACTTATTAATCTCAAGATGTCTCCTTCAGGCCAAAAGATGGATTCCAACTATCCAAAGTGGACGCCTACCATACAAGATGAAGTCCATGCAAAATGTTATCTTTTAAACATCTTCTAATCCCTCTCACAGTTGCTGTTCCTTTTCTGCAGTGGCAGTGCTCTGTCACCTTGCTGTCAGTGACAAGAATGTCATATAGTGACTCACCACCAGGGGATATAGGAGTGTCCTACATGTTCTATACTCCTAGTACACGGCTACCAGACCGCCCTGTAAGCTCAGCAGTCAAGGCTACATCCCAGATACTGTAAGTAAGTTTAATGATTTTATTTTTACTTGATAGGGAGATATTGCACAGACTATGAAAAATGCTGCCAGGCTGGCTGCCCGCTGCCTACGCAGAATACACAGAGATGGAGGCAGCAATTTGCAGGCACTGTACAATCCATCAGGTCTTTAAGAACCGACTTTTTCTCTGTTATAAATCACCTCATTTCTTCACAGAAAAAAAGACATTAGTAAGTTTATTCATGAATCATTCTCTTCTATTCTGCCATATCTTATACCGGTTTCCGAGAAAGCTGGGTGACCGCCAATATGCCTCTCAATACATCCAACACATGTCTAAGCCCAGTTGCACATGACCGAGTGCCACGGCCTTTGAGTGGCACCCAATAGGTTTTTTTTACGGACCCATTCACTTTAGTGGGTGAATCAGGTCCATGAAAACAGACCCGACTCTGATCCGTGAAAAGATAAAACAGGTCCTATCTTTCCACTCGGGACTCGGGCGGCACACACGGTCTTGTGAATTAGCCCTAGAGATGGATAGAACTGATTTACAGTCACAGACATTTTTTACAACTAAATCTGCTGCACCCTTAGGGCTCGTCCACACACAACGGAATTGCTGCGTATTATCCGTCCGGAACTGCGGATCGAAAATCCACAGCAAAGTGGGTGAGATTTAACAAAATGTCATCCACGCGCTGCGGAAAAATTCAGTCCAGAAATTCACCTGCGCTGCGTAATTTTATTTCTGCAGCGGAAAGTGGATTAAATTGCTGCTTTTTTCCCCCATAGAAATCAATGAGGAACAAGAATTCCGCGGCAAACTACAATGTACTGCGTAATTTGCTGCAGAAACGCTGTGGAATTTCTTACAGGGGTGGAAAAGACATCACAGGAAGAAGAAATATCACCATCACAAAGACCTTAAAAAAAAACGCATTAAAAAATGCGGCGTATTGTCTGCTAGTTGATGCATAAATGCGGAGAAAAATCCGTTACATGTGGGCAAGTCCTTAGAAATAACAGAAAGTTTTTCCTTTCAACTCTCCTCAAAGTGTGAATTGACCTTAAAGTGCGTTGGCTTACAAACACAACAGGTTCTCATTCTCCAGGACAGGCAATATCGGCCACTACTTTCTGCCCAAGAAACTCTAAATGGTAGGGACGGACTGCGCCTAAATGGGGAGGGTGCCGCGATGCTCGGGAAAGAATGGTTAGACGGCTGATGGAGCTTTTAAATTAGGATGTGGGGGTGGGAGGATGGGGGTACACAAGTGGGGTTAGAGTAGATTGGGAGTGGGAGACAACAGGGTTATTGGAGATTTAGTAGCGGCTGGGGACAGCAAGTGGAGTTGGGAGGTGACTAGATGTAAATATAGATCTAAGAAAAAGAAAAGTGTCGGTAAGATGAAATGTACGCAAGAAGTCTTGCAAATAAAATGGATGATTTGGAGATTCTAATGACCGACATAGATTATGATGTAGTGGGTATAAAGGAAAGCTGGCTGGATGAGAGCCATGACTGGGTAACGAAGGGCCCTTTTACACCTGCTCCTTCCCGATCATTGCCGTGTGTAAACAGGGCAGCGATCAGCAGATGAAAAAGCAAACCCGTTAGTCCGCAGACTGTATCGTTTTAAATTACCAAAATATTATCGTTGTCGGCGGCACATCTTGGTGTGTAAACAGGGAGACTTGCTGCCGAATTGATAGAAAGGTATGGGGACGAGTGATCGTAGTAAGGAGCGCTCGTCCCCATCCATAGCTCAAGTCTCCTTCCTCACGTCTCTCCATGAACATCGTTAACTGATGCTACAACAAGGTAATATTGTCGAGGAGACATAGCTATATACTGAGTCGTTTCACAAGACCAGGAGAGCCACAGGTTGCAGCCCTCTGATACAAATATATAAAAGCAACCTAGAAATAATTAATCACATACAAAGCACAATATATAGACAGACATGAGTAGGCCCTGTATATCAAAGGGGTTGTCCAGGCACGGGCTGGTTTTTCACACTGATGACCTATTCACAGGATAGGTCATCAGTACATGATTGGTGGGGGTCCGACACCCGGGCCCCACGCCGATCAACTGCTCCGGCTGCCTCCGGGAACCTTTAGAGGTGTCTGCTCAGGCGCTGAGAGAGTTAAACCATTGATCCTACAGAAAGTGCCTATTGATAACAAGGCAGATGTTTTGGGGGAAGGGTATTGGGAGATGAAGCACAAGAGACTGAACGTCGGCAACACCCTGCTGAAACGTAATAACCTCTTATTTGATTCTTTATACTTCACTGAGTAGCATATAAGATTTCCCATATGACCAAACAGACCATCTCGAAAGGAGGAGAGGACGTGCGTAACTGCATTTTATAGAGAGAATGCCCGGTTAAATTGGCTGCTGAGATTTCACCGACAGAAACAAGGTATGCGTTGGTTAATTCTTATATAGAGTGGCCAGAGACCGGCAGATGTGTCCCCTACACTGACGCCCTGGGGCCACCGAGTGATGAACACTAGCCGCCTGTTATACCAATAATAATCTTTATATAGCACCTACATACGCTACTGCGTTTTATAATCCAGAGGGAACATCTACAAAAAATTTACGGAATAAAAACGAACTATCAATTTATAGAAGAGGAGTGAGAGCCCTGCTCCCAAGAGCTTACAATCTATGAAGAAATAGGGGTGACACAAGACGTAAAAGATGTGATAAGGTCCAAAATTGGGGATGACACAAAGCTGCATGAGCCGGTCACCCACAGCAAGAACGTGTGCAGGCGCAAATATGGGGTGCTAGGAGTGTCAGAGATACAGTATTATTGAATTAAGGAATCTGGGGAACAATATACAAGGGGGTGTTTATAGGAAAGTAGGGCAGTAGTAATAGGAGTCAAATGTGTTTTTAGGGCAGGCTTAAAATTTAGGATGTAAAAAAAATTATCTGATTGCCCGGGGTAGCGCATTCCAGAGGACGGGTGCAGCACAAGAGAAGTCATGGAGACAAGGGTGGAAGGTTCAGATTATGGAAGATGTTATACATAGATCGTGGAAAGAACGTAGAGAAAGGGTAGGATGGTAAACAGATGAGGGAAGAGAAATAGAGAGGTGCAGCACTGGGGAGAGCTTTGTGTATGAGAGTTGAATTCTATAGGACGTGGGCAACCAGGCAGTGTCTGGCTCAAAAACAACACACTGCTAGGGCTAGACTGTGATGGGAACATACAAAGAAAGGTAGTAAGACTTTATTCAGATGTTGCAGTTGCGGTGCCGTTAAGACCACATAAAAAAACGGCATCAAAAAGCTGCATGCATTTTTACCGCAATTTGATGCATTTTTCAAAGTGTTTTTTCTTACGGTAAATGCATCAAATAGTAGTAAAAATGCATGCAGTTTTTGCATGCGTTTTTATTAAATTCAGTTTTCACCACATCTCAGTGTCTGAATACACTCTAAGGGTAAATAAACAGGACGGATTTGCTGCAGGTTTGCATACGGAAAATCTGAAGCGAATTACAGTAGCAGCAAAGTGGATTTAATCAAATCTCATCTATATGCTGCAGAATTTTTCCGCATGGAAATGTCAAGTTATGTTGTGGATTTTACCTACTGACTTCAATGGGGAAGATATAATCCGTAATAAAATGTGTTGTTGCGGATTACCTACGGATCTGCAGCAAAATCTGCAGTGGCAAATCCCCAACAAAGCCAGCAACGATTTGGATCGGATGTTTGTGGATTTGCATATGGATTTTTGCGTATCATGTATTTTGTGATAATGAGCAAAGAAAACCATAATCTATCCTTTTAGAATGTAAAGGCATGTTCACACAGGTTTTTTTCGGCACATTTTGGAGCGTAAAAAGGTCGCATTACGCTCCAAAATACACCTCGAAAACGAGGGGGCAGGTTTAGCTGATGAATTAAGCGAGACAGCCAACCCCTTCATTCTGGTCATCTACACACAGAGAGGAGAGTGAGCTCCTTCCCTCCGGAGCCTGTGTCGACACGTCACCACAAAAACGCCCTCTCCGAACTTCCAGGTCCACGTGACATGGACTTAAAACCTGCGACCATTGAAGGTTTGTAAAATAAAGCGCATTACAAGTTTATTAATCTCAGAAAAATATAATAAAGTAATAGTTTTTATTTTCGTCGGACTACCCCTTTATGCACTTTTTTAATAATATATGAAGACATTTTTACATTAGAAGCTATGTTGCAAACCTCCCAACCATCCTGGATTCAGCGGGACAGTCCCGGATTCCGGGCGGTGTCCCGCTGTCCTGGGCGGACGGTTGTATGTCCCGGTGTCAAGTGTATCTGAGTCCTCAGGATTCAGATACAGTTGAATCCAATGCTGAAGCAAGGAACCGTCAGCTCCCTGCTTCAGGATTCCCTGTCCACTCATCAAGGACACCTCCTGCACAGCGCTACTTTAAGCACTGAGCCCAGGGAAGCCCCTGACCTCACTGTCCATATATGGACAGTGATGTCGGGCTTTCAACTATGGAGTCCCTGGTCATAGCAATGCAAGCTCTCTGGCCGGGGACTCCTGTCTAGGGAAAGCACTTGACCTTACAGTCCATATATGGCAACGCTCTGGTCGGGGATCCTGCTCCTAGGGGAATATCACTGTCCATATATGGAAAGCTACGTCAGGGGCTTCTCGAAGAGCGGAATCCCCGGTTAGAGCGTTGCAAACGCCCTGGCCGGGGATTCCGCTACTACACCGCGTTCCAAATTATTATGCAAATGTTATTTTTCGCTGAACAGTCAATGCAAATGACAGTCAGTATAATCTTCAAGCCATCAACCGTTGGAGTATAATGCAAATTTTATTGAAAAAATCTCCTAATGATAACAGATTTTTTTTTAGAAGTAAAAAACTCAAAATGCACTGTTCAAATTATTATGCACAACAGAGATCAAAACATTTTAAAGGTTGTAAAGAGAACTAAAATGGTAATTTGTTGAATTTGCAGCATTAGGAGGTCATATTTACAGAAATCAAAAGCTCTTTCAATCAAAAAAAACTTAACAGGCCAAGTTACATGTTAACATAGGACCCCTACTCTGATATCATCTTCACAATTCTTGCATCCATTGAATTTGTGAGTATTTGGACAGTTTCTGCTTGAATATCTTTGCAGGATGTCAGAATAGCCTCCCAGAGCTTCTGTTTTGATGTGAACTGCCTCCCACCCTCATAGATATTTTGCTTGAGGATGCTCCAAAGGTTCTCAATAGGGTTGAGGTCAGGGGAACATGGGGGCCACACCATGAGTTTCTCTCCTTTTATGCCCATAGCAGCCAATGACACAGAGGTATTCTTTGCAGCATGAGATGGTGCATTGTCATGCATGAAGATAATTTTGCTACGGAAGGCACGGTTCTTTTTGTACCACGGAAGAAAGTGGTCAGTCATAAACGCTACGTGCTTTGCAGAGGTCATTTTCACACCGTCAGGAACCCTAAAGGGGCCTACTAGCTCTCTCCCCATGATTCCAGACCAAAACATGACTCCGCGACCTCCTTGCTGACGTCGCAGCCTTGTTGGGACATGGTGGCCTTTCACCAACCATCCACTACTCCATCCATCTGGACCATCCACGGTTGCACGGCACTCATCAGTAAACAACACGGTTTGAAAATTAGTCTTCATGTATTTCTGAGCCCACTGCAACCGTTTCTGCTTGTGAGCATTGTTTAGGGGTGGCCGAATAATAGCTTTATACACACTTGCAAACCTCTGGAGGATCCTACACCTTGAGGTTCGCAGGACTCCAGAGGCACCAGCGGCTTCAAATACCTGTTTGCTGCTTTGCAATGGCATTTTAGCAGCTGCTCTCCTAATCCTATTAATTTGTCTGGCAGAAACCTTCCTCATTATGCCTTTATCTGAACTAACCTGTCTGTGCTCTGAATCAGCCACAAATCTTTTCACAGTACGATGCTCACGCTTAAGTTTTCATGAAATATCCAATGTTTTCATACCTTGTCCAAGGTATTGCACTATTTCACGCTTTTCGGCAGCAGAGAGATCCTTTTTCTTTCCCATATTGCTTGAAACCTGTGGCCTGCTTAATAATGTGGAACGTCCTTCTTAAGTAGATTTCCTTTGATTGGGCACACCTGGCAAACTAATTATCACAGGTGTCTGAGATTGATTACAATGATCCAAATAGCCCTAAGACACAATACCATCCATGAGTTTAATTGAAAAACTAATAATTAAATGTTTATGACACTTAAAACCAATGTGCATAATAATTTGGAACACGGTGTAGAGGGAGCCCCTGATGTCAATTTCCATATATGGACAGTGACGTCAAGGGCTCATCCTGGAGCGGAATCCGCAGCCACAGCGTGGCCAATGCTCTGGCAGGGGATTCCACTCCTAGAGGGAGCACCAATGGCGCTGTCTACAGTGGGGTAGCGTAATCTTCATGGGGTGTGAGGCATTATCTACATGGGCACAGTTGCACTATATGAGCACTATCTACAGGGGACACTGTGGCACTATTTATATGGGTACTGTGGCATTATGTTGGCACTTTATATGTGGGCACTAGCACTAGGGCCAGCTAAAGCGGCATTATAGTACTGCACTAGGGCAGCTATGGGGAATTATACTGTATGGGGCAGCTAAGAAGACATTATACTGTATGGGGCAGCTAGGGGGGCATTATACTGTATGGTGGCAGCTAAGAAGACATACTGTATGGGGCAGCTAGGGGGGCATTATACTGTATGGGGCATTATACTGTATGGGACAGCTAGGGGGGCATTATACTGTATGGTGGAAGCTAAGAAGACATTATACTTTATGGGGCAGCTGTGGGGCATTATTCTGTATGGTGGCAACTAAGTAGATATACTATATCGTGACAGAATTATACTATATGGGGAAGCTATTTGCGATTATACTGTGAGGGAGGCACCATTGTGTGTTATACCGTGTTGGGGGTTCTATGGGAGCATGATACTGTGTGGGCTGAACCGGGTGTGTATGGGCGGGGTTAGAGGCATGGCTTAAAAGGAATAAAATTGCAGCGCCGCATCGGTTGTGCTTCTACGATACTTGATGGGAGGTATGGTATTGTTCTCTTTCAGCCGATTCCATCCGTTCAGCTGAACTGACAGCTCAAATGCGAGTGGGTCCTACAGGAGCCAACTAATATCGATCACATCTAAGTCAACTTAGATGTGTCGACTTAGATGAAATGGATATTAGGTGGATGATTAGCGGAGCTGTCATTTCAGCTGAACTGACGGAATGAAGATGTGGGAGAAAGATACAGTTTGTATGTATACGAGATACATCGAACCTGTATGATAAAAAGTAAAACAATTTTTAATAAAAGTCCATAAAAAAAGTGCTTACAAACCTGCGCACAGCCTTTACATTTCTCTCAAACCCCTTTGACAACCCAAAGCAATGGTGGATCGTCCCTGTCACCCGCCACCACCACATATTCTCAGGATGTTACTACCATGCCCCTGTACTGGAGCAGGCCCTGGAAAAATGTAGCCTACTTATGTCTCCATAGTAACATAGACATAACTATCACAACATTACAGCCTCCCTGATCTCCTGATCATATTCTACTACAACTCCCAGCACTCCCCTGTATTTCTGTGCAGCAGTGCACTGCCTTCCTGCCACGGAGCGTCGTATAACCGCCGTTTACCCCCCCCCCCCTATCTACAAACGAATCAGCGCCATATAGTTTTGTTTTTTTTATTTATTTTTTTACCTTTCCGTTTTCCCTTGCCTCCGTCATCAATATACGCCGGCGACCTCAGTGACGTAATCAATGCGCGTTCTTGAGGAAGTGGGCGGAGCTTCTGCTAAACTGGTGACGCCGCAGCAAGGGGAGTGTAGAATAGAATCCGACGAAAGATGCTGGAGGCGGTCATCACGTGGTTGGTTGGTGACGTCATTAATGCAGTAAAGACTGCCATGAGTGTCCGCGCTTTACGGTTCAGTCAGTTATGTGCACACACACTAATTACGTCCGTAATTGACGGACGTATTTCGGCCGCAAGTACCGGACCGAACACAGTGCAGGGAGCCGGGCTCCTAGCATCATACTTATGTACGATGCTAGGAGTCCCTGCCTCGCTGCAGGACAACTGTCCCGTACTGTTATCATGTTTTCAGTACGGGACAGTTGTCCGGCAGCGAGGCAGGGACTCCTAGCATCGTACATAAGTATGATGCTAGGAGCCCGGCTCCCTGCAATGTGTTCGGTCCGGTACTTGCGGCCGAAATACGTCCGTCTATTACGGACGTAATTAGTGTGTGTGCACATACCCTTAAATGTTCGGTATAAACCATTTGAATTGCTGTCTTATGTGGGTAGAATTTGTACGTTAATGTCTTAGTAATGTGGTGTTTTTATACGTATGCACATTTATTAGGCAAGCAATTATCGTAATCGAAGTAAACACGTTAAAAAATGGCGCAGTTTTACTGTGATACCGAAAATCGCAACACAAAACGACTCATGTAAATACACCCCGAGGCCGTGTTCACACGGTGCAGATTTTGCATGTATTTTTTAAGCTAAAATCCAGTGAACCTTAAGACCAGTTCACGCAGGGCGGATACGAAGCGTCAAAGTACTCAATGCATCCACCCTGGAACCCGCAGGGAATTCCAGCTGAAAAAAAGCACCAAATTGTGGAAAACAGGTTAAAAAAAAAATGCTTATACTTCCCCGGTCTCCGTAGTCACGGCGACGCATCCCTCTGTTGTCCGTGCAGCCTGACGTTTCATCCCATGTGATTTCTGCAGCCTGTGATTGGCTGCGTCAGTCACATGGGATGAAACATCATCCCAGGAGGCCGGGCTGCACAGAGCAGTATAGAGAACGGGATAAGTACATGCTTTTTTTTTTCTGAGTTGCGGGGGCGTAAAACACCTCGAAATACGCCTGAATGCCTATAAACGCTAAAAACCAGCGCCTAAAAAGAAGGAGCATGTCACTTCTTGAGCCGTTTTTGGAGCTGTTTTTCATTGTTTTAATGGAAAAACAGCTCCAAAAACGTCTAGAAAAAATGCTTCACAAAACATTTTCAGCTTCAAAAATGGCTGAAAATCAGGGGCTGTTTTCTCTGGAAACAGCTCTGTAATTTTCAGGCGTTTTTATTTGTGCGTGTGAACATCGCCTTAGGCTAAATCAGAGTGCCCAGGAGACTGCTGTAAGAACGCAAGACCTACCGCCATCACTAAAACCACCGATCTCTTCGTCAGGCTTAAAAAACACATATGGTACTGAAATGCCAGCAGGGGTCATACATCTCAAAAAAGACCGCCAAAGTGCGCTTTCATTGGGGTCAGAGGTCGGTAAAAATACATTTTCTTTGTGTGCTTACATACAAGGTTGCAGCAATTAAAAAGTATTGGATAAAATAAAACAAATGAAACTTTGTATGTTTGTATACAATGGCAAAGTGGGGGAATCGCTCGTCTAACCACTTAGATGCTGTGGTCAATAGCGAACGAGGCATCTAAGCCGTTAGAAACAGGGGGCGGCCCTCTGTGACGTTGCATGCCCTCCCGTGATGCGATCATGGGGTGCCGATGGTTGTCATGACAGCCTGGGGGCCTAATGGAGGCTCTCAGAATATAGCGAAAAAAAGTTTATTTTTAACAATCAGTTTTTTATTTGTAAAAGTAGTAGAACATAAAAAAAATACTATATGAATTTGGTATCGCCCTAATAGTATTGCAGAATAAAGTTAACATGTCGCCTTTACAGCACGGCGAACGCCGTAAAAACAAAACCACCAAAAATGGAGGAATCGCTGTCTTTTTCCCCATTCCACCCCACGAATATTTTTTTTTCCAGTTTCCAACCACATTATGTGGTACAATAAATAGTGGCGCAAAAATCTACAACTTGTCCCGCAAAAAACAAGCATTCATACGACTAAATTGAATGAAAAAAAAAAGTTATGGCTTTTGGAAGGTGGGGAGGAAAAAACGAAAGTGAAAATCTGAAAAATGGCAGCGGAGGGAAGAGGTTAAAAAAGGGGTAAGGCCCCATGCACACGACCGTATTTTTTCCCTCCCGTAAATACGGGTTTGTTGTCACACGGCTTTAACCCGTATTCCACCCATATTTGCGGACCTTTAAAAAAAAGGGGGGCTGGAAATGATGTCTCATGATCGCTCAGACGCCATTTGCTCTGCTTCTCTTTATTCAAATGAAATCCCCTGACGTCGCCTAGCAACGCTCCCGTAATTACGGGTACAGACACGTAGCCACCCTTAATTACGGGAGCCCCATAGACTTCTATGGGCCTGCCCGTGCCGTAATTACGGCCTGAAATAGGACATGTTCTATATTTTTCAACGGCCCGGGCACATTCCCGTACGCAAACTGTAAGGTACCCGTGGCCAATAGAAGTTTATGGGCCCGTAATTACGGGCGTTTTTACGGTCATGTGCATGGGGCATAAGTGTGTATTTCCAGATGATGGGCATAAGGTTTCTAACTAATCTCTTTCCCTTCAGAAAGTTCCTAGCGGTCTGCTGATGCATAAAGTTGAGATTGCTCTCGATGACGTCACAGTGATGTCTTACAACTCCGATCCCGTACACCTGCAACGGGGAAGGAGATCAACATGATGTAGTGCTCTTGCATTATATCGCGTGGGGCTTGTGTGATTTCATTTCTGTTTTTCTTCCTTGCCGTTTCTGTCGACCTACGCTTCTAGTCACAATAGTGACTTTATATTCGGCACCGCATCAGTTTTTCAGTGGGCCGTGTTGCATTCCATCCTTATCGTGTCTTTGGTGTTATGCTGGGGTGTTGTATCTGGTACCTGACCCGCACCTCTCCCATTCTGACAACAATCCTCTTGGAGGAAAAACACCAATGAAAAATTCCCTTGCTAATCTGTGGGATTAAATAGTTAATGCTATGTGTGCCTCTGTCTATCCTACACTCACTGTCACTCAGCCAGTCTCTTTTTTTTCTCTCTCTCCCTTTCTCTCCCCCTACGCGCTGTGCTCTGTTTATCAGTCCCTAGTATTGCTGACCCTTCCATTATAAAAGTGCTTGGGCTCAGAGCTGTCTCATGTAAAACACGCTAACCCTGTGATGGATTCTGAAGTGCTGAACACAGACCTCTGCTCACGTGTTATTCAACAGCTGCGACAGATCCGTGTGGACCTCCTGATCCTAACTGAGAAATACGTGAGCTATGTGTCGTTGTGTGTTCAGTTTGTGCATGTGTTGGTATCCCCCCCCTGTTTACACAGTGAAAAGTTTTTTGGAGTATAGTGATGGTTGAGTAAGCTCGACTTTTGTTAAAGAGTCTCTGTCACCACATTATAAGTGGCCTATCTTGTACATGATGTGATCGGCGCTGTAATGTAGATTACAGCAGTGTTTTTTATTTAGAAAAACGATCATTTTTGTCGGAGTTATGACCTATATTAGCTTTATGCTAATGAGTTTCTTAATGACCAACTGGGCGTGTTTTACTTTAGACCAAGTGGGCGTTGTACAGAGGAGTGTATGACGCTGACCAATCAGTGACCAATCAGCGTCATACACTTCTCTCCATTCATGTACTCAGCACATAGTGATCTTACTAGATCTTACTAGAACCACGTTTGTGGTTGATTTCTAAAGGTGCAGTCTCACTATAAATGACAATTTACAGCGTAATGTCGCGAGACTACTCCTGCTGTGCTGTAAATCAACCACAAACGTTAGCAAAGTGTCAGGATTCTGAATACACATCCTGTCCTGGTTGGAGGTAATGTATATTCACTGTCAGGACACGTCCGTAACGTTAATGTGTGAGCAAGTGACTGCACATAGTGATCTAGTAAGATCACTATGTGCTGAGTACATGTATGGAGAGAAGTGTATGATGCTGATTGGTCACTGATTGGTCAGCGTCATACACTCCTCTGTACAACGCCCACTTGGTCAAAAAGTAAAACACGCCCAGTTGGGCATAAAGAAACTCATTAGCATAAAGCTAAAATTGTTCATAACTCCGTCAAAAATGATCGTTTTTCTAAATAAAAACACTGCTGTAATCTACATTACAGCGCCGATCACATCATGTAGGAGATAGGACACTTATAATCTGGTGACAGAGCCTCTTTAAAGAGGATCTTTCACTGGTTTATTAATTCCCTATCTCCTAACTAATCTAATAGGCGCTATGATGTTGATAACTACAGTGTAATTTTTTTTCAAAAACATTTATTATTTGCAAAGTTATTGCATTTTTCTAAATATGCTGATTTGGCTCTAATAGCCAAATGGGAGGTGATTCTTTTCACTTTGAGCACGGTGCAATGTTTTCGCCTCTACTCAGCCCAGCAACACAGCCTGATCATATAGAATACAGCTTCCATTCCCGACTGTGTTTTCAACTGGTGATACCTGTTGTTTTGTCACAGCTAGAATCTCGTCTTTCATAAGCCACCAGAACCGCTGTTCTGGGTGGTCCACAGCCGGAGATATGGCTATTTTATGTGATCCCCCTTCCCTCCAGCCTCAGTCTCTCACACTGTGTGAAGCTGCTTCATGCTGATTGGACAGTGTCAGAGGCTGTGAGGAGGCTCCACCTCAGGGGATTCGCTGGTGGTGACACCCACTTGTCTAGTATAGCCTCATTTGCATATTTAGAAAAGAGCTCATAACTTTTAAAATAATAAACGTTTTAGGGCACAGTTTTCACTAGTATTATCAGTGTGACAGCACTAGTGACAGGTCATCTTTAAGGCTAAGGCCTCGTTCACATTTGCGCTGGAGGCTCTGTTAGGGGTTCGAATTCGGCCAAGATTACTGGAGACAATTGCACAGCATACTTACCCATAGCCATGGCAACGCGTCCCTCTGATGTCCTGCAGCCTGGCCTCCAGGGATGACGTTTCATCCCATGTGACCGCTGCAGCCTGTGATTGGCTGCAGCAGTAACTTGGAATGAAGCGTCATCAATGGAGGCCGGGCTGGATGCAGGAGCAGAGAGATCTGGGTAAGTAAAGTTGCGGTGGTATAGCAGCTTTTCCGACGCAAGAATCGCAACATCTTTTTGTTGCAGGTTTTACATCCCAATTAAATTAAATACCCGCCGCAGAAAAGCAGTGATTCCGCAGCATAAATTGGCATACTGCGGCTTTAAAAACCGCACCACAGGTCAATTTCTGAACGTTTTTTTCGGTTGTTTTTTTATGCTGCGTATGGATGAGATTTGTTCAAATCTCATCCACTCTGCTGCTACTCTATTACGCTGCGTATTTTCTGCAATGAAATCCGTTGCAGAAAATGCACCGTATTTACGCTACGTGTGAACCCGGCCTAGAAGTCCAAAAAAAGTGTAATGCAAAAACTATCAGGTTCTCAAACTGTGAGTGACAAATTTACTTTTTTCTGCGCCTGAGTAGGGGTCTTTGGACTTGGATCCTCACTATGGCCGCTGAAGGCCGCTAGGAGTTCGACAAAAGGCTGGACCCACATAATAATGATCACCTCTAATTTAGTGTACAGTATATCTGTAATGCATGTGAGAAGATTGCGAGAACCTGCGTACCAAATAATGGCAACCAAACTAAACAATACTTTATACAAACAAAAAGGCGAAACATTGGCCAATAAAAGATTCTATAAGGTTATAAAAACATTTCCTATAAGTTATAACAATATAATTTCCAGCTAATCTCCCACTATAAGGCTAGATTCACATGAACATGTCCATTTTGCGTTGACAAAGAACGCACCGTTTTTCAGGCCTTAGTCTGTATATAGATGGATTGTAAACTCTTCCCAAGATCTCTGATTTACTTAGAGGATGTTCATATCTGCGTTGGAGGCTCCGTTAGGGGCCTCCGTCGCAGCTTCGGCAGAAATTACCGGAAACAATAGCGCAGCATGCTGCACTATTGTTTCGGCTAAATCGATGGACACCCCGATGGTAAGCCAACGAAACCCATTAAAGTCATAAGGGTTCTGTCGGCCGCCAGCGTTCGGAACCGTTGCGTCCAGCATTCCCTTGTTCTGCTCCTCTGATGGAAAGCCCTGACGCAGATGTGAACATAGCCTTACAAAAATTTACAGCTAAGATATGTTTCGAAATATGGATGTTTAGGGTATAATTTAAACTACAGAAAATATATATGGTGAACTTTCTGACCCATGTTTTTCTCACAGGTGGAGGAACATGGACTTCACAATTTAACTCACTTTGACTTTCCTGGAGGAAACGCATCCATGGATTCTGACACCTGGGTAGAGATGGCAATGGAGGAGAGACTACTTGCTAATATAACTGCTTACTTGGACTTTGAGAAGCGATTGATGCGAGTGATTGAAGAACAGGGGGACAGTTTGTTGCAAGGGGAGGGTGTTCTTCACAGTGGCCTTCATAACGTTCTGAGACAAGTGTCAGTCTTAAGGTCTCAGTTGGAGCATCTTGGAACAACAATGGGTCTAAAGAAAGAATTAGATGAAGACATAGATGAGGTGGATAGAGCATCAGGAGGTGTCTTTGAGAAGAAGGTTAGGGGTTATCATGTTCTAAGGGAGCTGGCAATCTGGGCACTAAGAAGCGTCAGAGACTTACGAAAGTTGCAAAGGGAAAGAGACAACATGGCCATCAGGGCAGAGACTTCTACAGAAATGACTGAACCATGAAGTATAGAGAGAACTTGGATGTAGGGTACAACAAAGGGGCAGAAGATAGAGTAAAAACATTGCCGTTTTGTAGCGATTTTCATAAAAACGCGTGGTAAAAATTGCATGCGAATCACCATGGTTTTGCAATGCACCTTTTGCCCGTGTGGTTATTATAGATGAATCACATTGAAACCATGTGCTTCATCTACTATCGCTGCATGGCAAAACCACAGTGATTCATGGTAAAACGCTGGTGGGCACAGCCTAACTGATATCATGTCTTCTATACACTGTACACAGAGAAGAGGAGAATCCTGCTCTCCTATCTCTACCTATAATAAATATATAGAAGCAGCATCAGCATTGTGGACATTATATAGCAGTAATGAGCATTGTAGCTGAGAATCCAGCACTGGGGTGACATAGAAATCTTATCAGCAGTATCTCTGTGTGTTTCTCTTTGCTCCTACTTCCTTCCCCTATTCACTCCCCTCCATAGACTTACTTGTAGCGTGTGTGTTGCTGAGTCACACTTTCTCTGCTCCCCCCTCCATAGACCTGTATTGGCAGTGTGTCTGTTGCTGACTCTCTCTTTCTGCCCCCTCCTCCCCTCTCCATAGACTTGTATAGCCAGGCAGTGAAGTGACACCCCCACCTTCTGCAGCAGTCAATTCTACTCTCTAATCAGGGATGGACGATGCTTGACAACAGGGGGTGCACAGCAGATTACAGAAAGGGAGACACCCAGTGGCAGTAAATTCACACAAGATTTGCAAGGATAGAACAACTAAATGTTAACAGTAAGTAAATGACAAAATTGTTTTATATCGGGTATACTATTAGATTAACATAAATTGTTTGAAAAATTGGTGTCCATTTATGCAGTGCAGTTTTGACGTTACTTATTTATTAGTATGGTATTCTATTAGTTTTATTTGTACAATATTTCTAGAAAGAAGCTACAATGGTGCATTTTACCTATGTTCCTAATTAATGTCCATGGCTTGGGCAAGCTAACTACATGACTGGGTGCCACAGGCATTTATTTTGGTTATGTGCATTCTAATGAACCAAGATGGCTACTAGCGGATCTGCAGACAACAACGAAGTATGGACTTATGCATGTGACCTGTGATTGGAAATGGCATATGAGCAACGGACTTTGATGGCGGAGGAGGATGTTTCAGCAGAGGCTTTTGTATACAGTACAAAAAAAAAGAACGTTGCAAACGAAAGAAATTCATTGTTACATTTTTTTAGCGCAAAGAAAAAATTGTGTCTGTATTTTTAAAATATAATTTATTACATATTTAAGAAATAATTAAATAATTGATTCTTCTCTGTTGGGTGATGTGTCATTCAAATAACATTAAGATATTTACAGTAATGTTATAAAGTAAGAACGCCCCATATAAAAGTTTTTATTTTTGAACATATGTGTGACATATCAATAGTGGAATTTCATTCAAACAATATATATACATTATTCACACTAACGGGATCATCAGGACAATATTTATTTAACGGCCGTCACAGGATGAATGTACTACTATGGGGCTATTCACACGGCCATTTTTTCTAGGGATCGTGTGAACGGCCAGTGAAAAAATGGGACATGTCCAATTTTTGCCCGTTTTCCCAGATCAATCAATAGATTCAAGTCTATGAGGGATCTGTGAAATTGGGTCCCGCACGGGTGCAAATGAGCCGTGAAAAACGGCTGTTTTATTGGCCGATTTGACACCCGTTCGAGTGATTGAATTGCACTAAAAAAAAAATTAACACGTTGGCTTTGTAATAATTGATTAAACAAAACATTCTTGGATATACCATTATGGTCTGGGGCTCTAATACCTGGTATTTCCCTCTTTGTCAGAAATTGCCTCCTTTGGTCAGCTCTGGGACCCGCACCTATCTTTAGAACGGGGCCCCCTAAACCCAGTTCTACCTTGCTGGGCACCTGCTGCTTCCCGAACACTTCCTGATTAGGTGGTCGGGAGTTACGAAAACACTGTTTCCGTAACTCCCATAGAAGCAAATTAGCGTTGCGGAAACAGCATAGCACAGCGAGCTACTCTGTTTCTGGAGCTGCGGAAACAGAGTAACACAGCGGGCTATCCTGTTTCCTTAACTCCCATTTACTTTTAGGGCAGTTATGAAAACAGCGTAGCTCAGCAAATTCATCCCACTAACAGGTCTTCCCTCTGCTCCTTGTCTGGCAATTTTCTTCATACAGCATAACTTCCGTCTGCACGGACTGCCTCTTCATATTGTGTCAGATCGGGAGGTACTATTTACTTCGAAATTCTGGAGAGCCCTCTGTAAACTCTTTGATGTAAAATTGGACTTTTCCTCTGCCTATCATCCTCAGTCTAATGGCCAAGTCGAGAGAATTAACCAAATATTAGAGAAATACCTTCGTCATTGCATTTCTGTTCAGAATGACAACTGGGTGCAGCTTCTTCCTTGGGCCGAGTTCTTCTACAACAAACACACAAGTGAATCTACTGCCTCTACTCCATTCTTCATCGTATACAGCCAACATTCACGTGTTCCTCCTGCACTGCCTGCTATGTCTCAAGTACCCACAGCTAACTCTGCATTTTGAGACTTTCTTCATATCTGGCAGCAAACCAGGTCCTCTATCCTACAGGTGGTCGACAGCATGAAGAGGAATGCTGATAGGAAGAGAAGAGAACCTCCTCAGTTTCCTCCTGGAACCAAAGTCTGGCTATCTTCCATAAATATTAGTTTAATAATTCCCTCTTACAAATTTACTCCCAGTTTCCCCAAATCTTTCGAAGTCCTGCTACAAATAAACCCTGTATCCTATGAGCTTCGGCTGCCTCCTACCCTCAGAATCCCCAACTCGTTTCCTGTGTCCCTCCTGAAACCTGTGGTCCTGAACCGCTACAGTAAATCTCGTTCTGCAGTTGCACCCAGTGGTTCTTCTAACATCTTTGAGGTGAAGGAGATTCTGGACTACAAGAGGGTAGAAGGAAAGACTTTCTATCTGGTGGACTGGAAAGGGTTTGGTCCTGAGGAGACGTGCTGGGAGCCAGAGGAGAACATGAAGGCCCCAATTCTCATGAAAAAGTTCCTCCTACGCTCCGGACCTTAGAAGAGTCTGGCGTAAGGGGGGGTTACTGTTGTGGGTACCGCGGTCCGCCAGCACAACCTACTTACCACTGGCAGCCGCGACCTTTGGGACACACTCTTCCTGCCGGCGTCTCTCCTCCCGGAGATGCCAGCATACGCGGCTGCAGTTCCCCCACTGCCGCCCGTAGGTTGCCTTGAGGGGCCAGCGCGCGCACCAAACGAAAAGTTCCCTAGCCAATCCCTTTGTATCCTGCTCTATTTAAAGGACCCTGCCTTTTCCCTCCTTTCCTGAGCGTTTTTTGTATTCCTGTGTTTGGCTATGCAAATTGTCCCTTAGTTGTATCCTTCTCCCAGTGTTCCCGTATCCTGTTGCTGTGTGTGTTCCTGAGCCTAAGCCTATTGTTGGAGTCGTGTGTGCTTCATCTGCCACGTCTGGTGTCATCTGCCACATCTGGTGTCGTCTGCCACATCTGGTGTCGTCTGCCGCGTCCAGTGGCATCTGAGCCACGTGTCTGCTACTTCCAGGTACTCTTATCCGGGAGACTGTTATTGACTGGCCAGCTACTTCTCTGCTACGGCGGAGCGAGCTAGTGGGTCCACATACCCCACAGGCGTGACAAAGGGGTTTTCTGAGTTATTTAAAAAATTGGCCACAGTAGGAGGGATGCAAAAAAAAAAAAAGGCTAATTTCTCACCTCACAGATCCCCGTCGTTCCATCGCCGCATCTTCCGGTCCTTCCCGCCGCTGTGTATTGATATAGCTGCAGCGATGATGTGCTTGTGTACCCACATGATCGCTGCAGCCAATCACAGGCCTCAGTGGGTATATGGCACAGGATTTCTGAGACTAGTGCTTGGCTGCAGCGATCACATGGGTATACGGGCACGTCATCGCTGCAGCTATGTTAATAAAGAGCGGCGGGGAGGAACGGAGCAGCGGCGCTGTAACGACGTAGATCTGTGAGGTGAGTAATAGCTCTTTTATTTTTTTTTGCATCCCTCCGACCCTTTAATGCAAAAAAAATGGTCTTAATTAAAAATCTCCTACCGTTATGTGTATACAGTTTCTATGCACTTATATGCCTCCATGGCTACTGACAAATGGAGGCACCAGATGGACAAAAGTAATACATGGATGAAGGATTAGACTACACAATGGGTTTGTAGTCTCTAACCAAGAAGACACATAGGTCTGTATAGGAGCTGTGTACTCAAAATAGTAGGATATGGGCAAAACTAAGGAAAGTTGCTTCATTTTTGTTATTTTATATATGCTTAATGTCGCACTATTAGAATATGTGAATCTTAATTCTACTACTCCACCACTATACTAATCAATAGAAAAAAACCTATAATGTAGTTGAAAAAACCCAAAAACAAAACTTCAATATAAGTTAATGCAGAACTATTCATAAACATATTATTGTTATATCTAAAAACCTCAATATCCTACTTGGGGTAATGTGAGTTCCTTCTGCTTGTCTGTGATAAGAGAATGGAGCCTAATAATGAATGGGATTGGCTGGTGGGTGACAAGTGACTTCTTTCTGGCCCCTTAAGTCTATAAGATATCCGGGTTCCTTCTAGAAGGACGTGTCTATTATTAAAGATGCAGCTTATAAGGAGCACCTTGTTTGCCCTGATTGGTAAGTTTTTGTGTGTTTTCTATCATTTTGATTTCTTGTCTTTACTGAAGCTACAAGTTCTTTAGGTTACTTTTAAGATGGTGGTAGATGGAACGAGGCATAACTAACTGATTACTTATTCTATAAGTTTGTTATGATAATAATTAGATAAACCCATGATCTTCACATTGTGGCCTGTCATGTTTATGAGTTGGCAAAAGGGTCAAATATTTTTTAGTAAGGAAAAAAAATGCCATGCAAATAATAGTATAGAATGAGAAACCAAGTATAGTTTGACTCCTTAAAGTGGTTGTCCAGGCAGGGGCCGGTTTTTCATACTGATGAACTAACTACAGGATAGGTCATCAGTGTATGATCGGTGGTGGTCCGACACCCGGATGCCGCACTGATCAGCTCTTCATGCTGCTTCCAGGCACGGGATGCTATGCAGCAGTCAGTGCCAGAAGTAGATGACTCCAGCCACAGAACAGTGGCCGTGAAAAGCCTCATATCTGCAGTACCCCAGCACGGCTGCTATATAGTGTACGGAGCCATCTGCTTCCAGCAACAACCGCTGCATAACAATCCGGTGCCCAGAGACAGCCGGAACAGCTGATTGGTGCTGTGGGTAGGTCCTGTGGATAGGTCATCAGTATGAAAAACTGCCCCATTTCTCGACAACCCCTTTAAAGACCCGGACATTTTTGGCTTTAAGGAACCAAAACATTTCAGGCAGGTGTATGCTATTTGAAACAGACTGCCCACGCCATATTGGGGTAACGCACAACCACAATAAATTTATGCCGAATGTCACTAAGGGTGAACCATAAGATGAGAAAATGTAAATTCATTTAAGTCTTTAACTTTTTTCTTTCAGTTGTAACGGTGCAGCTGTCGGAAGGTGAGGACATGTTTTACACGGCCTAGTACCACATATAACATGAAAGATGATAGAAATAGTTTTCAGTAATTGCCTTTCTTTTCTTAGGTCTTAATGTGACATCTCCACATTGTGTGTTTCCATTCAGCTATCTCCATCGCTTATATTACTCTTGCATTCCAAACAGTCGGATGGATCATGCCTATTGGTGTTCTAAGACTTCGGACTATGACCAGGATTCTCATTGGATGTTTTGCACCACTTTGGGTAACTGAGACATTTTATTTCCCATTTGGGCATATTAAGCACGTATTATTGGTCTATAGAAATATCGAAGATAATCTACCAACAAAATAAAGCTGTGGTAGAAAACTTAAGCAGCAGAAAAGTATTACACATACTTCCATGTCTTCTCTCCGATGCATCGTTATCTGATTTGCACTCCGAGGCTGGATTCTTAGGGTACCTTTAGCTCTCCCAAACCCAGGCTACTCCGACACTGAGTAGGTGCCCCATAGTTGTTGGTGAGGCAGAAGTAATTGTATGCTGCAAATGTCTATCCCTGGCTGCACAAATCTCTGGTTTCGCCAAATAACGGATCTCCTTTTGTCCTTTTTTTAATGTTCTGGGTTCAGGAGAAAAATTATGAGATACATTGAGGTAATTTTTTCCATGGAGTACGACCAGTGGTGAGGCCCAGGCATCATCATGTTCTGGTTGGTGAGATCCCACTAGAAAAAGATTGAGAAGCAATGATGTAGATAACCGTGCCTGGACACTTTCTGATACGTTTGTGGTATATGGAACATGTTATATTGATGGAGCCTCCACATCAAGACTTGATGATGTTTCTTTCTAGGTGCTGAGGGTAGTCCCATAATTGCACGGTGCAATTTCCCTTTCATTTTTGATGACAATCAATTCACCTCCTGCACCAAAGTGGGTAGATCTGATAACCAGCTATGGTGCTCAACAACCCCAAACTATGACAAAGATGGACAATGGATCTTTTGCAATACACCAGGTATGATTCACAGCGTGTTAATGGATTCATCAGTTTACAGGCGCAGTCCTCTACTTTTTTTTTTTCTTTAATGTTTCGTTTTTAGCCACAATCTTTTATACCATTAAATACCTTCAGCTTTTGCTGTTTTAAACTCGTGCCATCTGTACATCACAAGTTGACTTTCATCTATTTATTTAGTCACTACCCACTCAAGCAATTCCTATCTCCATCTTGTGGTGGCACTGTGCCTTGGATTTGCCCTATTGTGTGTCTGCATTGTTGGGTGCTGCATGAAGTTCCAGTGGGTCGGTGAGTTTCTTCATTATTTATTTAAAAAAACAAGCAAATTATCAAGTGCTTGCTTCTATAAAAATTTATATATATCTATGTATGTATGTATATGTATATATATATATATATATATATATGTATATATATATATATATATATATATATATATATATATATATATATATATATATATAAAGAGAACTATATTGCTTTAATATATACACTACCGTTCAAAAGTTTGGGGTCACCCAGACAATTTAGTGTTTTCCATGAAAACTCACACTTATATTTATCAAATGAGTTGCAAAATGACTAGAAAATATAGTCAAGGCATTGACAAGGTTAGAAATAATGATTTTTATTTGAAATAATAATTTTCTCCTTCAAACTTTGCTTTGGTCCATTTGCAGCAATTACAGCATTGCAGACCTTTGCCATTCTATCTGTTAATTTGCTGAGGTAATCGGGAGCAATTTCACCCCATGCTTCCAGAAGGCCCTCCCACAAGTTGGATTGGCTTGATGGGCACTTCTTGCGTACCATACAGTCAAGCTGCTCCCACAACAGCTCTATGGGGTTGAGATCTGGTGACTGCACTGGCCACTCCATTACAGATAGAATACCAGCTGCCTGCTTCTTCCCTAAATAGTTCTTGCATAATTTGGAGGAGGTGTGCTTTGGGTCATTGTCCTGTTGTAGGATGAAATTGGCTCCAATCAAGCGCTGTCCACAGGGTATGGCATGGCATTGCAAAATGGAGTGATAGCCTTCCTTATTCAAAATCCCTTTTACCCTGTACAAATCTCCCACTTTACCAGCACCAAAGCAACCCCAGACCATCACATTACCTCCACCATGCTTGACAGATGGCGTCAGGCACTTTTCCAGCATCTTTTCAGTTGTTCTGCGTCTCACAAATGTTCTTCTGTGTGATCCAAACACCTCAAACTTCGATTCGTCTGTCCATAACACTTTTTTCCAATCTTCCTCTGTCCAATGTCTGTGTGCCTTTGCCCATATTCATCTTTTCCTTTTATTAGCCAGTCTCAGATATGGCTTTTTCTTTGCCACTCTGCCCTGAAGGCCAGCATCCCGGAGTCGCCTCTTCACTGTAAACATTGACACTGGCGTTTTGCGGGTACTATTTAATGAAGCTGCCAGTTGAGGACCTGTGAGGCATCTATTTCTCAAACTAGAGACTCTAATGTACTTGTCTTGTTGCTCAGTTGTGCAGTGGGGCCTCCCACTTCTCTTTCTACTTTGGTTAGAGCCTGTTTGTGCTGTCCTCTGAAGGGAGTAGTAAACACCGTTGTAGAAAATCTTCAGTTTCTTGGCAATTTCTCGCATGGAATAGCCTTCATTTCTAAGAAAAAGAATAGACTGTCGAGTTTCACATGAAAGCTCTCTTTTTCTAGCCATTTTGAGAGTTTAATCGAACCCACAAATGTAATGCTCCAGATTCTCAACTAGCTCAAAGGAAGGTCAGTTTTATAGCTCCTCTAAACAGCAAAACTGTTTACAGCGGTGCTAACATAATTGCACAAGGGTTTTCACGTGTTTTCTAATCATCCATTAGCCTTCTAACATAGTTAGCAAACACAATGTACCATTAGAACACTCGAGTGATGGTTGCTGGAAATGGGCCTCTATACACCTATGTAGATATTGAATTAAAAACCAGATGTTTGCAGCTAGAATAGTCATTTAGCACATTAACAATGTATAGAGTGTATTTCTGATGAATTTATTGTTATCTTCATTGAAAAAAACTGTGCTTTTCTTGCAAAAATAAGGAAATTTCTAGGTGACCCTAAACTTTTGCACGGTAGTATATATATATATATATATATATATATATATATATATCCCCACTCATGCTTCTAGTATATCTAATATGCCAGTGTACCCAGTGGTAAACATGCTAAAATGAGATGTCTTCATTACGTCCTACTTTAGTAATGGTGTCTACAAATTGATTTGTCCTACGACCCAACAATCCTACAATGTTAAATTTATAAAGAACATCAAGTGTTTAGTAAAAGCAAATAGGAAACTTAAAGAGGAAATCTGCCCTGGGCATATGCCTAAGAAACCCGTATGGTAAAGAATCCATTGGCGCTGGTAAGCGTTTGTGGATAGGAATGATCAATACTTGCTCGGAATTGGTAAACTTTATGAATTGTAAAACGAAGGCTAGATGGTATCTACTGGAGACATACAACATTTTTTTTTATCTGAGTGCTAACCTATTCAATAGCCATAACCTTTTTATTATTTCTTACATAGGACAAATAAATTCCTAGGTTTAAGACTTTGGTCGTAACACAGGTCATACGGCCAAAGATCGCTGTGTTACGATGCCTGCATCGCAAGTCATGAATGTGACCCGCAGGTTACCACGACACAACAGTTGCAAGAAATCTAGCGGGTCAGAATTTATTGTGGTGACTTGCAGGGCACATTCACTTCCATTACTTGCGATACAGACAGTGCGACAGATGTCGATGCAATCTGTGTCACGGCCAAGGTTCCCGTGTATCCCTAGTCTTACGCCCCAAGTACCGCCACCAAATCTCCCGTAGTTTTACTGAACCAAATTTGGTTCAGTTCACTTGAACCACTGACAGCCTTGGTCTTGCAGGTGTAATACAAGCGATAAAATGAATGCATCTGAATGGCGTTAATCAAAAAAATCACTAAGTAAAAACTTGCTACATTATCGTATATATGATAATTTGAGAACAATTGCATCGATCATTGCAAAAAATCTTAGTGTGTAAAGCCAGACATGGTCTGGGACATCCAAATATTTGACTAGTGTCTGGGACTGTCAGACTTTTAGGCTGTTGACTGTATTTAAATCTCCATTTTTATCGCAGGTGTTAAGAATGGTCTTTGGTGGTCTTCAAGAAGAGGTGTTTTTGACAATGGTATGTGGCAATGATCAAACAACGAGGTACACTGCAAAAATTGTGTCGTGCAAGTCCCATAAAGAGATCTACTAAGCTTGATAGGGTGTCACCAACGATTGACTAGGGCACTTACTTTAACAGGAAGGGATGAAATCGAGGTGGATACATATAAGCAGGGCCGGACGGAGACTAAAAAGTAGCCTTGGCACACAAACCCCAGCAGCCCACATATAATACACTACCCTTTTCCAATACTGTGGATAAATGGAGGCGCACTGCAGATAGGTTTGCTTTGCCAAACCCCTTAGATCTCCCTTAAATATGTAAACCACAACATTAACAAAAGAAGGAAAATAATATTGTAATATAAAAAAAAACTAACCATACGATCAAGGACAGGCATCGCTTTTTCAGTCATTGACAACAGCATGCTATTACTTTACAAGCAGCAATATAACCAATAATACCGCCATACAATGACCATATAGCGGCAGTCGGCAGAGTTTTATCACGCTCCAGACCAGACAAGAGAATACAATACCGATCAAACTCGGTCACAAGAAGGATATATAATTAAAAAGGACCTATCAGCTCTCTGGACCTGTTTAAGAAAATATGTGTATTCCCCATGAAGTAACAATTCTGGAGCATCTTTTCTTAGAACTCTGTATTGTGCCTTTTCTCCTCTGTTAATACTCCTGAAAGTGTATAAACAAATTGACAACGGACTGTTACCATTCTCCATGTCAAAGAGCTATGTCCCTATACACTCTGACAGTGTACAATCATCGCTGACGATATCAGACTATGTAGGAATACATTTTTGTAGCGCTACTGATTGATTTTAACTATTGAGTGACAGCTGCAGGCTACATGATTTCATGCAACTAAATATATTGCTTAGTACTGCCGCTGTAGTTCTACAGTTAAAATCAGTTAGTTGTGTTACAAAAAGTCTCCAGGTATGCCAGGCTTTATTCATACATTAGCAGGAGAAGTAACAGAGGAATGGCACAACAAAGAGTTTAAGGCTATGTTCACACGGAGTATTTTGGGGGAGGAATATCTGCCTCAAAATTCCGTTTGGAACTTTGAGGCAGATATTCCTCTCCCTGCACGCCGATTTTCGCGGCGATTATCGGCGTTTTTCGCCCGCGGCCATTGAGCGTCGCGGGCATAAAACGGCGAGAAATACCCTTTCTCCTGCCTCCCATTGAAGTCAATGGGAGGTCAGAGGCGGAAGCGCCCGAAGATAGGGCATGTCGCTTCTTTTTCCCGCGAGGCCGTTTTACTGCTCGCGGGAAAAAGACGCCGACGCCTCCCATTGAAATCAATGGGAGGCGTTCTCGGGCCGTTTTTGCCGAGTTTTGCGACGCGTCAAAAAACTCGGCAAAATACCCCATGTGAACATAGCTTTAAGATGCTCCAGAATTATCATCTCATGTGGAATACAATAATTTACTATAACAGACATGTCAGGAGAGGTGACAGATCCTCTATAAATCCAGTGACTAACAGGTGACTTATTTTCTTCTCCCTCCAGCCCAGACCGACATGACGACTTTTCCTGACAACTACAGAGTTTCCTGCCAAGATGTCTTTGGCTTTAAACTTCTGTGGCCATTCCCGCCTAGTAATATAAATACATTCAGATCCCAGAACAGACCACTTAAATCAATTCAAACCCGAGACTAGACCCCTGAATAAGTTATATAAAATAATAGTGCACCAGACAGTAAAAATGTAATATTCTGTACCGCACTTAGTAGTTCCCACCCTTTGTGCTCCTACACATCAATAATGGCCCTTTTGTGCCTCTACATAGTAATAAGGCCTACTGTTGCGCCCCCAATAAAGTAATAATGCCCCCTTTGTGCCCTCTATAAATTAATAATGCCCCCCAGTAAAAATACCCCCTTTCTGCCCCGCAAAGCTAATATGATCAGCCCCTACAAAGCTTAGATCAGCCCCTACAGAAGTGAAAAATTCCTACATAGGTTATATCAGTGGCTGATATAACCTTTGTAAGTGCCTATGACTTGTGTAGGGGCTGATATGGCTTCTGTAGGTGCTGATATGACTACTGTACGGGATGATTATATCAGGTTCTACATAAGTCATGTCAGCCCTGGTCATATCAGACCCTATCTGTATAGTAGTAAATGACTTAATATATATTACAGTATATCAGACCCTAGTGGGGCCCCCTAAATCAGTATACAAAGCTAACGTGCAGCAAATATTGGCTTACTTGACAGTGCCTGGAATAGCAGGCGCTGGACTCTGAGACAGTGGAGAGAAGAGTCACTGTTGGACACCATGTCGCAGCCTCTGTTAGCTGGCTGCTTGCAGTAGAGAGGCAAGAGGAGGTCTACATAACACACACACTATCACTAACTGTCTGTGACTGAAGAAGGCAAAGAACGGCACAGGACAGGGAGGGTGGTGGAAACAAAAGCAGCGTTCACAATGATGAACACCGTTATCTCCACAAAGCACGCCCTGACACTTACCAGTGACAGAACTCAGGACCTTGTGTGCACCACGGCTGTCGCACACAATGTGAACGTCCTGATGCTGGGTGGTCCAGGCCTGGCTTTGTGACGGCAGATGTGGGGTTAGCCGCTGCTTCATGATGATGGAGAGGAGTGGCAGCAATATAAGGATTCCTTGAGGCTAAAATTGCAGCAGTGCCCAATAAACAAATCTATGTCTCATTGCGTATGTATATTATGTTCCACTTCCTTGCACACATCAAAGCAAGTAAAACATGGTTGTTTCAATTCACAACACAACTCACAGAATACATTTCCCGAACTGAGCTCAGTACATATATACAACACAAGAACCAAGCTCAGTACACATGTCCAGCACCAGAACCGAGCTCAGTAGACATGTACAGCACCAGAACAAAGCTCAGTACACATATACAGAACCAGAACAAAGCTTATAACTTATAAACAGCATCAGAACCATGATCAGTACATATATAGAGAACCAGAACCAAGCTCAGTACATATATACAGCACCAGAACAAAGCTCCGTACATACATAAGGCACCAGAACCAAGTTCAGTACACATATATATGGCACCAGAACAAAGTTGATCACATATATAAAGCACCAGAACCAAGCTCAGTACATATATACAGCACCAGAACAAAGCTCAGTACATATATACAGCAACAGAACAAACTTGATCACATATATACAGCACCAGAACAAAGCTCAGTACATAAATACAGCACCAGAACAAAGCTTAGTACATAAATACAGGACCAGAACACATCTCAGTACATATATACAGACCAAGCTCATATATATACAGCAAAGGAACCAAGCTCAGTACATATATAAAGCATCAGAACCAAGCTCAGTACATAAATACGGCACTACAGCAAAGCTCACTACATAAATACAGCACCAGAACCAAGCTCAGTACATATATACAAAACCAAGCCAAGTACATATGTACAGCACCAGAACAAAGCTCAGTACATATATGTAATACCAGCAGAAATACAGCTCAGTACAGAGATCATTTGCAAACTCAGTTTAACACCTGCCATATAAGTTTGTATGGCGTAAAAAACTACAGCTCCCAGTATGGCCTGGGCAATGGTAAGGAGTTGCTGTTTCACAAAAAAGAATGCTACAATCCATAGTCTCGCTGCAGATCATAAAGTGACTACAGTACTGATCAGTCAGAGGGAAAATAAACAATTACATTTAGTGACTCACAGGTGAAGTCTAGTCGTTCTTTTTCTCTTTTCTTCTCCACCTGGTCCAGACCTCCATAATGACTTCTCCCTGCCATAACCCATTTCTGCAGAGTTTGCCACTCAGATGTCTTCGGCTCCTCACTTTTCCAACATTTCCACACTTATAAACTAAGATAAAATTCTCATGGTGACCCACACTATGCCCCTAAATATAATACGCCACAACTGGTGGAGGCCCCCTTCTTCTGATTTCGTGATGGTGGCCCCGGATGCCCACCCTTTTATCCGGCCATCCTCACGAGCTAAAAAAAAGGTTGGGGAACTCTGCCCTTATGGCTGGAATAAACCCAGTCCTGGTGATCACGTTTGGCTCCCAGTAATTCATGAATTGGGTAACATTTTACTTCCACCCGGTGCCGAATTCTAATAACTGTAACCGGGCAACATGTGATGTAAACTCATTGATGACAGCTTTGAGCTGTCGCTGCTTAGTTTACTGGGGCTTGTAAGAGGCGCAGGATAACCCGAGGTGCGCCATAATTTGGTGCGTGCGCTACTAAATTAACCTAGTGTGGGGAATACTTCAGATACAAAAGGAGTCCCTGTGCTAGGAGTTATTACAGGTCATTCACCTTGTTGTTGGCGTTCCTGTGCCATCCTCTAATCTAGTGATGCAGGACTGGTCTCTTCAGTCAGGTCATATATGTCATGAAGGGTCTGTGGACCCACTGGGCCGTACCGCCTTGGCGGTAAGGCAGCTGGCCAACAGGACGCAGGTCAGAGTCTATAGTTATATAGGGTACCTGTGGCAGCACGGATAGTAGCTTGGCAGGAACTACACCGTGTTCCAAATTATTATGCACATTGGATTTAAGTGTCATAAACATTTAATTATTAGTTTTTCAATTAAACTCATGGATGGTATTGTGTCTTAGGGCTCTTTGGATCATTGTAATCAATTTCAGACACCTGTGATAATTAGTTTGCCAGGTGTGCCCAATCAAAGGAAAACTACTTAAGAAGGACGTTCCACATTATTAAGCAGCCACAGGTTTCAAGCAATATGGGAAAGAAAAAGGATCTCTCTGCTGCCGAAAAGCGTGAAATAGTGCAATACCTTGGACAAGATATGAAAACATTGGATATTTCAAGAAAACTTGAGCGTGATCATCGTACTGTGAAAAGATTTGTGGCTGATTCAGAGCACAGACGGGTTCGTTCAGATAAAGGCATAACGAAGAAGGTTTCTGGCAGACAAATTAATAGGATTAAGAGAGCAGCTGCTAAAATTCCATTGCAAAGCAGCAAACAGGTATTTGAAGCCGCTGGTGCCTCTGGAGTCCCACAAACCTCAAGGTGTAGGATCCTCCAGAGGTTTGCAAGTGTGCATAAAGCTATTATTCGGCCACCCCTAAACAATGCTCACAAGCAGAAACGTTTGCAGTGGGCTCAGAAATACATGAAGACTAATTTTCAAACCGTGTTGTTTACTGATGAGTGCCGTGCAACCCTGGATGTTCCAGATGGATGGAGTAGTGGATGGTTGGTGAATGGCCACCATGTCCCAACAAGGCTGCGACGTCAGCAAGGAGGTAACAGAGTCATATTTTGGGCTGGAATCATGGGGAGAGAGCTGGTAGGCCCCTTTAGGGTCCCTGATGGTGTGAAAATGACCTCTGAAAAGTACGTAGAGTTTATGACGGACCACTTTTTTCCGTGGTACAAAAAGAAGAACCGTGCCTTCCGTAGCAAAATTATCTTCATGCATGACAATGCACCATCTCATGCTGCAAAGAATACCTCTGTGTCATTGGCTGCTATGGGCATAAAAGGAGAGAAACTCAGGGTGTGGCCCCCATGTTCCTCTGACCTCAACCCTATTGAGAACCTTTGGAGCATCCTCAAGCAAAATATCTATGAGGGTGGGAGGCAGTTCACATCAAAACAGAAGCTCTGGGAGGCTATTCTGACATCCTGCAAAGATATTCAAGCAGAAACTGTCCAAATACTCACAAATTCAATGGATGCAAGAATTGTGAAGGTGATATCAGAGTAGGAGTCCTATGTTAACATGTAACTTGGCCTGCTAAGTTTTTTTTGATTGAAAGCGCTTTTGATTTCTGTAAATATGACCTCCTGATGCTGCAAATTCAACAAATTACCATTTTAGTTATCTTTACAACCTTTAAAATGTTTTGATCTCTGTTGTCCATAATAATGTGAAACAATGTATTTTGAGTTTTTTACTTCTAAAAAAATTATCTGTTATCATTAGGAGATTTGTTCAATAAAATTTGCATTATACTCCAACGGTTGATGGCTTGAAGATTATACTGACTGTCATTTGCATGGACTATTTAGGAAAATCAGCGAAAAATAACATTTGCATAATAATTTGGAACGCGGTGTAGGCAGCAGGTAGACGTCAGGCGTGGAGAAGCAGGACAGGCATGGTATCCAGCACAGCACGACTACAGCTAAGCACGGCACTAAATCAGGATACAGGTTACAGGAACAGGAAACACTGGGAGCAGGAAACACTAGGGGACCATTTGCATAGACAAACTATAGGGAACACAACAATGCTCAGGCATGGAACTAGGGGGCTGGACCCCTCTTATAGTCCAGGGTACTCACGGGTCAAAATTTGTCCATGAGGTCCGTTGCGCGCGCTGCCCCTTTAAGAGCAGGCACAAGGGATCCGGCAGAGGTGAGTGGACGTGAGCGCTGGCGTCTCCTGAGGAGGAGGCTGGGGCCAGCGCTTGCCAGGGGGAGGTTGGAGCTGACAGCCCGCAGCCACGGACATTACAACAGGCTTCAGGAGGGACACAGGAAACGAGTTGTGCGGGCTGTCATCTCCAACCTCCCCCTGACAGCCCGCAGCCACGGACATTACAATATAGTTCATTTAAAGAAAAACAATTATATTTAAATGAAGCAGCACTCGTGTAATAATGTGGTGGGTGCAAAGCAACTACAGCTTAATCCACAGCTCAAAATACCAGACAAGAAAAAATATTGCAGCACTCCATCAAGGTCCAGTAAGATAATTTTCTGCTCTGCCATAGTATTCAATTGTAACTGGGTCCTGAGGACGCAGATACAATTGAATGTGGCAGTCGCCTGGGGATCCGGGGCAAAAATCTGAGGCTTAGGCCTCAGACACCCGGTGCGAGCGATGCCACTGATATATACATACATGTACATGTACATAGATACACGTACAATAATATACCTAAACCTGTACCTACAAGAAAAAAATATTGCAGCACTCCAGCAAGGTACAGTAAGAAAATCTGTGGTATTATTTGCCCATGTTTAGAGCCAAGCGATGTTTCAGTTCCACCATGGAACTTTTTTCAAGCTTGAAATAAGTTCCATGGTGGAACTGAAACGTCGCTTGGCTCTAAACATGGGAAAATAAAACCACAGATTTTCTTACTGGACCTTGCTGGAGTGCTGCAATATTTTTTTCTTGTAGGTACAGGTTTAGGTATATTATTGTACGTGTATCTATGTACATGTACATGTATGTATATATCAGTGGCATCGCTCGCACCGGGTGTCTGAGGCCTAAGCCCCGGATCCCCAGGCGACTGCCACATTCAATTGTATCTGCGTCCTCAGGACCCAGTTACAATTGAATACTATGGCAGAGCAGAAAATTATCCATTTCTTGCTCTGACATTCACTAGGCTACAAGCCACGTTAGGCCTGAATCCTATAAGGCTCTAGGACACAATCCCTGCACATGCCGGCACAATGACGTCACTGGATCGCGCCGGCCAAGGATCCCGTCTCGATGTCTCGTAGGCTGCAGAACAGAGGAGGCTGTGGAGCTCCGTTCACCGCGGGAATGGGGCTAGGTGAGTATAAGTAATTTTATATTTGTCTGGGGGCAGTATATACAGGGGAGCTGTGTGGCACTATCTACAAGAAGAGGGGGTGCATGTGGCACTATCTACAAGGGGTGGTGTGGCACTATCTACTAGGGAAGTGTGGCACTATCTACTAGGGGAGTGTGGCACTATCTACGGGGGTGTGTGGCACTATCTACTGGGTGGGTGTGACCAGGGCCGGCCTTAGGTTGGATGGCGGCCTGTGCAGGATTCTCTATTGCAGCCATCCACATAACAAAATTTAACCAAATATATAGTCACGCACATACTGGAACATAAATACTGTACATACATAGAGGGAGATATTTAGACATTGTAAAGGATCTGCCAGACACAACTTCTGTGTCGACGCCCATAGGTAATCAGTCTGCACCTGCTTCTATGTCTGTGAGACTGACTCCATCTTCCACCACCCAGGATGGCAGGCTTAGGAGTGGGAGAGCCTATCACAGCCTGGCCAGACGGAGCTAGCTCCCGCCCTCTGTCTATTTATACCTGCCTTTCCTGTTCCTCCTTTGCTTGTGATTCTTCTCTGTTGGTTTCCTGCCCTGCTGCAGCTTCTTGAACTACTGATCCTCTGCTTGTGATTGACCTTGGCTTTACTGACCATTCTTCTGCTCTGCGTTTTTGTACCTCGCTCATCTCCTGGTTTGACTCGGCTCGTTCACCTCGCTTGTTGCTCACGGTGTTCCCGTGGGCAACTTCCCCATTTCCCTGGCTTTTTTGTACCCTTGTCTGTTTGTCTGTCGTGCACCTATTGAGTGTGGGGACCGTCGCCCAGTTGTCCCCCGTCGCCTAGGGCGGGTCGTTGCAAGTAGGCAGGGACTGAGTGGCGGGTAGATTAGGGCTCACTTGTCTGTTTCCCTACCCCGACATTACAGACATACAGGCAAATATATATGCATACATTCTAAAATATATACATACATAAAGGAAAATATCTAGACATACACACACACACACACACACACATACACACAGTCACATAAATACACTGACAGGAACTTTTCCAAATACATTAAAGGCACATATATACAAGCACAAAGACACATTCACATACATACCCATACAGTGAAGGAAATAAGTATTTTATCCCTTGCTGATTTTGTAAGTTTGCCCCCTGTCAAAGACATGAACAGTCTAGAATTTTTAGGCTAGGTTAATTTTACCAGTGAGAGATAGATTATATAAAAAAAAAAAAAAAAATCACATTGTCAAAATTATAGATATTTATTTGCATTGTGCACAGAGAAATAAGTATTTGATCCCTTTGGCAAACAAGACTTAATACTTGGTGGCAAAACCCTTGTTGGCAAGCACAGCAGTCAGACATTTTTTTGTAGTTGATGATGAGGTTTGCACAGATGTTAGATAGAATTTTGGCCCACTCCTCTTTGCAGATCATCTGTAAATCATTAAGATTTCGAGGCTGTCGATTGGCAACTCGGATCTTCAGCTCCCTCCATAAGTTTTCGATGGGATTAAGGTCTGGAGACTGGCTAGGCCACTCCATGACCATAATGTGCTTCTTTTTGAGCCACTCCTTTGTTGCCTTGGCTGTATGTTTTGGGTCATTGTCGTGCTGGAAGACCCAGCCACGAGCCATTTTTAATGTCCTGGTGGAGGGAAGGAGGTTGTCACTCAGGATTTGATGGTACATGGCTCCATCCATTCTCCCATTGATGCAGTGAAGTAGTCCTGTGCCCTTAGCAGAGAAACACCCCCAAAACATAATGTTTCCACCTCCATGCTTGACAGTGGGGACGGTGTTCTTTGGGTCATAGGCAGCATTTCTCTTCCTCCAAACACGGCGAGTAGAGTTAATGCCAAAGAGCTCAATTTTAGTCTCATCTGACCACAGCACCTTCTCCCAATCACTCTCAGAATCATCCAGATGTTCATTTGCAAACTTCAGACGGGCCTGTACATGTGCCTTCTTGAGCAGGGGGACCTTGCGGGCACTGCAGGATTTTAATCCATTACGGCGTAATGTGTTACCAATGGTTTTCTTGGTGACTGTGGTCCCAGCTGCCTTGAGATCATTAACAAGTTCCCCCCGTGTAGTTTTCGGCTGAGCTCTCACCTTCCTCAGGATCAAGGATACCCCACGAGGTGAGCTTTTGCATGGAGCCCCAAATCGATGTCGATTGACAGTCATTTTGTATGTCTTCCATTTTCTTACTATTGCACCAACAGTTGTCTCCTTCTCACCCAGCGTCTTACTTATGGTTTTGTATCCCATTCCAGCCTTGTGCAGGTCTATGATCTTGTCCCTGACATCCTTAGAAAGCTCTTTGGTCTTGCCCATGTTGTAGAGGTTAGAGTCAGACTGATTAATTGAGTCTGTGGACAGGAGTCTTTTATACAGGTGACCATTTAAGGCAGCTGTCTTTAATGCAGGCACCAAGTTGATTTGGAGCGTGTAACTGGTCTGGAGGAGGCTGAACTCTTAATGGTTGGTAGGGGATCAAATACTTATTTCTCTGTGCACAATGCAAATAAATATATATAATTTTGACTATGTGATTTTCTGTTTTGTTTTTTTTTTATATACTCTATCCCTCACTGGTAAAATTAACCTAGCCTAAAAATTCTAGACTGTTCATGTCTTTGACATTGGGCAAACTTACAAAATCAGCAAGGGATCAAATACTTATTTCCTTCACTGTATATACACAGTGCAGATAAGGTAGAAGATGTCACCTGCAGTCCTATGTAATATCAAAGATAACACCGTGATAACTCTCTGAGAACAGATAACGTAGTATTGTTACCTGCAGTCCTATGTAACACCACAGATAACACAGTGATAACTGTCTGAGAACAGATAACGTAGTATTGTTACCTGCAGTCCTATGTAACACCACAGATAACACAGTGATAACTCTCAGAGTACAGATAATGTAACATAGACACATATACACACACACACATACTAGAACATATACACACACAAACAGAAACACATAGACACATATAGACACCTACCATCTCTACTTGCCGACAGGCTTCTTGCAGGACAGGCTGTCGGCAGAGCTTCCTCTTCTGCTCTTGGTCCTTGGCTCTTGTTTCCTCCGTGTGTGTAACGAGGAGCAGAGGAAAGAGCAGAGGCAGAGCCCAGTTGCGCCCCCTACATGCTGGGATTGTGCAACATCCTGTGCACTCGCACAGGTCCCACGCCCCTAAGGCTGGCCCTGGGTGTGGCACTATTTATAAGGGGGGTGTGGCACTATCTACAGTGGGCTGTATGCCACTATCTCCAAGGGGGGTATGTGGCACGCTGTATGGCACTATCTACAAGGGGGTTATGTGGCACTATTTACAAAGGGGGTGTATGGCACTACCTACAGGGGGACTGTGTGTGGCATCATACAGAGAGGTTGTGACACTATATACAGGGAGCACTGTGTGGGACACTCTCTACAGGTGTCTTTGATTAGAGCCCCCAGACCAAACTTTTCTTGGGGTCCCAGAAATGCCAAATTTGCCACTGAGGATAAGTACAAGGATACTTACTGCTGGGACCCTGAATCTAAGCCTATCATGTATGATACGGACTGCTGGGACCCTGTATCTAAGCCTATCATGTGTAATACTGACTGATGGGGCCCTGTATCATGTCTAATACTGTCTGCTAAGACAATTTATCCAATTCTATGCAGTGGTGTAGCTATATGGTCCGTAATCTTATAGAGATGCTGTTTCCGATATATATATAGTTAGGTCCAGAATTATTTGGACAGTGACACAAGTTTAGTCATTTTAGCTGTTTAAGCCCATGTTGATTATATAACTGTATATGCAATATGTTTGGTAAAGTGCAGACTCTCAGCTTTGATTTGAGGGTATTCACATCCTAACTTGAGGATGGGTTTAGGAATTACAGCTCTTTAATATGCAGCTGCCTCTTTTTCAAGGGACCAAAAGTAATTTCACAATTATCTCAAAAGCTATTTAATGGGCTGCATGGGCTATTCCCTCGTTAATCCATCATCAATTAAGCAGGTAAAAGGTCTGGAGTTGATTCCAGGTGTGGCATTTACAAGCTGTTGCTCTGAACCCACAACATGAGGTCAATGGAGCTCTCAATGCAAGTGAAACAGACCATCGTAAGGCTGAAAAAAAATTAAGAAATCCGTCAGAGAAGCACAAATGTTAGTAGTGGCCAAATCAACAGTTTGGTACTTTCTTGAAAAAAAAGAGCGCACTGTGATCTCGTGAACTCCAAAAGGCCTGGACGTCCACGGAAGACAACAGTGGTAGATGACCGCAAAATCCTTTCCATGGTGAAGAAAAAACCCCTTCACAACATCTACCGAAGTGAAGAACACTCGCCTGGAAGTAGGTGGATCAGTATCTAAGTCTACCATAAAGATAAGATTTCATGAGAGCAAATACAGAGGGTTCACCACATGGTGCTAACCATTAATCAGCCTCAAAAATAGAAAGGCCAGTTTACACTTTGCCAAACAACATCTAAAGAAGCCGCCCAGTGCTGGAACAGCATGAAACTAAGATCAACCTGTGCCAGAATGATGGAGGAACAAAGTATGGGGAAGGCTTGGAACGGCTCATGATCCAAAGCACGCCACATTCTCTGTAAAACATGGTGGGGGCGGTGTGATGGCATGGTGGGGGCAGTGTGATGGCATGGTGGAGGCAGTGTGATGGCATGGGCACTCATGGCTGCCAAAGACACTGGGTCACTAGTGCTTATTGATGATGTGACTAAAGACAGAAGCAGCCGGATGACTTCTGAAGTGTTCAGGGATTTACTTTCTGCTCAGATTCAACCAAATGCTTGGACATCACTTCACAGGACAGATGGACAATGACCCAAAACATACTGCGAAAGCAACCCAGGAGTTTATAAGGCAAGAAGTGGAATATTCTGCAATGGCCCAGTCATCACCAGATCTCAACCAGATCGAGCTGCATTTCACTGCTTAAGACAAAACTTAAGGCAGAAAGACCCACAAACAAGCAACAACTGAAGACGCTGCAGTAAAGGCCGGGCAAAGCATCACAAAGGAGGAAACCCAGCGCGTGGTGATGTCCATGGGTTCCAGACTTCAGGCAGTCATTGCGTGCAAAGGATTCCCTACAAAGTATGAAAAAACAACACTTTTTATTTATGGTAATGTTAATTTGTCCAATTGCATCTCAGTTGTTTCATTTCAATTCCAATGTGGTGGCATGCAGAACCCAAATCATGAAGATTGTGTCACTGTCCAAATAATTCTGGACCTTACTGTGTATATATATAAAAATTCGGATGTGGTGGGGGGTAAACATGTTTTGGGGCTTGTGCCCCTGAACTTTGAAGACCCTAGCAACGCCCCTGGTATTTATGTGGAAAATGTACCTGAAATTTTCATTTCCTGGAATCTGTAGGCAGCACACTTAAGGGTGACCTTTTTTTTTTTTTTTTTTTTCCCTACCCGAACCAATGGAAGTTCCAACTCTACTCAATTCGCCCTCCCCCCCACTTAACGACTCCATTGAGGATAGTTTGACATCCTTACTCCAACTATCTGTACACAGCACCCCACAGTCCCCCTACCTGGGCCCACAGGACAGTCCGCCTAGGAGCATTACCTCATCACAACAGCGTATAGATACCCATTCCATAATAGACCTAGCTACATCCTCATTAGACATCACCTATGCAGCAACCTCTTTTTTAGGCCTCCCCTCAGAAATAACCAGACCCCCCTTAACCCCTACAGTTACCAGCAACGACATTCTTCTACCATTCATCATGAGCCCCAAAGCACAGACCATCACAAATTTCTTTCCGAAGATCCAGAAAATTTCAATAAAAAGAAAACTAAACACAGATATAGAGGACGGAGAGGAGGCAAAAAATACACTAAGCCACTGCCCGAGACTGAACCCAAAGAAAAATCGGATAAAACAATAAAAATTTTCAACTTGTCGTCATATTCACTAAATATTCATGAAACAAACCTACTTAATAAAGGACTGTCCTTCTGCCCGACATCCTCATCCAATGACTTTGAACTATTCATGGATCTTAATCGATTCATTAGGAAACTGACTCTAATCAGACACTTTGCCCTACAGAAACCCACTACACCAATAGCCAGAACCATAGAGCCACATATACCGTATCCAAATACAAACGCCATCCCCGTGGATGTTCATTCAAAATCTGAATTTTACCCTATCCACCACCAAGGGCCCCTTATAGAAACCTTTTCAATTCTAGTTAGCAACGAATTTAGGTCATTAGAGAAGCCCTATCCGCACCGGGACAACCTGACCACACTCGAAAGAAAAGCCATCAAATCCCTTCAAAACAACGGGGACATCATTATTCGCCCTGCTGATAAGGGAGGGGGCATAGTAATCCAGGATAGAGACAAATATTTCGAGGAAAGTATGAGAATTTTGAATGACCACACCTTCTATTGTAAACTGACATCAAACCCCATTCCCACTCACATATGCCAATACACATCCCTGATAGAAAAAGCCGCTCAGGAAGGCCTACTCACGAAGAAAGAAAAACGTTTCCTACATGTACCTTTCCCTAACATACCTTTCATTTATCATCTTCCCAAAATCCACAAAACACTCATAGACCCCCCTGGACGCCCTATTATTTCGGGAATTGGCTCATTAACCAGCAACCTATCCCATTTTGTGGACCTGCACCTTCAGCCGTTCGTGCTCACCCTGCCATCTTACCTAAAGGACTCTACCCAACTTATTAAAGATTTATTTAACCTTAAAATTGACACAACCATTCCTCATATACATTTTCTAACAGCCGATGTGGCTGCCCTCTACAGTAATATCCCACATAAGAAAGGTATACAGGTAATTAACTCATATCTATCATCCAACACCTCAATTCCCGATAACCAAGTTTCATTTTTAATCAACTGTATTGATTTTATCCTTCAGCATAATACATTTAATTTTAATCACAGTTTTTATAACCAAATCAAAGGCTGTGCGATGGGCACCAGATTCGCACCGGCCTATGCAAACCTATATATGGGGGCATTTGAAAAGGAACATATTTATGGAGAACATCCATTCAAAAATAACATTTTACTATACAGGCGCTACATCGACGACCTGTTTCTTGTATGGACAGAATCCGAAAATGAAGCTGCCAGCTTTATCGAAAAGTTAAATAACAATAACTATGACCTTTCCTTCACGCACCATTTTTCCAAAACCTCCATTGACTTCTTAGATTTGACTATCAGTTATGACACCGAAACAAAATATTTTGTCACAAAAACTCATTTTAAATCCGTCGACGTCAATAGCTATATCGATTTTAAAAGTGCACACTACCGCCCATGGTTAACTAACGTACCCTTCGGACAATTCAGAAGAGTCCGCAAAAACTGTAGCACGAATGGAAACTTCAAATTAGAGTGCAACATCCTGGAGAGAAGGTTTAGGGAAAAGAACTTCCCCTTAAACCTAATTAGAGATGCACGGCACAAAGCATCGGCACTGACCCAAGATCTCTGCCTAAACCCAGTACAAAAAAAGCCAGAACCAAACAAATACAAAACCAATTTTATCACTACCTTTAATCAAGGGAACAAAACAGTCAGGGCAATATTACGTAAACATTGGCACCTTATTAAAAATGACCCCTACCTTAAAGATGTGATACCAGCCCAGCCAAGCATCACGTTCAAACGATCCTTGACCCTGAAAAACATCTTGGCCCCCAGTAGAGTCCGTAAACCTAAAACAACGCAAGCAACCTTCTTGGCCAAACCAAACGGCTCTTACAAGTGCGGTCACCCCCGCTGTCTGTGCTGTAACAGCATTACCAATAAAAAATACACATATACATCGGCAGTTACAAAAGAATCCTTCCCAATCAAATCACCTCTTAGCTGTAGCAGTTCTTATGTAATCTACCTAATGGAATGTACATGCCAGCTCCAGTACATAGGTAGAACTACACAATGTCTGAGATCCAGGGTAAACCAACACAGGTTCAATGTGAATACAGGCTTCCAGAAACACAGTGTGTCCCGCCACTTTACCCACGTACACAAGTGTCAATTCAACCAACTTACAATCACACCTATCGAAGAAATTCACCCAGATGTTCCCAACAGATTCAATAAACTTAAGCAGAGGGAAAACTATTGGATTTTCAAACTACAAACACTACACCCAGGGGGTTTGAACGATATTTCCGAATCGACATTGGACTAATACACACTCTACTCCCGAGCAAACCCCTCAAGTTTCCAAACAAACGCTAATCAACATTGGACCACTATATATCATCGTTTTGAACAATCCACATAAGCAAATTTATAATTTGACGGTGTGTACACAATACGATTTTTTTGGTACACTGACACCCCAGACCACCATGGAGGGGGGGGAAACCCAGTCTTCTCTCCACAGGGTCCTCCAGCAGCCAATACATTCTAAACTGAATCAAATGCATTGCAGCTAAACTACTCCATTCGAAATTAATGCATACAATTAGTGGTCAACACTCACCCGCGGTGGCGTTGGTCCGTCGGCTTTTGTTCTTTGGCTGCGGTCCATCTGGGCTCTCCCGGCGTCGGAGGCGAGTGCCGCTGCCTTTCCTTGCGATCTAGCAACACAAGTACAAAATACCATTAGGATACTAAAAGATTGTGCCTCAAAAATTGCGCAATTCTCAACATCCCCCAATCACACATCTTCCCTCAATAATACATTCCTTTTACAAAGGAATGTTGCTACCAGTCCCACACCGAATCCAAGTACCTTTCCCCTTTGGCCAATACACTACAACATTTGGTGTATAATCTCATATCTTCCTACCTTCAGTGTGCCCCGCTCGCCCCGCGGGTCCCGTGGCTCCGATCCCCTTTGGTTGCCCTGACAACGGATCAGCGTCATAGCACCCTCCACTGTCTCCCACTAACACAACTGTTCACCCAGTGTATCCAAGACTGTGTTCAAATCATCATTTACATTACCAAATAGCGCTAGCCCGTTTCCAAACCAGGAATCCGCTTCTTACAAAACTTCTCACCAGAGGTATAGATCGTAACCCAGTATATGTCCATTTTTATTTACTTATTTTTTACTTTCAATATTTCCCTTATTGTACTTCCTCTCCCCTTGCTGTCCACAAGAATGCATTTTATGTATTTTATGTGTTTGCATTCTCAGTGTATTTTGCGGCTCCAAACCCCTTTGGTTGCCCTGACAACGGATTAGCGTCCTAGCTCATCTCAGTGTAACTCAGCAACACAAGCGCTTGCCCAGTACATTCAAGTTTGTGCTAAAACAATCATTTTCATTACCAATTAGCGCCAACTACCTATTAATCTCTTAGTACTCGATCCTCCCTTAAGATAATTATATACAAGAGTTTTGGACCGTAAACTTGGATATTTTTATTTTCATTTTTATTTTCACTATTTTTTATTTTTTATTTTCTACGTATTGTACTCATTTTCTCCCTGCTGTCTGCAAAAATGTACTTTATGTATTTTTTAACTAAGGAATGTTTTTACCTTTGTAATACCGCAAATGTGTTTTTATGACCACGCACGAGGAGTGAAAGAGAGAAAAAAAGCCGGGTGTGACGTCACGATCGCACCTTGACCCCGTCAGATTTGGCGGTTTTTTCACTCAAACCTATTTGAACTCACATGTTATATAAATGCTGTCAACGTATTATTCACATGGCCTGAGGAAGACGCTTGTTCAGCGTTAAAACGCGTAGCCACTTATTGGAATAAAACTTCTTGAACATTATACCCTGGACCTGGTTTTTATCATTTCCACCACACAGCAGCGCCCTCGCAAAGATCCAAATTTTCTCCTTCATTTCCCTTCTCCTCTGAATTGGCATTAATGGCCGTCAAATGCTCCTTTAACGTATTGGGCTTGAGGCCTTTCTGGTATTCTTCTTGTAGAAACTGTAATACTGTGGACACTGTATCTGGTAACCTGTCATTGTCCTGACACAATTTAGAAAAAATAAGCCATATTCGAGAATATGTTTTCATTGTACTGCCACAATCCGAAAGAAGAGGCAGTTCTCCAGTGATATAGAAAAATCCAAAATTTATTCACCCAACATACAGGCAACGTTTCACCTTCCCATTGAAGGCATTTTCAAGCTTGAAAGTTTCTTTTGCACCCATGATGTTCCCACATGTGCACCCCAGCCTTAGCCTGAGGCATCCGTAGTGAGGAGTATCTGATGAACTGGTCTCAGAGACCTGCCTAGATCGAGGTGGTAAGGTACCAGCCACCACTGGAGGACTAGTCTCACGTCCGAAGACATTGACATTCGGGTGTCGAGAGACACTATTTTCTTGTCCCAACTTTTAAGTATGTTGGATTGTAGCATTCGGATGTGTGCCCTTGCCCAGGGTACCGCCTCGATAGCCGATGTTAGAAGACCTAACACTCTCATGGCCTGACAGATGGAGCAGTGACTCAGTGATATTAGTCGTTGAACTCCTTGACGGTTAGAATATATCCGGTCGCTGGGCAATGTCAGCGACATTTCTTGTGTGTCTACCATGAAGCCTAAGTATTGCAACCTGGTGCATGTGTTAGATGAGACTTAAGTAAGTTTATCATGATACCGTGCGAGATGAGCATGTCTAGAGTGACTTTTAGGTGCTTTGTAAGGATGACTTCTGACGGGGCTCTCACCAGCCAATAGTCCAGGTAAGGACATACGAGGATCCCTTTCATGCGTAGTACTGCACATAGTACCACCGCTACCTACGGAAACACTCGGGGCGCTGATGTTATCCCAAAGGGTAGGCAGGTGAATTGAAGATGTAAAACTTGATGATGAAGAAGAACTGCTACCCGAAGAAATTTCCTGTGTTTTTTCAGGACTGGGATATGAAGGTATGCATCTTGCAGATTGATAGTGGCTAGAAAATCTCCTTCTTGGATAATATTTATGACCGATTTGTATAGATTCCATTTTGAACTTTCTCTTCACAAAGAATTAGTTCAGGTATGTCAAATCTATCACTAACCGCCACTTGTCTTCCTTTTTTGGAACGGCAAAGATAGGGGCGTACACTTCCTGACCCCGCTGATTGATACGGGACTTCTTCCAATGCTCCCTTCCTTATAAAGTCTTGAATGAGACTGAGAACCACCGGATTTCTTCCTCTGTTTATACAGAATTAGTTTTTCAGAATGGTGTTTAGTTCCGAGTAGCCATTCTGGATGGTGGATCTGACCCAGACGTCTGTGGACGTTTTTAGCCATAGGTGAACAAACTTTCCAAGCCTTCCACCTACTGGACACTCCTCTCCCTTGGCGTCATAAGTTAGGATTTCTTTGAAAGGGGGATTTCTTCCTGAAGAGGGGGTTACCCTCTTGCTTGCTTTTGAATCTATGCTGCCTGTCACCATCACGAAAATATTTTTGACCCTTAGGGGACCTTTTGGAACGGTTTTGAAAGGTTTTAAAAGGTGGCCTCTTTGGAGGGCGTGGGAAGGAAATCCCTCTTTCATCATTTATGAACTGAAGGAGGTCTTCCAGCTGAGGTCCGAAGAGAGAAGAGGGATGAATGGTAGGGAACAGAAATGATTCATGGATGGCAAGTACCCTGCCCATTGCTTAATCCAAACGGTTCTACGCGCCACATTAGAGAGAGCTAGGGATCTAGAAGAAAACTTCAAGACATCCAGCTGTTCGTCAGACAAAAACTCCTTAGTTGCTTTCATGAGAGGGATATTATGTAAGATCTTCTCTCTCGGTACTCCGTCTTCTAGATCTTGTGAGAGCTGACTAAGCCATGTACGAACGGCCATGGCAACCAAGATGGAGGCTGATGCCACTTTACATGCCGCTACCGACGATGATTTTAATATCGAATCCGCTCTGCGATCCATTGAATGAGGATTCCTCTGAAGGAAACACAGATTTCTTTAATAATTTGGTGACAGCCAGATCAACCTTGGGCGGAACATCCCAGTTAGAACTAAATTTGGGATGTTTTGTAGGTGTGTTTAAATCTCGCCCCTTGATCGATACGTCTCTCCGGCTTATCCCAATCTTTCTGGACCCAATCTATAATAACAGGATGGGAGGGAAGGACTCTGTCTTTGTTGACCCTTTTTTGGGTTTATGAGACACATCTTTATCGGTCTCGACGGTCAATTTGACTGCTTTCAGCAAGTGCGGGACCTTATCTTTATCTAACAGATAAGTATTATCTAGAGGTTCCCCATCAGAGTCCTCTGAATCCAGATCATCCTCCGATATATCATATTCGGAAGGGGATTGTGGAGAGGGCGTCCGCTTTCTACCTTTTAGATTTTTTTCAGCATAGCAGCCGACTTCATCGCCTGAAAGGTATCCGTAAGGGATTGTTCAGGAGGTCTGCAAGAGGAGCAGAAACTCTGGTCCCAATACCATGGCAACGCTTGCTGACAACCTTTACACATATTGTGCTTGGATTTCCCCTTGCGTTTTCCTTGAGATGCAGGACTTGCCATCTGGCAAAAGAGGCATGCAATTTACAATCTAACCTGTAAGTGGCAAACAAGGAAGAAACCCCTCTAACATTTACACAATGAAAGTTAGGTATCTCAATTCTCCAGGGTCAAGCAGCTTAACCAGCGCGGTAGCCCCGGATTCACGGTCCTTTCTTGAACCACCGGGTTCCCGCGGGACTTCCGCTCTCACGCATGCGTAGTACGCACCAATCCGGGAGAGTGCACGGCGCATGCGCTGGAAGCCGGCGTTCACCTTAACTCGGTGGCGGCCATCTTGGAACACCCATCTGGAGGTATATGGGATCCACGTCTAGGAGCCGAGGGACAGGTAAACCTGTATGCCACTCTAGAATGGAAGCATGGCCTCTCTTCATCCCAGGTAAGATTTAGAAGCCAGGACGAGGGACTGAGGAAACCCCCAGTATACAGCCCCCCATGTCCTCATGGGTCGCAGCTGAGGGTCAGAGACACTCTGTATAAAGCATTCAGTATAGATGTCTTCACTATCCATATTCATAGAAGAGAAAAATACGCTTTCTGAAGGGATTTGGGCTCTATTTAAGGCTACCTGGGACCTCCTTATTGTTCAATTGATTACTGCTGAGTAATATGTCTCTTCTATCCGGTCAGATGAAGTATCTTAACCCTTGAGTGTGCTGCCGTAGGGCGATCAGGAATATGTGTGTATATATATATATATATATATATGCTCCAAGATACAAGACAGCACTCCAGAATTTGTGAAAAATAGGATCACTTTAATGCGACGTTTCAGCCCTACTCTATGGGGCCTTGAGAAAGGCCCCATAGAGTAGGGCTGAAACGTCGCATTAAAGTGATCCTATTTTTCACAAATTCTGGAGTGCCGTCTCGTATCTTGGAGCATATTGGTATTTGGGACACTGGTCGAGTGCCCGAACGGGAATCTTTTTGCACCCCACACAGAAGGAACGGTGCTGCTTTTTCTTAGTTTTTTTTAAAATATATATATATATGTGTGTGTGTGTATATATATATATATATATATATATATATATATATATGTATATGTATATATGTGTGTGTGTGTGTGTGTGTGTGTATATATATATATATATATATATACACATACACACAAATGCATATATACACATGTATATGTATACATATATGTATGTATATGTATGTGTCTGTATATACACATATATATGTATTTGTGTGTGTATGTATATGTGTGTAAATAAATATATATATTAGCATGATGCAGGGATCCAGTGATAGCAGCTCTCAGCACTTGACTGTCTTTACTGTTGCCTTACAGAAGATGTCTGTAGATACTATATGCTGGGGAGAGATTGCAGCAGGAGTTTCTGTGACCTAATTGGTTGAGCTGATATGCGAGTGCATGAGATGAAAGCAAAGCATCCTAGGATATAAGGGCTTAGCTCTGGCTTCAATTCTCTTAGTTGATGTCACAATCAGGAATTTCCCACCCATTTGATGAAGAAGCAAGAGACGTATTTACATTTGGTCTCTGACATGTATAACGGCTGGAATTCGGGCCAGGAAGTAGCTATCTGCATAATATAGCTATCGTTGGAATTGTAGAGAAATCCTCTATTCAGGTGTGCAAAATGATTTTTAGGCAATGTCATTAGATGTACGCTTTAAGCAAAATTGTCCCTTTTTACTGAGGAAACACCGATATTAGGTAGAGATTTGAATACTCTCTTAGACCCCCACCTTGGACTCTTCCAAAAATGCCTGTCCTCCCCCTACAAACTACGGAAGCTTAAATTGTCCTTTTTTTTTCTCTACATATTAGAGATGGTTGGAGATGCTGACACGCGAACATGAGAGATTACACCTTTTTTTTTTTTGGTAGACATCAAAAATTTCACAGACTGGGCTACTTGTTCCTGTCTGAACGTATTCTACCAGCGGTAGTGGATTCTGATGTAGCTGTGAAATTGGTCTCTGAACACGTGCTTGTTTCTATCATAATCTGACCTGATTCCCCTTTCCAAGAGAGCGTTCACTTGGATTCTGAATGAAACTTTGATTCAAGATTCTAAACACACCCAAAGTATACGCAACTCTCTAATGGAGTTTTTCTCTCGTAATAGCACTCCAGATGTCTCCGATAACATCATCATATGGGAATCCCATAAGGCTGTCCTTCGGAGAATTTTCATAAGCCTAGGTTCTAGATTAAAGAAGCAGAGGGAGCTGTGTATTATTTCTATTCTTTCCCAGATATCTACCCTTGAGAAATTGAGTAAACATGTACTATGCAAAATACTCAGGAGGACCTTTCACTACTCAGACAGGAGCTGAAGGACCTGCTCACTGTAAAAGCTTCTAGGGGTGTAATGGCAGGAAGGAGGTGAAGGGAACAAGTGAGCCCTAATCTACCCACCGCCCTGTCCCTGCCTACTTGCAACGACCCGCCCTAGGCGACGGGGTACAACTTGGCGGCGGTCCCTACGCTGTCTAAGTGCAAGGAGTACAAACAGGGAACACGCAAGGGAATACAGTAGCCCACGGAACGCCGCGAGGAAACGGAGCGGTGAATGAGCCAGTCAGGATCAGGAAGTAGTGGAGTATACAAACGGGAGCACGGAGCAGAAGCAAGCCAGGGGCAGAGCAACGCAGGATAAACGGAACTGAAGCAAGGCAGAAGCACGGCAGAAGCAGGCTGGAGCAAGGCAGCAGTGGGGCCAGGAATCCAAGAAGAATAACAAGCAAGGAGGAAGAGAAAACGGCAGGTATAAATGGACAGGGGGCGGAGCTAACTCTGACTGACCAGGCCGCGATAGGCTCTCCCACTCCTGAGCCTGCCACCCTGATTGGTGGGAGCAGGTGTCAGTCTCAGAGGTCTGGCCTCAGGTGTCGACTGATTAATCCAGGGAGTATACCCAGACGTAGTGCCTGGCAGATCCTTTACAGTACTCCCCCTTTTATGAGGGGCCACCGGACCCTTACTAAGAGGACCCGGTTTAGTGGGGAAGAGAAGGTGGAACCTCCTGATCAATACCCCAGCGTGAACATCTCGAGCAGGTACCCAAGTCCTCTCCTCCGGCCCGTATCCTCTCCAATGGACCAGGTACTGGAGGGAGCCCTGGATCATCCTACTGTCCACAATCTTGGCCACCTCGAATTCCACCCCCTCAGGGGTGAGAACGGGAACAGGAGGTTTCCTCGAGGGGGACCAGGACGGGGAGCAGCGTTTCAGGAGGGAGGCATGGAAGACGTCGTGTATGCGAAAGGATGGGGGCAGCTCCAGATGGAAGGATACAGGGTTGAGGACTTCAATGACCTTATAAGGTCCAATAAATCGGGGAGCAAACTTCCTGGACGGGACCTTAAGGCGCAAGTTCCTCGACGACAACCACACCAGATCCCCGACGACAAACCGGGGGTTAGCAGAACGTCTACAATCAGCCTGAATCTTTTGTACGCTCTGGGACGCCTCTAGGTTCTTCTGAACCTGGGCCCAGACTGTGCACAGTTCCCGATGAACGTCCTCTACCTCGGGATTATTGGAACAACCAGGGGAAACGGAGGAGAACCTAGGATTAAACCCGAAATTACAGAAAAACGGGGAGACCCCTGACGAGTTACTGACCCGGTTATTCAGGGAAAATTCGGCGAGGGGAAGGAATGAGACCCAATCAAATTGACAGTCAGAAATGAAACACCTTAAATATTGTTCCAGGGATTGGTTAGTCCTTTCCGTTTGGCCATTAGTTTCGGGATGGAAGGCGGAGGAGAAGGATAGATCAATCTCCAACTTTTTACAAAAAGCTCTCCAAAATAAGGAAACAAATTCTACCCCTCTGTCCGAAACTATATTGACTGGGGCCCCATGGAGACGCAGAATGTGTTTCACAAACAAAGAAGCTAACGTCTTGGCGTTAGGTAGTTTCTTAAGGGGCACAAAGTGGCACATCTTGCTGAAGCGGTCTACTACCACCCACACCACCGACTTGCCCTGAGATGGAGGCAAATCGGTGATAAAATCCATGGAGATATGGGTCCAAGGTCTCTGGGGAATGGGCAAGGAACGTAGTAAGCCCGCAGGTCGGGACCTAGGGGTCTTGGACCTAACACAGACCTCACAAGCGGCGACGTAAGCCCTAACGTCTTTAGGCAACCCAGGCCACCAATAGTTTCTGGTAATGAGGAGTTTGGTACCCAAGATGCCAGGATGACCAGATAGAGCGGAGTCATGGTTTTCCCTGAGTACCCTTAGCCGGTATTGCAGGGGGACAAACAGTTTGTCCCCAGGGAGGTTCCCGGGAGCTGAACCTTGATCAGCCGCGATGTCAGAGGCTAAGTCAGAATCAGTGGCAGAAACAATTATACCAGGGGGTAAAATACAAGCAGGATCCTTCTCAGAAGGAGGATTAGCCATGAAACTACGTGACAGTGCATCAGCCTTAATATTTTTGGACCCAGCCCTATAGGTAACCAAGAAATTAAATCTGGTAAAGAATAGTGCCCAACGAGCTTGTCTAGGATTAAGCCTCCGGGCAGATTCTAGGAAAACTAGATTCTTGTGGTCAGTAAGGACCGTTACCTGGTGTCTGGCCCCCTCCAAGAAGTGACGCCACTCTTCAAAAGCCCATTTAATGGCTAAAAGTTTGCGGTTGCCAATATCATAGTTACACTCCGTGGGCGAAAACTTCCTAGAGAAATAAGCACAGGGGCGGATATGGGTGAGGGAGCTGGTACCCTGGGACAAGACGGCCCCCACTCCCACCTCGGACGCGTCAACCTCCACAATAAATGGCTCCCTTTGGTTGGGCTGAACCAGCACGGGGGCCGAGATAAAGCACTTCTTGAGGGTCTCAAAAGCCTGGACGGCCTCAGGGGGCCAATGGAGGACATCAGCACCCTTGCGAGTGAGGTCCGTAAGAGGCTTAGCGACGACCGAGAAGTTGGCAATAAATCTCCTGTAATAGTTAGCGAACCCCAAAAAACACTGTAGCGCCTTCAGGGAGGCAGGTTGGACCCATTCCGCCACAGCCTGAACCTTGGCAGGGTCCATGCGGAATTCATGAGGAGTGAGGATTTTACCTAAAAATGGTATCTCCTGTACCCCAAACACACATTTTTCGGTCTTCGCAAACAGATTATTTTCCCGAAGGACCTGGAGGACCTTCCTAACATGCTCCACGTGCGAGGACCAGTCCTTGGAAAACACCAGTATGTCATCAAGGTACACTACAAGAAAATTACCCAGGTAATCTCTCAGAATTTCATTAATAAAATTCTGGAAGACGGCAGGGGCATTACACAACCCAAAGGGCATGACTAGGTATTCGAAATGACCTTCGGGCGTGTTGATGCGGATAAGGTTATATGCCCCCCGTAGATCGAACTTAGAGAACCATTGGGCCCCCTGAACCTGATTAAAAAGATCCGGAATCAAAGGAAGGGGATACTGGTTCCTTACTGTGACCTTATTCAAGTTCCGATAATCAATGCACGGCCTAAGACCACCATCCTTCTTCCCCACGAAGAAGCCAGCACCTACAGGAGAAGTCGAGGGGCGAATGAAACCCTTGGCCAGGCATTCTTGGATATACTCCCTCATAGCTTTACGTTCAGGACATGAAAGATTAAATATCCTCCCCTTAGGAAGCTTGGCACCAGGCACCAAATCGATGGCGCAATCGTAATCTCTATGAGGAGGCAACACCTCGGAGGCCTCCTTAGAAAACACATCAGCGAAGTCCTGAACAAACTCAGGAAGCGTGTTTACCTCCTCCCGGGGAGAAATAGAGTTAACCGAAAGACATGACATCAGGCAATCACTACCCCATTTGGTGAGATCCCCAGTATTCCAATCAAACGTGGGATTATGCAGCTGCAACCAGGGAAGACCTAATACCAGATCGGACGATAATCCCTGCATCACCAGTACAGAGCACTGCTCCAAATGCATGGAGCCAACACGGAGTTCAAAAACAGGAGTATGCTGAGTAAAATAACCATTAGCAAGAGGAGTGGAGTCGATACCCACTACCGGGATAGGATAAGGTAAATCAATAAAAGGCATTTTTAGAGACATAGCAAATTCCACAGACATGATATTAGCAGATGAGCCCGAATCCACGAAGGCACTGCCAGTGGCAGACCGGCCAGCAAACGAGACCTGAAAGGGAAGCAAAATCTTATTGCGTTTAGTATTAACGGGAAATACCTGTGCGCCCAAGTGACCTCCCCGATGATCACTTAGGCGCGGAAGTTTTCCGGCTGCTTATTCTTGCGCCTGGGACAGGTGTTCAGTAGATGCTTGTCGTCCCCACAATAGAAGCAGAGACCATTCTTCCTGCGAAACTCTCTACGTTGTCGAGGGGACATGGAGGCCCCGAGTTGCATAGGTACCTCCGTGTCCTCCGTGGAAGAGCGAGGAGACGGGACCTCGGGGGGAATCGCAGGGCAGTCAGAGGGGAAAACATTGAAACGTTCAAGCTGACGTTCCCTGAGACGTCGGTCAAGTCGTACTGCTAGGGCCATAACCTGGTCTAGGGAGTCAGAAGAGGGGTAGCTAACGAGCAGATCCTTCAGGGCGTCAGATAATCCTAACCTAAACTGGCACTTTAGGGCCGGGTCGTTCCACCGAGAAGCTACGCACCACTTTCTAAAATCAGAACAGTATTCCTCAACAGGTCTCCTACCCTGACGTAAGGTCACCAGCTGACTCTCGGCTAAGGCAGTCCTGTCAGTCTCGTCGTAAATGAGACCGAGGGCAGAGAAAAACCGATCAACGGAGGAAAGTTCAGGGGCGTCAGGAGCCAAGGAGAAGGCCCACTCTTGGGGCCCTTCCTGGAGTCGGGATATAATGATACCCACCCGCTGGTTCTCGGAACCTGAGGAGTGAGGTCTTAGGCGGAAATAAAGTCTGCAACTCTCCCGGAAGGAGAGAAAAGTCTTACGGTCCCCTGAGAACCGGTCAGGTAACTTGAGGTTGGGTTCTAAAGGTGAGGTGAGGGGTACTACAAAGGCAGCGTCAGACTGATTGACCCTCTGAGCCAGGGCCTGGACCTGTAGGGAGAGGCCCTGCATCTGCTGGGTCAGGGTCTCAAGGGGGTCCATGATAGCGTCAGCGTAGAAGAAATGGTAGACTAGGTAAGGGCTTGTTATTATGTAATGGCAGGAAGGAGGTGAAGGGAACAAGTGAGCCCTAATCTACCCACCGCCCTGTCCCTGCCTACTTGCAACGACCCGCCCTAGGCGACGGGGTACAACTTGGCGGCGGTCCCTACGCTGTCTAAGTGCAAGGAGTACAAACAGGGAACACGCAAGGGAATACAGTAGCCCACGGAACGCCGCGAGGAAACGGAGCAGTGAATGAGCCAGTCAGGATCAGGAAGTAGTGGAGTATACAAACGGGAGCACGGAGCAGAAGCAAGCCAGGGGCAGAGCAACGCAGGATAAACGGAACTGAAGCAAGGCAGAAGCACGGCAGAAGCAGGCTGGAGCAAGGCAGCAGTGGGGCCAGGAATCCAAGAAGAATAACAAGCAAGGAGGAAGAGAAAACGGCAGGTATAAATGGACAGGGGGCGGAGCTAACTCTGACTGACCAGGCCGCGATAGGCTCTCCCACTCCTGAGCCTGCCACCCTGATTGGTGGGAGCAGGTGTCAGTCTCAGAGGTCTGGCCTCAGGTGTCGACTGATTAATCCTGGGAGTATACCCAGACGTAGTGCCTGGCAGATCCTTTACAAGGGGATTTCATTTATGTATATATAAGCACTATGTCCATGGTGACAGGGGATCCAAAATCACATCATCACTGCTTAAAAAGCAAAAAGAAAGGTCTTTTGCCCATTCAGTGAGGTCCTCTTCTGGGCGATGTTGACGGACATGGACAGTATTGCTAAAGAATTCAATTTCTACTACCTATACCTTTATAATATCAACAAGACTCCTGATGGCAGGGATCCCTGTCTAGACAAGACTGCATAACCTCTTTTTTAGACTCCCGTTAATCTCCCCTTTCTATCAGAGGAAGCTACAACCAAACTTTCGGCCCCAGTGACAGATGCAGAGGCCTTGACAGTGCTTTCTACCATCCCAACGGGTAAGAGCCTTGATCCAGATGGGTTTCTGATTGCTTATTACAAGAGATTCTCTAACATCCTGGTTCCCAGATCTGTAAAGGTTTGTAACTCCCTCATGGTGGGTGCTTTTTGGCCTACTCAGGCTTTGGAGTATTATTTTTCCATGATCCTGAAAGAAGGGAAAGATCCAGAACGTTGCTCTAGTTACCAGATGATTTCTCTTCTTAATACTGATTTAAAATGGTGGTCTAATTTTTTGCCAACCAGGATGTCAGAGTTACATAGTACAGTTGAAGAAAGACACATGTCCATCAAGTTCAACCAAGGAGTGGGAAAGGGAAAGAGCTGATCGGTCCCAAACAAATTGGATTTATTCCAGGTAGGGTATCATTGATTCTTCTTGGTACGGATGCCGAAAAGGCTTTCGACCGTGTCATCTAGGATTTTATGCGTGCTACCCTTATGAAGTTTAGTTTCCCGTCTTGTTTAATCTCAGCCATGTTTTCCTTATACTCGGGTTACGGTTAATAATACACTTTCCGATCGATTTCATATTAAAAATGTTACTCGACAGGGATGCCCCCTCTCCCCAGTGTTTTTCGTTCTGATTTTGGAAACGCTCCTCCAGAAGATTCGGTAAAACCCCTGATATACTGGGTCTTACAGTAGGTAATTACACCCATACCACTGCAGCCTTCACAAATATCTAGTTGTTTTGATTACTAACCCTGTCAAAGTGGTTCCCCCGATCCTACAATTGTTTGATCTGTTTGGCGAAGTTTCTAACTTTAAAGTCAACTTGGGTAAATCTGAAATTTGAAATCTTTCAGCTCCCTCCTCTGCTATTAGATCATTGAAACCTGACCATCACTCCTTTCATGTGGCCTCATAAGTCTATTAAGGTTTTGGGCGTGCAGATTCCAGCTAATCCCAATCTTTTATATCCTCTTTCGTTGCTATCCAATATTAAATCGCAAATCAAAAATTTGAGACTTCCTTTTATTTCCTAGATGGGTTGGAAGAATATATTGAAAACCTATATCCTGCCCAAAATTCTCGACATGCTGCAAACTGTAGTTATTGAACTTCCTACATCCGTCTTTACCCATCTTCATAGTTTATTTTCCTCCTTCTTATGGAACAGCAGGCGTCCCACACTAACTTACTCCCTCCCAACACAGAAAAAGAGATAGGGTGGCTTTGCGATCTCTGATATTTATATGTATTATAAAGCAAATCATACCTCCTCTTGGCTGCATTTGGTCTCGCCATCTCCTGTTCCCATACATGTAGATATAGAAAAAGAGCTCTTAGGATCGCGAGCCATCCCCGGTCTGTGGAACTCAAAATGAATACCTCGGAAACGGGAAACTCTGTGCTACTACTCGGGCACAATTAAGGTCAACTTAGAACTGACAAAATCTTTACACACGAGTGATATGTCCTCACCTTTGATGCAAATTGGAATTATCCCCCCTTGGTGTACGGATGAATTAGTGGACATCACGGCTCCCTGGTCTCAACATCTCAATTCCCCTATTAAAGACGTTTGTTCCCAGGGTATTGTTTCAGACATCTCTTCTGTGTTATCTGGAAGTGACTATATGGAACTATCGATTTTGCATGGTTTATCTTTGAGACAAACTTGTAGGAGGTTCCTGCGTCTTATACCTTCTCCACTTAGATAGTGAATTTGTTGGAGAAACTCCTTGATGATACTTCACCTCGAGTCAAATCTATGTCCCAAACTTACTCGCTATTACTATTACGGAACTTTGGCCCAAAACCACACGATATAAGGGAGTGGGAGAATGAGCTTGACAAGCAATTCACAGAGTTTGAACTTCAAACATCCTGTCTAACTCAACACAGTTTCTCGAGGTGCATTAGTTCAATAGCATTCTCTGGTATAGAACGCCGGTATGTTTGCATAAGATTAGGCTTTGTGACTCTAATCTTTGCTGGAGATGTTTTTCTGCACCAGGTATATTATCTCACATTTGGTTGAGCAGCCCTGAAATAGTGCCTTTCTGGGAGGCAGTTAGAGAGGCTCTGTCACCACATTATAAGTGCCCTATCTTGTACATGATGTGATCGGCGCTGTAATGTAGATTACAGCAGTGTTTTTTATTTAGAAAAACGATCATTTTTGACGGAGTTATGACCTATATTAGCTTTATGCTAATGAATTTCTCAATGGCAACTGGGCGTGTTTTACTATATGACCAAGTGGGCGTTGTGGAGAGAAGTGTATGACGCTGACCAATCAGTGACCAATCAGTGACCAATCAGCGTCATACACTTCTCTCCATTCATTTACACTGCAGATAGCGATATATCTATTTCGCTATTTCCAGTCACATAAACACACTATAATGCTACTCATGTGTCATGATAATGAATATACATTGCCTCCAGCCAGGACGTGATGTGTATTCAGAATCCTGACCACTTCTGTAGCGTCTCTGTGATTTACAGCACAGCACAGCACAGCGAGATCTCGCTGTGAATAACAGTTTACAGCGTAATCTCGCGAGACTACGCCTGCTTTGCTGTAAATCACAGAGACGCTACAGAAGTGGTCAGGATTCTGAATACACATCACGTCCTGGCTGGAGGTAATGTATATTCATTATCAGGACACTGCAGTAATGTTAGGGTATGTTCACACGGCCTATTTACGGTCGTAATTTGGGCGTTTTAACCCCCGAATTACGTCCGAAAATGCGGCTCGATAGCGTTGGCAAACATCTGCCCATTCATTAGAATGGGTCTTACGATGTTCTGTGCACACGGTCATTTTTTTTAAGCGCCGCTGTCAAAAGGCGGCGCGTAAAAAAGATGCCCGCGTCAAAGAATTCCCTTTCACTTCTTCAGACGTAATTGGAGCCGTTTTCCATTGACTCGATGGAAAAGCAGCTCCAATTACGTCCGTAATGGACGCAGTGAAAAAGCGCCTCAACATGCCATTACGGCTGAAATTACGGAGCTGTTTTCTCCTAAAAACAGCCCCGTAATTTCAGCCGTTACGGACGCTGCCGTGTGAACATACCCTTAGGGTATGTGCACACGATAACTGCATTTATGTCTGAAATTATGGAGCTGTTTTCAGGAGAAAACAGCTCCGTAATTTCAGACGTAATTGCTCGTACTCGCGTTTTGCGAGGCGTCAATTACGGACGTAATTTGGAGCTGTTCTGCATTGGATTCAATGAAAAACGGCTCCAATTACGTTCCAAGAAGTGTCCTGCACTTCTTTGACGAGGCTGTTATTTTACGCGCCGTCTTTTTACAGGTCGTCGGCACAGCACATCGGCAAACCCATTGAAATGAATGGGCAGATGTTTGCCGACGTATTGGAGCCGTGTTTTCAGGCGTAAAACGCCTCGTTTTCGCCTGAAAATAGGTCGTGTGAACCCAGCCTTAGTGTGTGTGTATGAGGCTGCATACAGAGATATAGCTATATCGCTATCTGCAGAGTAAATGAATGGAGAGAAGTGTATGACGCTGATTGGTAACTGATTCGTCAGCCTCATACACTTCTCTCCACAACGCCCACTTGGTCATATAGTAAAATACGCCCAGTTGTCCATTGAGAATTCTCATTAGCATAAAGGTAATATCGGTCATAACGCCGTCAAAAATGATCGTTTTTCTAAATAAAAAACACTGCTGTAATCTACATTACATCGCCGATCACATCATGTACAAGATAGGGCACTTATAATGTAGTAACAGAGCCTCTTTAAGAAGGAGATAGATGAGATCTGTGATGTTAACTTTTTTTTTTAGTCCTGAAACAATCCTTTTTTGGGTCCCCTCCCCAGACTACAAACCATCCAAGCATTGTTTGGTCACCTGGCTGGTACAAGCAGCTAAACTGCTTATTTCCTTACACTGGAGGGACCCAGAACCTCCTTCGATCCAAAATTGGTGGGAAAAGGTCCATCAGTCATACAGTTTCTAAGCACTTTTTGGGTGGGAATCTGGTAATAGACAAAACATCTTCCGCACTTGGGACAGGTAGATTAAGTATAAAAATTTACAGAATGGGACTTCTCATACTCCTTCTTTCGCTATCTAGACTGATTGTTTTATAACCTGTATGCCGTCCTTCTCACCTACTCATATAGCAACATATGATGATATCTCTTTGGCCTAAAACCTTGGGTATTCTAATTCTATGGTTATCGCTGCTACATATTTACCTTCCTGATACTTCTAATAATCTTCCAAAACAGACGACACCTTGATTGGAGGTCACCCACTGTCTTTTTATTTTGCTTCCCTTTCCTTTCATTATGTTTTATTAAGTGGTCTGGTCTCGACCACATTTTGTATTTTGTACTCTGTACTATATAACGTATGTACTAGCTACACCGTACACCGGTGTAGCCGTTGAGCCACTGAGCAGCTATCTAACAGCTTATGTGCTCAAAATTCATCTTTCCCCTTTTCCCAAAGAGCACCACCTATGGGGTGATTAAAAATGTTACTTGTTTGAGTGATGAGTAGAAAATAATGTACTGTAAAAGTAAGCTGGTTCAACTGCATAAGTAACTATTTTACGCAGCGACCTCTTCACACTGCCAGGTATTCTTTTGGACAAGGCCACACATAAGAACTTGAACCAGGGTCTGCACAGAAGACACTCACTGTTTAGACACTGTTTAAGTACCCTAACACTAGCTGAGGTTGGTCTCTGAGTTTTCTTACTGAAAAATGGACAAGGAGGCAGCACTTCCAAAATGTAGAAAAATCTTTATTCACCCATGCAACGTTTCAATCCCTCAGGATCTTTCTCAAGCATCCTGAGGGAATCCTGAGGGATTGAAACGTTGCATGGGTGAATAAAGGTTTTTCTAAATTTTGGAAGTGCTGTCTCCTTGTCCATTTTTCTGCCTGATATTGAGGACCTTGGACCAGGTTCTGAAGAGGCGTGCACCCTCCTGGCGGTTCGGTGCTGTGGTAACTCTCTACTTTTTGCTACGTGAGTTTTCTTACTGTCCCCATAAGACCAAATGAAAAGGTCACTTCCAGCAGGAATAAGAACATGTCATCTTTGGGAAAAATAGCAGAAGTGGCACACTGGTAAAGATCTGTGAGCTTTCTTACTGTACGGGTAAGACCAAATGTAAATGTCACGTCCAGCAGTAAAAAGAACAACGTCATCTTTGGAAGAATTTGTGGCCATCTCTCAACAGCGGAGGTAGCGCACTGGTATAGTTCTCTGCTGATAAATTACAGGAGTGAGGAGCAGGCAGGTTCTGTCCCCAAAGTCCCCTCCTTGTGTTTCCAGCCTTGAAACCACTTAATCCCCAAGCCAATGTGCTGTTATCCCCCAATTTGATCTAAAGTTTATCTTCTTGAAAGTCCGATTACCCCTTTTTTATTTTTTTTATTTTTTTTTTTAAGTGGTGAAAAAAATGTGTCTTAGTAAAGCTGCTGTCCTGCAAGCTAGCAGCTTATGTGATCTGAGTTGAGCGCAGGGATCACTTCTGTTTAATGTTGGGTTCCAATCCCCATGCTTTCCTCCTGGTGACACTGGGGTGCTTCCCCCTTTCCCAAAGTGCCACCTATGGAGTGATGCATTATGATACCTGTTTGAGTGATGAGTATATTGCTGAAATCTTCAATAATCTAATATACCGATACAGCTGTCTCAAAATAGACAGCTGCATAAGAATCTTTATTATGCAGCAACATACTTATTTCCCCACCACTATAAACTTAACCAAACAATGTACCCCTCTAGACAAGGCCACACAACAGGACTTGAACCAGGGTCTACACAGAAGACACTCACGGTTTGGACACTACTTAAGTCCCAGGCCACCATCTCCGGTTGACTTTTGAGCTTTCTTATTGTCCCCATTAGACCAAGTGTAATTGTCACTTCCAGCAGGAATAAGAACATGTCGTCTTTGGAAGAATTTGCTTCTGGCTCTTGACAGCAGAGGTAGTGCACTGGTAAAGTTCTCTGCTGATAGCGGAGTCAGGAACGTATGGGTTCTATCCCCAGGATCTCCTCTTTGTGTCTCCAGCCTTTTCCCAGTGTAGGTTCCCAGTGTAGGTTCCCAGTGTAGGTTCCCAGTGTAGGTTCCCAGTGTAGGTTCCCAGTGTAGGTTCCCAGTGTAGGTTCCCAGTGTAGGTTCCCAGTGTAGGTTCCCAGTGTAGGTTCCCAGTGTAGGTTCCCAGTGTAGGTTCCCAGTGTAGGTTCCCAGTGTAGGTTCCCAGTGTAGGTTCACAAGGTGAGGAATTATTTTAAAAGAGAAATGCATTGTCCTGTTGAGCGTCAGCTGCTTGATAAAATTGTTGGAAAAATATTGTCACCTTTAAGCACAGGCAGCAAGATTGTATAACTAAGGAGAATGACATCTGCCACACAAGCAGCACGCAGCACGCAGCAAGCTTTGAACCCAGGTGCACAAGATAACACTCCAGTGTTCTTGAACTCAGCACTTAAACCCCAAGCCACCCAGTCACAGCACTGTCATGCCCCCAAAGTGATCTAAAGTTTCTCTTATTGAAAGTCTGATAGCCCCTTTTTTAAAGAGGTGATAAACGTGTTGTTATGTATCTGCTGTCTAGCTGGCTCACAGCTTGTGTGATCAGAGTTGAGTGCAGGGATCACTTCTATACAATGTAGGTTCTAATCCCCATGTTGCCCTCCTTGTGGCCTTCTCCCCTTGCCCAAGGTGCCAGCTATGGATTATGATACCTGGTTGAGTGATGAGTGTATTATTGAAAAATTTTCGTTAAGTACCGCTGTCTTGAAAAAGAGATTGCTGTACAAGTAACATTCTTCATATAAGTAACTTGTTTTGCAGTGACCATCTAATTGTACCACACCACACCACACCACACCACACCACACCACACCACACCACACCACATCCAGCAAGGAATCTCTTTGGACTAGGCCACCCATCAGGATTTGAACCAGAGATCACACAGAAGACACTCACTGTTTAGACATGACTTAAGCCCCAGACCACCAGCTCTCATTGATCTCTGGACTTTCTTATTGTCCCCATAAGACCAAATGTAAGCGTCACTTCCAGCAGGAATAAGAACATGTCATCATTGGAAGAATTTGCGGCCAGCTCTCAGCAGCAGAAGTAGCGGACTGGTAAAGATCTTTGCTGATAAATTAGAGGAGTCAGTAACATGAGGGTTCTATCCCCAGGATATCCTGCTTGTGTCTCCAGCTTTGAAAGAACTTAAGCCCCAAACCACTGTGCTGTCATGCCGCAATGTGGTCTAAAGTTTCTCTTCATGAAAGTGTAATGCGGCCTCAGGATAAGCACCCTCTAAACTGACTCATCCAACTGCCTACTTTCAGACTCTTTTAAGGCAGGTTTCAGTCGTTAAGGGCCGCTTTGAGCTGCAAGGACACGGGATTAAGGTGATTGGGCAGCCATCCCACTCAGGAGCCAAGATCTGCCCCATTACCTGGCTTTTTATGAGGTGACAGGGTAACCAATCGTGACACTTGTTTGATAGATGAGTATATTGCTGAAATCTGCAATAATATACTGTAAAAGTAAGCTGGTTCAGCTGCATAAGTAATTTTCTTATGCAGGAACCTTCTCATTACACCAACTCCACAGTATTCTTTCCAACAAGGTCACACACACATCAGGATTTGAACCAGGGCCTGCACATAAGACATTCACTGGTTAGATACTACTTAAGTACCAGACCACCAGCTCAGGTTGTGCACTGTGCTTTCTTATTGTACCCATAAGACCAAAAGTAATGGTCACTTCCTGCAGGAATAAGAACATGTCATCTTTGGGGCTGTCTCTTGACAACAGAGTTAGCGCACTGGTAAAGTTCTCTGCTGATAAATTAGAGGAGTGCAGAGCATGCAAGTTCTATCCCCAAGATCTCCTCCTTGTGTTCTCCAGTCTTAAAAGCCTTTCACCAGTGCAGGTTCACAAGGCGAGGCATAATTTTAAAGGAGAAATGCACTGCCCTGTTCTCAACTTCTTTGCAAACCATCATCACAATTAAGTACAGTCAGCAAACTTGTATAAGTTAGGAGAATGCCATCTACCGCACAAGTTGCATTCAGGAAGCCTCGAATACAGGTACAACCATAGCAAACCTAGCCTAAGCACTTAGGCCCCAAGTCACCATGCTGTCACATCACATTTTGATTCAAAGTTTCTCTTGTTGAAAGTCTGGTTACCCATTGTAGCTGTGGTGCAGCTGGCTCACAACTTCCATGTTCTCAGTTGAGTGCAGGGATCACTTCTCTGCAGCATAGGTTCTAATCCCCACATTATTCTCCTGGTGACCTTGGGCAGCTTCCCCAAAGAGCCACCTACAGAGTGATGGATTATGTTGCTTGTTTGAGTGATGTGTATATTGCTGAAATCTGCAATAATCTACTATATAAATACAGCAGTCTAGAAAAATAAGACCACTGTATAAATAACATTCTTCATATATATATATATATATATATATATATATATATAACTGTCTTACACAGCAACATTGTTATTGCCCTGCCTCAACACAAGCCAGCAAATTACCTTTTAGGGCAAGACCCCACATGAGTATTTGAACAAGGGTCTGCACAGAAGACACTCACTGTCTAGACACTGCTCATGCACCATACCACCAGCTCAGGTTGATACCTGGACGTTCCCATAAGACCAAATGTAATCGTCACGTCCAGCATTAATAAGAACATGTCATCTTTGGCAGAATTTGCAGTTACCTCTGAACAGCAGAGGTAGCACACTAGTAAAGTTCTCTGCTGATAAATCAAAGAAGTCAGGAACATGTGGGTTCTATCTCTGGGATCTCCTCCTTGTGTCTCTAGTCTAGAAAGCTTTTCACCAGTGCAGGTTCACAAGGTGAGGTGTTCCCTGATGTGGTTGTAAGTGACTTCTGTTGAATGGCAGATTACTGTGCTTTTTTTTATGAGGTGAATAATATGATCCGGTGGCGCCACTGAGCAGCGAGCTCACAGCTTATGTGCTCAAAATTCAGTTTTTCCCCCTTCCCAAGGAGCACCACCTACGGGGTGACGAAACGTGATACTTGTTTGAGGTATGAGGATATTACTGAAATCTGCAATAATGTACTGTAAAATTAAGATGGTTCAGCTGCATAAGTAACTTTCTAACACAGCAACATTCCCATTACTCTGCAAGGTAACTTTTGGACAAGACCACACACCAGGATTTGAACCAGGGTCTACACAGAAGACACTCACTGTTTAGGAACTGCTTAAGCACCACACCACCAGCACAGGGTGATCTCTGTGCTTTCTTATTGTCCCCATAAGACCAAATGTAAATGTCACTTCCAGCAGGAATAAGAACAGGTCACCCTTGGAAGGATTTGCAGCTGGCTCTTAACAGCAGAGGTAGCGCACTGGTAAAGTTATCTGCTGATAGTTTTCGGGAGTCAGGCTCTATCCCCAGGATCTGCTCTTTGTGTCTCCATCCTTGAAAGCACCCAAGCCACGCTGTGCTGTTTTGCTCCATTGTTATCCAAAGTTTCTCTTGCTGAAAATCCAATTACCCCTTTTTTTTAAGAAGGGAATAAATGTGTTGGCGTGTAACTGCAGTACAGCTGGCTCACAGCTCTCCTGATCTGAGTTGAGCGCAGGGATCACTTCTGTACAATGTGGGTGCTAATCCCCACGTTGTTCTCCTGGTGACCTTGGGAAGCTTCCCCCTTTCCCAAAGTGCCAACTATGGATATATTGTTTGAGTGATGTGTATTTTGCTGAAATCTGCAATAATCTACTATATAAATACAGCTGTCTCGAAAAAGAGACAGCTGTATAAGTAATTTTCTTCATATAAGTAACTTTCTTTATGCAGCAACACTCTTATTGCACTGCCTCCACACCACTATAACCACCACAAAGTATCTTTCAGACAATTCCACACATCAGGATTTGAACCAGGGTCTGCACAGAAGACACTCACTGTTTAGACAATGCTCACCATAGGTGCATAGCTCAGGTTGATCTCTCAACTTTCTTATAGTCCCCGTAAAACCAAATACAGCAGGAATAAGAGCATATCATCTTTAGAAGAATTTGTTTTTGGCTCTCGACACCAGAGGTAGTGCACTGGTAAAGTTCTCTACTGATAAATTAAAGGAGTCTGGAACATACGGTCCTATCCCCAGGATCTCCTCCTTCTGTCTCCATCCTTTAAAGAGGCTCTGTCACCAGATTCTCAAATCCCTATCTCCTATTGCATGTGATCGGCGCTGCAATGTAGATAACAGTAACGTTTTTGTTTTTTTAAAACGTTGATTTTTGGCCAAGTTATGAGCTATTTTATATATATGCAAATGAGGTTTGAAATGGACAACTGGGCGTTTTTTTCCCGTTATGTCCAACTGGGCGTGTATTGTGTTTTTAACTGGGCGTGTTTACGTGTATGACGCTGACCAATCAGTGACCAGTCAGCGTCATACACTCCTCTACATTCATTTACACAGCAGCGATGTGCAGCCACATAAACAGAGATTAACGTTAATCAAGTGTCCTGATAATGAATACACATGACCATCCAGCCTGGACGTCATGTGTATTCAGAATCCTGACACTTCTGACTCTTTTCTTTGAGATTTCTAACAAAGGAAACGAAATCTCGCGAGATTACGGAGGTAAACGAGATTTGTATGATGCTGACTGGTCACTGATTAGTCAGCGTCATACACGTAAACACGCCCAGTTAAAAACACAATACACGCCCAGTTGGACATAACGAAAAAAAAACGCCCAGTTGTCCATTTCAAATCTCATTTGCATATATATATATATATATATATAAAATAGCTCATAACTTGGCCAAAAATTACCGTTTTAAAAAAAAACAAAACTTTACTGTTATCTACATTGCAGCGCCAATCACATGCAATAGGCGATAGGGATTTGAGAATCTGGTGACAGAGCCTCTTTAAAGCCAGTGCAGGTTCACAAGGCGTGGCCTCATTTTAAACGAGAAATGCATTGCCCTGTTGAGCGTCTTTAACCCCTTCCCGCTCCTTGACGTACTATTACGTCATGGCAGCTGTATCGTTCGCGCTCCATGCCGTAATAGTACGTCTCGGGAGTAACGGCCGTTTCGGCCGTCCTCCCGACACATACAGGAGCTGTGACGCTGCTGTCTTGTTCAGCAGCTGTCACAGCTCCTACAGCGGGGACCGATCGCTGTGTCCCCGCTGATTAACCCCTTAAAAGCCGCGTTCTATAGAGATCGCGGCTTTTTAGGGGTTAAGCTGCCATCGCCGGCCTGCTACGCGATAGCGGCCGGCGATGGTGACTATGGCAACCGGACACCAAACAATGGCGTCCGGCTATGCCATAGACGGAAGCCTAATGGGTCCTGACAACGTCAGGACCCACTATGCTTGCTGTCAGTGAGTAGCTGACAGTTCTAATACACTGCACTACGCATGTAGTGCAGTGTATTAGAATAGCGATCAGGGCCTCCTGCCCTCATGTCCCCTAGTGGGACAAAGTAATAAAGTTAAAAAAAAGTTAAAAAAAGATGTGTAAAAATAAGAAAATAAAAGTTTTAAAAGTAATAAAAGTAAAAGTCCCACTTTTTCCCTTATCAGGCCTTTATTATTAATAAAAATATATAAACAAACAAATAAACTATACATAATTGGTATCGCCGCGTCCGTAACGGCCTGAACTACAAAATTATTTTGTTATTTATCCCGCACGGTGAACGCCGTAAAAAAAAATATTAATAAACCGTACCACAATCACAATTGTTTGGTCACTTCACCTCCCAAAAAATGGAATAAAAAGAGATCAAAAAGTCGCATGTACCTAAAAATGGTACTGATGGAAAATACAGTTCGTTACGCAAAAAATAAGTCCTCGCACGGCTTTATTGATTGAAAAATAAAAACGTTATGGCTCTTAGAATAAGGTAACACAAAAAGTGAATGATTGTTTACAAAACGTATTTTATTGTGCAAACGCCATAAGACATAAAAAAAAACTATAAACATCTGGTATCGCCGTGATCGTATCGCCCCGCAGAATAAAGTTAATATATCATTTATAGCGCACGGTGAACGCTGTAAAAAAAAAAGTATACAAAAACAATAGTAGAATTGCTGTTTATTAGTCACCACGCCACCTAAAAATGGAATAAAAACTGATCAAAAAGCCGCATGCACCCCAAGAAAACTACAATGGATTCCTCAAGGGGTCTAGTTTCCAAATTGGGGTCACTTTTGGGGGGTTTCCAATGTTTTGGCACCACAAGACCTCTTCAAACCGGACATGGTGCCTAATAAAAAAGAGGGCTCAAAATCCGCTAGGTGCTCCTTTGCTTCGGAGGCCGGTGCTTCAGTCCATTACCGCCCGAGGGCAACATGTGGGATATTTCTCTAAACTGCAGAATCTGGGCAATAAGTATTGAGTTGCGTTTCTCTGATAAATCCTTTTGTGTTATCAAAAAAATGGTATAAAAAGAGTAAATTTCACCTCTACTTTGCTCTAAATTTCTGTGAAACACCTAAAGGGCTCATAAACTTTCTAAATGCTGTTGTGAATACTTTGAGGGGTCTAGTTTCTAAAATGGGGTGTTTGATAGGGGTTTCTAATATATGGGCCCCTCAAAGCAACTTCAGAAATGAACTGGAACCTAAAAAAATAAATAAATGAGGCAATACTTCGCTTCTTACATTATACTGATAATGAGCCGTGCCCACTCCGAGATGACCCCAGTTTTGACCGTTTGTATAAACGGAGACCCCTATTAGACCGTTCCAGTGCCCGGTTTTCCCAAGCATACACCCCCGAGAAGTGTTTTTCTATTGATGAGTCCCTGGTACATTTTAAAGGGAGGGTTCAATTCCGCCAGTACCTGCCAGGTAAGAGGGCAAGGTATGGCGTGAAGATGTATAAGCTGTGCGAGAGTGCATCAGGGTATACCTACAGGTTTAGGATATATGAAGGAAAGGCCACCCCCAAACCAGACTGCATCCTGGACTACAATAGGTACATGGGAGGGATGGACTTGTCAAATCAAGTCCTGAAGCCCTACAGCGCCATGCGGTGTAGTATAAGAAGCTGGCCGGGCACATCATACAGATGGCTTTGTACAATGCGTATGTGCTACGTCGATGTGCAGGCCAGAGGGGAACTTTCCTGGAATTTCAAGATCTAATCTTTAGGGACCAGGAAGGGGGGGCGCATCGTACCAGGGCAACACTTTCCAGGAGAAGGTCCCCAAACCGGTGGAAAGGGAAAGAGTCAAAAGAGGTGCAGAGTCTGCTATAAGAGGGGGATAAGGAAGAACACAATATACCAATGTGACACGTGTCCCGAAAAACCAGGGCTCTGTATAAAAGATTGTTTTAAAATGTATCATACATCCCTTGATTTTCAATTTACCCTGATGCACTCCGCACAGCTTACCCCCCTCATCTTTCCCTTCTGAGCCCTGCCGTATGCCCAGGCAGCTGATAACAGCCACATGTAGGGTATTGTCGTACCCAGGAGAACCCACATTACAATTTAAGGGGTGTATATCTCCGGTGGCGCATGCTGGGCACACTATATTGGACACTGAAATGGCATATACATATATAAAATTGCAAATCTCACACTGCACCATCTGCTGCGCATTATCTTTTACACAGTACCTGTGGGGTCAAAATGCTCACTACACCTCTAGATGAATGTCTTAAGGGGTGTAGTTTTTAAAATGGGGTCACTTCTCGGGGGTTTCAACTGTACTGGTACCTCAGGGGCTTCTGCACACATGACTTAGCACCAGAAAAGCTCCAGTAGGCCAAATGGTGGTCCTTTCCTTCTGAGCCCTCCCATGGGCCCAAAGGGCAGTTTATCACCACAAATGGGGTATTGCCGCACTAAGGACAAATTGGGCAACAAAATGGGGTATGTTGTTCCTTGTGAAAATAAGAAATTTTGATCAAAAATGACATCTTATTGGAAAAAATATCATTTTTTTCATTTCACAGCCCAATTCAAATAGGTGCTGTGAAAAAACTGTGCGGTCAAAATGATAACAAAAACCATAAATGAATTCCTTGAGGGGTGTAATTTCCAAAATGGGGTCACTTCTGGTGGGTTTCCATTGTTTTGATACCTCAACGCCTCTTCAAACCTGGCATGCTGCCTAAAATATATTCTAATAAAAAAGAGGCCTCAAAATGCACTAGGTGCTTCTTTGCTTCTAGGGCTTGTGTTTTAGTCCACGAGCGCAGTAGGGCCACATGTGGGACATTTCTAAAAACTGCAGAATCTGGACAATACATATTTAGTAGTGTTTCTCTGGTAAAACCTTCTCTGTTACTAAAAAAAAATTGAATAAAATTGAAATTCAGCAGAAAAAATGAAATTTGCAAATTTAATTTCCACTTTGCTTTAATTCCTGTGAAATGCCTGAAGGGTTAAAAAACTTTCTATATGCTGTTTTGAATACTTTGAGGGGTCTAGTTTTTAAAATGGGGTGTTTTATGGGGGTTTCTAATACATAGGCCCCTCAAATCCACTTCAGAACTGAACTGGCACCTTCAAAAAAAGGCTTTTGAAATTTTCTTAAGAATATGAGAAATTGCTGTTTATGTTCTAAGCCTTGTAACGTCCAAGAAAAATAAAAGAATGTTCAAAAAACGATGCCAATCTAAAGTAGACATATGGGAAATGTGAACTAGTAACTATTTTGGGTGGTATAACCGTCTGTTTTTCAAGCAGATGCATTTAAATTCTGAAAAATGCTATTTTTTGTAAATTTTCTCTAAATTTTGCAATTTTTCACAAATAAAGACTGAATATATCGACCAAATTTTACCACGAACATGAAGCCCAAAGTGTCACGAGAAAACAATCTCAGAATCGCTTGGATAGGTTTAAGCATTCCGACGTTATTACCACATAAAGTGAAATATGTCAGATTTGAAAAATGGGCTCTGAGCCTTAAGGCCCAAACTAGGCTGCGTCCTTAAGGGGTTAAGGGGTGTAGGGGTCCCAATATAACTCAAATAGAAAAATAAAGAAGACAATCAAATTACAAAGATGTGATATTTATTTTTATTTTTCAAGACGATTTTGACACAGCAATTATAAAAGAACATTATTATTATTTTTACATGGAAAGAAACCAAACTGGAGATGTGCCTAAAATTAACATCTTGCCTCCTAACAGTAAAGCTCATTTAAAGTGCATATAGTTCCCCTCATCCATCACCTTAATTTATTAATCGTTCTTCTACGCACACTGAACAGTAGTTTATACTTCCTATTCTTACAGAAAGTTGGTTTAGAAGTAATCCATTAATGAACTTGACTTCTCTAGAAGTTACTGACACCATTCTCTTGTATAATATTTGTGAAATATCTTTAGTAACACTTGTTAGAGCCGGGTCACTATAGATGATACATCTGAAAACAGTTTCGTGACTGACACAAATTTTGGTTTTCACAACGTTTGCTGCTTCAGCGTCTTTAGATCTTTTAGTCAGAAGTTTATGTAAAGACTCAATATTTACGGTGTTGACCCTTCTTTTTCAAGAATTCTGCAATTCGCCCTGGCATGCTGGATATCAGCTTCTGGGCCAAATTCTGACTGATGGCCCATTCTTACCTAACCAGTACTTGGAATTTATCACAATTTCTGTGTTTTTGTTTGTCCACCCGCTTTTTGAGGATTGGCCACAGGTTCTCAATGGTATTGGGATCTAGGGGTTTCCTGGCCATGGACCCAAAATGTCAATGTTTTGTTCACCGAGCCACTCTGTTATCCCTTTTACCATGTGACATGGTGCTCCATCATGCTGGAAAAAGCCTTTTTCATCACCAAATTGCTCCTAAACCCTTGGGAGAAGTTGCTCTTGGAGGAGGTTTAGATACCGTTCTTTATTCATGGAATTGTTCTTAGGCAAAATTGTGAGTGAGCCCACTCCCTTAGATAAAAAGCAACACAACACATGAATGGTCTCAGGATGCTTTACTGTTGGCATGACACAGATCTCATGGTAGCACTCACATTTTCTTCTCTGGATAATTATTATTCGAGAAGTCCCAAACAACTTTACCCCAGTCCTCTGCAGTCCAATCTCTGTACTTCCTGCAGAACGTCAGTTTGTCCTTGATGTTTTTCTTGGAGAAAGTTTTTGCTGCTCTTCTTGACACTAGGCCAGCCTCTAAAAGCCTTCATCTCACTGTGCATACAGATGCACTCACACCTGCATGATGTCATTCCTGAGCTATCTCTGAATTGGTGTCAAACCGATCCCGTAGCTGAATCCTCTTTAGGAGATGGTCTTCTCAGACTTCTTCACAGCAATTGAACCTCTCTCCTTGAAGTTCTTCATGATCTGATAAATGGTTGATTTAGGGGCAATCTTACAATATCCTTGCCTGTAAAGCCCTAATGACTGCACATGTTTCCTTGGCGGTAACCATGGTTAACAGAAGAAGACAATAATTTCAAGCACCATCCCCCTTTTAAACCAACCAGTCTGCGCTTATAATTCAATCAGCAAGACAGAGTGATATCAGCTGCCTTGTTCTCGTTAACACTTTCTCTTGAGTGAATGAGAAGATCACTGAAATTATGTTGGGTTAATTGCTCTCAGGTGATATAAATTAGCCTGCAAGCCTCAGTTGAGCTTGCTCTGTTTTTATGCTTGCTAATTTAAGTGGCTTGTGGATCAAGGGTTAAACCGGAGTTGAAAAGAGGAGTTAAAGTCCCTGTAAGTACTCTTCTTTTCTTTTACTTTTTCAATTGTTCAGTTTTTTTGTAACTAGGATAATGGATAGCAAGATTGGAGGTTTTCTTCAGTGCACAGTTTGCCATGTACAGGAGTTCCAGGGTGAATACCTCTGTGGCAGATGTGAGCATGTTGTTCACCTGGCATTAGAGATCTGGAGTAGCAAAATGCAAAACTAAGGGCGATAGACAATCTTGAGCGGAGCATGCTGCCCACTGAGGAAGCAGTTAGTGGGGTAGAACTGGAGGGTGAAGACAACGGTCAGCAGGACCAGGCAAGTAACTGGGTTAATGTAGCTAGGGGCAGTAGAAAGGGGTCCAAGAAAAGGAAGGCCAATCCTGTTTCAATTATTCCAAGCAAAATTGCCAAGTTGGGTGATGATGCGAGGGTGTCGGTCTCAGAATGGTAGCCCTAGTAGAGAACAGTCCAGCTAGTAGTCGTCGGGATGGTAATGCAGGTAAGGCAAGACAATTGGTAGTTGTAGGGGATTCTATAATCAGAGAATATAGAAGACGGATAGAATAATTTGTCACCAAGACCGCCTCAACCGAATGGTTTGCTGTCTGCCTGGTGCCAGGATTCAGCATGTGGTGGAACGGGTGGATAAATTACTGGGATGGGCTGGTGATGATCCAGCTGTCGTGGTCCATGTGGGTACCAACAATAGAATAAATGGTATGTGGAGGAGCCTTAAGAATAATGTTAAAGAACTAGGCTACAAGCTGAAGGGAAGGACCTCCAAGGTTGTATTCTCGGGATTACTGCCTATGCCATGCGCATCCCAGGAAAGACAGCGGGAGCTCAGGGAGTTAAATGCATGGCTGAAGTCTTGGTGTAGAGGAGAAGGCTTTGGGTTCCTAGAGCACTGGGCTGACTTTTAATTGGGGTAAAAACTCTATTCCGCAGATGATTTGCACCTAAATGGAATGGGGTCCGCTGTGCTGGGGGAGAGAATTCTAGCTGGGGTGGCAGAGTATTTAAACTTAGGCTGAGAAGGGAGGTCAATGTAGAAAATAAAGGAGTAGTTAGGTTAGAGAGGGGTCAGACTATATTGGTGGTGGGAGAAATAGACTGTGGGGAGAGGACTAGACAACAGGATAAGAAGATCCTTTTTGTTACAAATCCACATTTAAGATAAAAATGGCCAAATAATGTCAAATAATCACATTTCTGATACCAAAGGTAGCAATTTGAAATGCAAGTTAAAGTGTATGCTCACAAATGCCAGAAGTCTAGCAAGCAAAATGGGGGAGCTGGAGGCCTTGGTACTGGAGGAACATATAGATATAGTTGGTGTTACTGAAACATGGCTAGACTCTTCACATGACTGGGCTGTAAATCTGCAGGGTTTTACACTGTTTCGGAAAGACAGGGCAAATAGGTGTATGTCTGTATGTGAGAAGTGATATGAAGGCGGTGGTGTATGTCTGTATGTGAGAAGTGATATGAAGGTGATGTTGTATGTCTATATGTGAGAAGTGATATGAAGGCGGTGGTGGTGTATGTATGTGAGAAGTGATATGAAGGTGGTGGTATATATCTGTATGTGAGAAGTGATATGAAGGTGGTGTATGTCTGTATATGAGAAGTGATATGAAGGCGGTGGTGTATGTCTGTATGTATGTGAGAAATGATATGAAGGCAGTGGTGTATGTCTGTATGTGAGAAGTGATATGAAGGCGGTGGTGTATGTCTGTATGTGAGAAGTGATATGAAGGTGGTGGCGTATGTCTGTGAGAAGTGATATGAAGGTGGTGTCGTATGTCTGTGAGAAGTGATATGAAGGTGGTGGCGTATGTCTGTGAGAAGTGATATGAAAGTGGTGGTGTATGTCTGTATATGAGAAGTGATATGAAGGCGGTGATATATGAAGGTGGTGGTGTATATCTGTATGTGAGAAGTGATATGAAGGTGGTGGTGTATATCTGTATGTGAGAAGTGATATGAAGGTGGTGGTGTATGTCTATATGTGAGAAATGATATGAAGGCGGTGATGTATGTCTGTATGTGAGAAGTGATATGAAGGTGGTGGTGTCTGTATGGGAGAAGTGATATGAAGGCAGTGGTGTATGTCTGCATGGGAGAAGTGATTTGAAGGCAGTGGTATATGTATGTATGTGAGAAGTGATATGAAGGCGGTGGGGTATGTCTGTATGGCAGAAGTGATATGAAGGCGGTGGTGTATGTGAGAAGTGATATGAAGGCGGTGGTGTATGTCTGTATGTGAGAAGTGATATGAAGGCGGTGGTGTATGTCTGCATGTGAGAAGTGATATGAAGGCGGTGGTGTATGTCTGTATGTGAGAAGTGATATGAAGGCAAGTGTGAAAGAGACAATAGTGGGTGAAGATCGTGAGGAGGTTGAAACCTTGTGAGTGGAATTACAAAGGGAGGTAAACACTGAAAAAAATTACTTTTGGTGTAATCTATAGACCCCCCCCCCCCCCAACATAACGGAGGAGATAGGTCAAATATATAAACAAATGGAGCGGGCTGCACAGGAAGGTACTGTAGTGATAATGGGAGATTTTAATTACAGGGATATTAATTGGGGTCATGGTTCGGCTTCAACTGCAAAGGGGAGACATTTCCTCAACCTGTTGGAGGAAAATTTTATGGGCCAGTTTGTGGAAGACCCAACTAGAGGTGAAGTTCTGTTGGATCTGATAATTTCTAATAATGCAGAGCTTGTTGGGAACGTCAATGTTTGTGAAAACCTCGGTGACAGTGATCACAATATAGTTACAATTTACCTATACTGTAAAAAACAAACACTTAATTTTAAGAAGGCCAATTTCCCCAGGATGAGGGCTGCAATTCAGGATATAGACTGGGAAGAACTAATGTTAACTAAGTCAGGACCAGCCCCATTTTTCAAATCTGATGTGTCATTTTATGTGGTAATAACTCTGGAATGCTTTTGCCTATCCAAGTGATTCTGAGATTCTTTGCTTGTGACTTTATGTTAGTGGAAAGATGTGGTCAATACATTCATTGCTTGTTTGCGAAAAACACCAAAATGTAAAGAAAATTTGCAAATAATTATGATTTTTCAAAATTTTAATGTATCTGCTTGTAAAACAGATAGTAACAATTTTGTGTGGTATTACTATTTCTCATATTCCATAAGTCTACTTTATATTTGCATCGTTTTTTTGAACATTATTTTATTTTTCTAGGACGTTACAAGGCTTAGAACTTCAGCAGCAATTTCTCACATTTTCAAGAAAATTTCAAAAGGCTATTTTTCAAGGACCAGTTCAGTTCTGAAGTGGCTCTGAAGGCCTTATGTACCAGATATACCCCATAAATCACCCCATATTAAAAACTGCACCCGTCAAAGTATTCAAAGCAGCATTCAGAAACTTTCTTAACCCTTTTATTATTTTTTGCATTGTATTAAATGTTTTTCTGTAACACAGAAAGTTTTACCAGAGAAACGCAACTCAATATTTATTGCCCAGAATCTGCAGTTTTTGGAAATATCCCACATGTGGCCCTAGTGCGCTAATCGACGGAAGCACCGGTCTCAGAAGTAAAGGAGCACCTAGTGGATTTTGGGGCCTCCTTTTTTTAGAATATATTTTAGGCACCATGTCAGGTTTGAAGAGGTCTTGTGGTGCCAAAACAGTGAAAACTCCCCAAAAGTGACACGGTTTTGGAAACTACACACCTCAAGGAACTTATCTAGGGGTATAGTGAGCATCTTGACCACACAGGTCTTTTGCTATATTTATTGGAGTTTGTCTGTGAAAATGAAAATCTTTTTCCTAAACAAATATAAAAACTTTTAATTTTTACAAGGAATAAAGAATAAAAAGCACTCCAAAACGTGTAAAGCTATTTCTCCCGATTACGGCAATAATATGTGGTAATAAATTGCTGTTTAAACCCACGGCAGGGCTCAGAAGGGAAGGAGCGCCATTTGGATTTTGGAGCGCAGATTTTGCTGGATTGGTTTTCGGTGCCATGTTGCGTTTGCAACGCCCTGGAGCTACCAAAACAATGTAAACCCCCTAAAAGTGACCACATTTTGGAAACTACACCCCTAAAGGAATTTTTCTAGTGGTATAGTGAGCATTTTGACCCCACAGTTTTTTTGCTGAATTAAGTGGAATTAGACCGTGAAAATGAAAATGAATTTTTTTTCTGAAAAAACATAGAAACGTTTCATTTTTACAGCGAATAAATGAGAAAAAGAACCCCAAAATTTCTAAGGCAAATTCTCCTGATTACGGCAATACGCCATATGTGATAATAAACTGCTGTTTGTAACCACAGCAGGGCTTAGAAGGGAAGGAACAATATTTGGCTTTTGGAGTTCAAATTTTAGCTGGAATAGTTTTTGGGTGTCATGTTGCATTTGCAAAGTCCCCCAAAACTGACCCCATTTGGGAAATGACACCCTTAAGGAATCTATCTAGGGGTATAGTGAGCATTTAGACCCCACAGTTCTTTTGCCTAATTTATTAGAATTAGGCTGTGAAAATGAATATCAACATTTTTTCCACAAAAATGTTGTAATTTTTCATTTTCCCAAAAGATAAAGGAGAAAAAGCCGCCCAACATTTGTAAAACAATTTCTCCCAAGTACGGCAATACCCCACGTGGTCATAAATGTTTTTTTCATTAGAAATTAACCCTTTCAGGACTGATCCATTGTTTGCTTTTTCATTTTAGTTTTTCTTTCCCCGCTTTCCAAAAGCCATAATTTTTTTTATTTTTCCGTCAGAGTAGTGTGAGGGCTTATTTTTTAACGGAGGAGTTGTAGTTTCTAGTCACACCATTTAAAGTACCATTTAATGTACTGGTAAACAAAATAAAATTTTGTTTTTACGGCTTCAACCGTGCGGTAAAAACGACAATTTAAACTTAAACGACTAAATACGATTAAGGTGATACCAAATTGACAGTTTTTTTTTTAAATATTTTACTACTTTTACAAAGTAAAAAACAAAGCGTTTTGTTTCACCACATTCCGAGATCCATAACTTTTTTTTAGTCGATTGAGTGGCGTGAGGGCTTATTTATTGCGGGTCAATCTGTAGTTTTCATTGGTACAATTTTAGGGTAAATGTGATTTTTTGATCACTTTTTATTAGATTTTTTGGCAAGCAAGATGACAAAAAATATACATTTTTTACACTCTTCACCCTGGGCTATAAATGACATTTTACTTTATTCTGCGGGTCGGTACGATTATGGTGATACCATATGTATATAGTTTTTTTTATTTTTTACTGTTTTAGACAGTAATAAAGAGAGTGGCACTGCTGAGCAGCTGCTGTATTCCAGGTCTAGTGGTTTCTTACCACTCTTATCAAATGAGGTTTGAGAAATCAACCGATGCGACTCCACGAGAATGCACAAAAGAGTTACCAATGCTGGGCTGATGCGCAGACTCTTCCATTCTGGGCACTGCTTCCTCTTCGCCACTTGATTGCTGCCTCTATATAAACTAGCAGCAAACTTCATCACAATTCTTCCCCTTAGCATCTCTCCGAGTATTAGCAGCCACTTACACATAAGCTTGATCAGACCGGTCCGCAGCTATAACCTCAGGATAGGTGATAATTTTCTGATCGCTGGCTACCCCACCACTGTCCCCCCAGCCATCGTGAGAACAAGTATTCTGAACCCTCAGATCCTCCTCACTGCACCCCCGCAGTGAGGAGCTTGAATGGAGCGGCAGTCGAGTATGCGTGTGCTGCTGTATTTACGGACTATGAGAATGACGTAAAGAGTCAAGCATTGTACTCAGCTGTTTCTGTCATTTCCATAGACAATGAATGGAGTGGCAGTGCGCAAGCTCTACCGTCGCACCACTCAATGTCCCCCTCACTGCGGTTGAGCGGTGAGGAGGATCTGGGAATTAAGCACCCTCGGTCTCAAGATCGGTGGGGGTCCTAGAGGTGGGGCCCTTAGCGATAAGCAAATTGGTGATAATTTATAAATTTTTGGGAAAAAAAAACCAAAAACCCATTTACATTTTTTTTGTGGGTGGCAGCCCAGTCCAGCCCACTGTACATCAGCCCAGTCCAGCCCTGCATGTAAGTCAACACTCTTTGGAAATGTACGTAAGAAATACTGTGTCCTATTGGTTGAAGTATACATTCCCCTTTGAACATCATTTTAGTTTGCATACAGAATAAATCTACATAAAAAGTTGAGCTAAAGGGAATGTGTCATCAGAAAAAAACAAGTTTTTATGTTAAACACATTTTTTAGAATTTAGAATTGTCCATGGCAGCTGGAGGTTTATCGAAGTCCTCCAGATCTGCCTCCTATGATCAACTATTAGGCCTTGACAGAGGCAAGGCTCGATAGAGGAGCACAGATAAAGGCAATGCACTTTAATAAATAAGAATTGCAGAGTATTGCATGAGTGATCGAACGATCGCATGGTTATAAAAAGTAAAACATTTTATATAAAACGTTAAAAAAGTAAAAAAAAAAAAAAAGAATATGTAAACAGTAAAAACAAACAAAATTAGTATTGTCGCATCCGTAAATATCTGAACTATTAACCCCTTCCCGACATTTGCCGTATGGGTACGTCATGGAAAGCATTGACTTCCCGCATCTTGCCGTACCCATACGCCGAATGTTTGGGACTGGCTCAGAAGCTGAGCCGGTGCCATCATCACCGGATCTCAGCTGTATCTTACAGCTGAGATCCGGCTGTAACGGCGGGGACCGAAATTAGCTTCGATGCCCGCCATTAACCCCTTAAGTGCAGCGCTCAAACGCAATCGCTGCACTTAAGGTGTTTGCAGCTCGTCGGAACCACAGCAATGAAATTGCCGGGGTTCCGGTGGCTGCAATGGCAACCGGAGGCCTAATACTGGCCTCCCGGTCTGCCTAGCACCGAAGCCGGTGGCGGAGCCTGATCGGCTTCCGTAGCTGCCGGCAAGATGGCGCCGGGTCAGGAGCTGATCCGGCGTCATCAGCGGTGGAAGTCAGCTGTACTGTACAGCTGACATCCACCTGTAACGGCAGGAACCGGAGCTAGCTCCGATCCCTGCCATTAACCCCTTCGATACAGCAATCGAAAGCGATTGCTGCATCGTAGCGGTTACTAGCAGATCGCCAGCCCTGACAGGCAATCAGGACTGGCGACTGCTGTTATGGCAACAGGAGACACAATGGTCTCCTGCGCTGCCATTACGGAAGCCGATTTAGGCCCCGCCGGGAGGCGAAGCCTAATCGGCTTGCTGTCAGAGAATGACTGACAGATCTAATACATTGCACTACATAGGTAGTGCAGTGTATTAGAAAAAAAAAAATCTGACCGTTGGACCTTCAAGTCCTCTAGTGGGACTTGAAGAAAAGTGTAAAAAAAGTATAAAAAAGTGTAAAAAAAAGTGCAAAAAATAAAAATATAATGGTGGTTTCTCTTGGCTCAAATACCCACAAAATCTCTCTCAGACCGGAGCAGGCAAAACTAAATTGGGTATGATCCAACAAATACCCTAAATACCATATATAAAGTACAGTGAAGTTTACCGCTCAGACGGCACTGGTAACAGTCCAATATTATTCAGTATGGGCTCTCTCCCAGAAAAATGCAGTGGACAGTCCGCAATCCAATGAGGGTGTGGATGGTAATTCTTATCCTTGTAGTTCCACCAAGCTCCTTATCGTCTCCCTCCACATTCAAAGAACTCCTGGTAGGAAAAGGATCTTATGTCTCTAATAGATGGAAAAAGGAAGACACATAGTGCAACACCCTCTGAAAAAAAGATTGCTCCACGCCAAGTTTAATCCATACTCATAGAAGTAACAAGAAATAACAGCATCAAGGTAAGTAAAAATCTTTAAAATTTCTAGGCGGCACGCCAAACACTCTCGCCCGACCCTGGGTTTCGCCCTTCCGGCTTCCTCTGGGGCATGTGTGACGTGTCTAATTAACAGGTTTATATAGCCGCATATCATTTAAATTTACATAAATTTACATACATAAAAAATGGTTAAAAAAACATATACACCCACAATGATCTCTGCAATATATAGAGATAATCTGATCTTACCATCATAATCATATACATATATATACACTTTTATTATTTTTATATAAATGCCTAATCTCTTTAAAAAGTAAAAAAATATATATAATATATTATGCTAAACAAGCCTATTTGCCACCTTTATAGTTGGTTAGATTCCACATATCATCCCATATCCATTATATTGATTTTTATTTATATTTTATCAGTTGTTTTATTTTTTTTCTGTCTCTAATTTTCCACTTAGTCTGAACTGTGGCCAATCTCTAAAGCTTCCAGAGCTTCAGTGAGCTGCAGCTAATCAGAACAATTAAGTTCTGCTGAGATAAGATCCCTTGGTCAAAATGCTATGTGTGAACAAGTCTCTTACTAATACTATACATAGGGCATTCATCTGATAGATATTCTGGTCCATATTGGTAGTTCCATGTTATGAAAACAATTATGCAAAAAAATGCCCTATGTATAGTATTAGTAAGAGACTTGTTCACACATAGCATTTTGACCAAGGGATCTTGTCTCAGCAGAACTTAATTGTTCTGATTAGCTGCAGCTCACTGAAGCTCTGGAAGCTTTAGAGATTGGCCACAGTTCAGACTAAGTGGAAAATTAGAGACAGAAAAAAAATAAAACAACTGATAAAATATAAATAAAAATCAATATAATGGATATGGGATGATATGTGGAATCTAACCAACTATAAAGGTGGCAAATAGGCTTGTTTAGCATAATATATTATATATATTTTTTTACTTTTTAAAGAGATTAGGCATTTATATAAAAATAATAAAAGTGTATATATATGTATACGATTATAATGGTAAGATCAGATTATCTCTATATATTGCAGAGATCATTGTGGGTGTATATGTTTTTTTAACCATTTTTTATGTATGTAAATTTATGTAAATTTAAATGATATGCGGCTATATAAACCTGTTAATTAGACACGTCACACATGCCCCAGAGGAAGCCGGAAGGGCGAAACCCAGGGTCGGGCGAGAGTGTTTGGCGTGCCGCCTAGAAATTTTAAAGATTTTTACTTACCTTGATGCTTTTATTTCTTGTTACTTCTGTGAGTATGGATTAAACTTGGCGTGGAGCAATCTTTTTGCAGAGGGTGTTGCACTATGTGTCTTCCTTTTTCCATCTATTAGAGACATAAGATCCTTTTCCTACCAGGAGTTCTTTGAATGTGGAGGGAGACGATAAGGAGCTTGGTGGAACTACAAGGATAAGAATTACCATCCACACCCTCATTGGATTGCGGACTGTCCACTGCATTTTTCTGTGAGAGAGCCCATACTGAATGATATTGGACTGTTACCAGTGCCGTCTGAGCGGTAAACTTCACTGTACTTTATATATGCAAAAAATAAAAGTTTGAAAACAATAAAAGTTTCAAGTAATCAAATAAAACACAATCCCCCTTTTACTCTTATCAAGTCCTTTATTATTGAAAAATAATAATAAACCATATGTATTTGGTATCGCCACGACCGTAACGACCTGAGGTATCAAAATATTATATTATTTATTGCATGCGGTGAACGGCGTAAAAAAAAAACGTAAAAAACTTTACCAGAGTTTCTGTTTTTTGTTCACTTTGCCCTACAAATATTAGAATAAAAAGTGATCAAAAAGTCGCACGTATCCAAAAATGGTACCTATAAAAACTATAGCTCGTCCCGCAAAAAACAAAAGCCCTCATACACCTCCGTCGACAAAAAAATTAAAAAGTTATGGTTCTCACAACTTGGCGACAGAAAAAATACATTCTTTTTACAAAAGCAATTTTATTGTGCAAAAAGTTGTAAAACATAAAAGAGTTCTATAAATTAGGTATTGCCGGAATCGTACTGACCCGCAGAATAAAGTTAACATGTAATTTATAACGCATGGTGAACGCTGTATAAAAAAAACGAAAAAAGCTGTGCCAGAATTGCGTTTTTTTGTTTACCTGGCATCCCAAAAAATAGGATAAAAGGTGATCAAAAAGTCGCATGTACCCCAAAATGGTACCAATAATAACTACAGCTCGTCCCGCAACAAACGAGCCCTCATACCGCTACGTCTATGAAAAATAAAATTAGTTATGGCTCCAATAAGTCAGGAAATAAAAAAATATGCAGTTGTGCCCGAGGGGAACATTTCTTCTGTTTCAAGAGGCGATTTATCAAGGACCTAAAATTAGGGAACCAGGAAAGGGAGGGCCCAAAACATATCCGCTGGAAGCGCCAGTGCCCGTATTATACCAGGACAACACTTCTCAGCAAAATTCCCCAAACTGCAAAGGCGCAGAGTGTGGACCAAAAGGGGGATAATAAAGGACGCCATATATCAGTGCGACACCGGCCTGTGCAGAAAAGATTGCTTCACAGCGTAACACACATCTATGGATTATTTTATTGTTTTTTTTACCCCATTATTATACCCCCTGACTATGCCCGGCTTACATATGCCCCACATTATAAACGGAAACACCAGTAAGACTCCAAACAAAACTACTACCAAGCAAAATCCACGCTCCAAAAGCCAAATGGCGTTTCCTCCCATCTGAACCCTACAGCGTCCCCAAACAGCAGTTTCCTTCCACATATATGGCACCGTCATACCCGGGAGAACCCTTTTAGCAATTTTTGGGGTGTGTGTCTCCAGTGGCATAAGCTGGGCACGACATATTTGCCACTGAATGGCATATCTAGGGAAAAATATAAATTTTTACTTTGCACCATCCACAGCGCATTCATTTATGGAAAAGACCTGTGGGGTGAAAATGCTCACTACACCCCTTAATAAATGCCTTGAGGGGTGTAGTTTCCAAATGGGGTCACTTCTCAGGGGTTTCTTTTTATTATTTCACATCTGAGCCTCTGCACTCCGTAAATCGCCAAATTAGGCCTCAATTTTACATGGTTCGCTTTCACTCCTGAGCCTGGTCGACTGTCCAGGCAAGAGATTAGGGCCACATGTAGGGTGTTTCTAAAACCAGGAAACCCAGCATAATAATTAGAGAGCTGTCTTGTTATGGTGGCACAAGCTGAGCACCACATATTGGCATATCTATGGAAAAAAATCCCATTTTCACTCTGCAACATCGAGTTCACACTAATTTTTTACAAAACACCTGCAGGGTTAACATGCTCACTACACCCCTAGGTAAATGCATTGAGGGGTGTAGTTTCCAAAATTGGGTCACTTCTGGGGGGTTTCCACTGTTTTGGGCCCACAGGCACCCAGAAACCAATCCAGCAACATCTGCACTCCAAATGGCGGTCCTTCCCTTCTGAGCCCTGCCGTTTGCCCAAACAGCAGTTTATGACCACATATGGGGTATTGCCGTACTCGGGAGAAATTGCTTTACAATTGTTGGGTTCTTTTTTTCCTTTATTTGTTGCGAAAATGAAAACATTTGAGCTAAAGCTACGTCTTATTGAAGAAAAAGGATTGTTTTTATTTTCACTGCCCAATTCTAATAAATTCTATGAAACATCTGTGGGGTCAAAATGCTCACTTCGCCCCCTAGATGAATTCCTCAAGAGGTGTAGTTTCCTAAATGGTGTCACTTTTTGGGCATTTTCATTGTTTTTTCCCCTCAGGGGCTTTGCAAATGTGACATGGCCTGCGCAAACCATTCCTGCTCAATGTGATCTCCAAAAGCCAAATAGCGCTCTTTCCCTTCTAAGCCACGCCGTGTCCCCAAACAGCCGTTTATTACCACATGTGGGGCATTGTTTTACTCGGGAGAAATTGCTTTACAAATTTTTTGGTGCTTTTTCTCCTTCAGTCCTTGTGGAAATTCGAAAAAATAAGCTAAACCTACATTTTCTTTGAAAAAATGTAGATTTTTATTTTCAGGGCCTACTTCCAATAATTTCTGCAAAAAAACTGTGGCGTCAAATCGCTCACTATACCCCTAGATAATTTCCTCAATGGGTGTAGTTTCCAAAATGGGGTCACTTGTGGGGGGTTTCCACTGTTTTGTCCCCTCAGGGGCTTTGTAAATGTGACATGGCCTCCGCAAACCATTCCTGCTAAATTTGAGCTCCAAAAGCCAAATAGCGCTCTTTCCCTTCTAAGCCCTGCCGTGTCTCCAAACAACCGTTTATTACCACATGTGGGGAATTGTTTTACTCGGGAGAAATTGCTTTACAAATTTTATGGTGCTTTTTCTCCTTTAGTCCTTGTGAAAATGAGAAAAAAAAAAATCGCTAAACCTACATTTTCTTTGAAAAAATGTCGATTTTAATTTTCACGGCCTACTTCCAATAATTTCTGTAAAAAACCTGTGCGGTCAAAATGCCCACTGTACCCCTAGATAATTTCCTTGAGGTGTGTAATTTCCCAGATGGGGTAATTTGTGGGGGATTTTGACTGTTTTGGCACCGCAAGAGCCCTTCAAACCTGACATGGTGCCTAAAATTTATTCTAACAAAAATAAGGCCCCAAAATCCACTAGGTGTTCCTTTGCTTCTGAGGCCGGTGCTTCAGTCCAGTAGCACGCTAGGGCCACATGTGGGATATTTCCTAAAACTGCAGAAACTGGGCAACAAATATTGAGTTGCATTTCTCTGGTTAAACCTTCTGTGTTATAAAAAAAATTTTATTAAAAATTTATCTCTGCAAAAAAATATGAAATTTGTACATTTTACCTCTACTTTGCTTTAATTCCTGTGAAATGTGTAAAGGGTTAAGACATTTTCTAAATGCTGTTTTGAATACTTTGAGGGGTGAAGTTTTTAAAATGGGGTGATTTTTTGGGCGTTTCTAATATATAAGGCCCTCAAAGCCACTTCACAACTGAACTGGCCCCTGTAAAAATGGCCTTTTGAAATTTTCTTGAAAATGTGAAATTGCTGCTAAAGTTCTAAGCCTTGTGATGTCATAGAAAAATAAAAGGATGTTCAAAAAACAATGCCAAACTAAAGTAGACATATGGGGGATGTTAATTAGCAAGAATTTTGTGTGTTATAACTGCCCGTCTTACAAGCAGATACATTTAAATTGAGAAAAATGCTAATTTTTGCAATTTTTCGCTAAATTTTGGTGTTTTTCACAATTAAATACTGAATATATCGAGCAAATTTTGCCAGTAACATAAAGTCCAATGTGTCACGAGAAAACAGTCTCAGAATCGCTTGGATAGGTGAAAGCATTACGGAGTTATTACCACATAAAGTGACATGTCAGATTTGAAAAATGAGGCTCGGTCAGGAAGGTCAAAAGTGGCTAAAGAGGGAAGGGGTTAAAATACCACGTTATTTAACCCGCTGGGTGAACATCGGAGGAAAAAACTAATTCACAATGCCAGAATTTATGTTTTTGGTCACCTTGCCTCCCCTCAACAAATGGAATAAAAAGTGACCAAAAAGTCGTATGAATCCTAAAAAAGTATTTTTATTTTTTTTTGTAGAAAATAGTTCTAAAAGTTCTAAAACATAAAAAACCCTATACATTTGATTTAGCCGGAATCGTATTAATCCGCAGAATAAAGTTAACATGTCGTTTTTATCCCAAAATGAACGCCATAAAATGAAACCTAAAAAACGATGCCAGAATTGCGCCCCAGTGCAAGAACAATATATATGCCCCTCAGGGCTTATTCAGACGAACGTGATATACGTCCGTGTAACACGCGTGATTTTCACGCGCCTCGCACAGACCTATGTTAGTCTATGGGGCCGTTCAGACGGTCAGTGATTTTTATGCAGCGTGTGTCCGTGAATCCGCTGTGTAAAACTCACGACATGTCCTATATTTCTGCGTTTCTCGCGCATCACGCACCCTTTGAAGTCAATGGGTGGGTGAAAATCACGCGCACCGCACGGAAACACTTCCGTGTGACGCGCGTGATTCGCGCAACAGCAGTAAAAAGTATGAATGAAAACAGAAAATCACCACGTGCTTTTCTGTTTACAAACATCCAAACGGAGTGTCATAATGATGGCGGCTGCGTGAAAATCACGCAGGCACGCATCATACGGGGATGACACACGAAGCTGTTAAGTGCCTTTTGCGCGCGCAAAACGCACACGCTCGTGTGAATCCGGCCTTACTCTGATACCTCAACATAGACTGTCTCTCTAAATCCATCAGTAATTGAGAGCTATGAAATTCCCTTGTTTGTAATATTATAGAGAATAGGAAGCTGATTTTAAGGGGACAAGGGGCCCTTTCACCTTCTGGGCCCCTTGCACTACTCCAATGAAAACTTGATTGACAAGTCTGTTATGAATAGACGGGATTTACAGCAATAAGTGGATGAATCCGGTCTACGGTCGGTACTCCCTGAAGGATCTGTTCAGCAAAGCCTGCAGTTGTAGCTATGGTCCATGAGAACTGTGTTTTTGGGACCTCCACTGATTGTATCCTCCCTAACTTGGTGGCCTGAGGGCTTATTCACACGAACGGGATAATGGGTCGTGTGACAGACGTGTTTTTTTTAATGGCCTTCACACGACTGCATTAAAATCAAGGCACTCCTATGAGGCTATTCACATGGCCGTTTTTTAAAGGAACGCGTGAACGGCACGTGAAAAAATAGGACTTGTCCTATTTTTGCCCGTTTTCACAGATCGCTCAATAGACTCAAATCTACGAGGGATCTGTGAACTTAAGTCCCGCAAAGGTGCAAATAGGCCGTGAAAAACTGCCACTTTTCACAGCCGATTTGACACCCATTCGTGTGAATAAGCCCTTACTCTGGCTGATAATAGCTGGACAGTAAGTAAAGGTAACACACGGGGCAGCAGCCGCAATCGACCAAAACCATTCCCCTAAGCAAATGCCCGCACAATTAATGCTGAATTCATACGGCCATTTGCCACCGTACGGTGGGTCTGGTTTCGGCGCGTGCGGCTGCCGCCCCGTTTGTTCTTACTCTAATGCTTTCATTTGTTTTGTTTCCAGAGAAAATCCCAGATGACATGAATTCACCGGACTCCATTTATGAAAACATAGAGGGCAAAGAATCTAACGACACTCCACCGATTTGAGAGGTACGAAGGACTTAACCCGTTCCCTCCGCAGCCATTTTTCAGATTTTCGTTTTTTCCTCCCCACCTTCCAAAAGCCATAACTTTTTTATTTTTCTGTCGATATAGTACTAGGAGGGCTTGATTTTTGCAGAACGAGTTGTAGTTTTTCGTAGCACCATTTGTTGTGCCATATAATGTACTAGGAAACGGGAAAACATTTTGCGGGGTAGAAAATGAAAAAAGGCGATTCCTCCATTGTTTTTTGCACTTCGTTTTTACGGAATTCACTGTGCAATTAAAACAACAGGTTAACTTTATTTTGTGGCTCAATACGATTACGGCGATACCAAATATATATAGTTTTTTCTATATTTTACTACTTTTACAAGTAAAAACCGAAGTGTAAAAAAGAAAATTAATTTTGTGTCGCCAAATTCCGAGAGCCATAACTTTTATTTTTCCGTCGATTAAGTGGTATGAGGGCTTATTTTTTGCGGGATAAGCTGTCGTTTTTAATTATACAATTTTGGGGTATGTGCGACATTTTCACCACTTTTTATTTCATTTTTTGAGGGAGATGGAAAAAAAAAGGAAAGATTCTGCCGTTTACAATTTTTTTTTTTACAGCGTTCACCGTGCGGGTTAAATAATGATATATTGTAATAGTTCAGACTTTTACGGATGCGGCGATACCAATTATGTTTTTTTTTTTTTTACTATGCTCTAGGGGACTTCAACCAGCGATCGTTTGCACTATATACTGCAATACTAATGTATTGCAGTATATCGTGATTCTGACAGTCATCTATTAAGAAGCTTAATAGGAGCACAAAGATGGCAGACCTGGGGGCCTTCAATAGGCCCCCAGGCAGCCATAGCAACCATCGCCACCCCGCGATTGCATTGCAGGGGACGCAATGAGCTGTTAGAAAGCTGTGGCGCCCCCTCTAACGATATAAACGCCACGGTCGCTATTGACCACGGCATTTAACAAGCGGGATCATGCGCGATCCTGCTCGTTACTCTGAAGTGTCGGCTGCAACATACAGTCGACACCAGCATCGTATGGAGCGGGTTCACTAGGTGAGCCTGTTCCATACTTCCCCTACCCAACTTTGGCGTATGGATACGTTAAATGTCGGGAAGGGGTTAAAAAAATACCAGTCACCATTTATTCCCCTATACTCACCTTTTTATTGTATACTGTGAGGGATTAGCAGAAAATGGTCATGAACACAGTGGTCTTTAGAGCAAATAGATGGACAGTTTGTTAAAAATCAGAAACACTTGGGCCGTGTAAACGAGCGACGATCAACGAGACAGCTTGTTGATCGGCGCTCGTTTGCTCCTTTCACACGGAGCTATGATAGTTTATGTATAGGGATCAGCGATTGTTACTACGATGATTTTTAATTCTGCATAAAGGAGCAGATCAGCCAATGAACAAGCGTTTGCTCCTTCATTGGCTGATCGTTGCCCTGATTACACAGGGCAATGATCACACGAACACTCGTTTGCCCGATCGTTGGCCCATGTAATAGGGCCTTAAGGCTGGGTTCACTCTATACGTTTTTAAGATGCATTTTCATGTTTTGGTTGATGATCTACAATTTTGAGTCATGGGAGTTAATCTATCAATACAAAAAACTGCATGTTGAAAATGCAACAAAAATGCACAGTGTGAACCCAGCCTAATTTGTAAGATGAACATGGGTTGGTGCACACCCAACTCTTCTTCAACCGAGGCTCCATGCCCCTCTCTAGCTCATAAGAGAGCTGCACAGCATTCCTTGAAGACTTGACATAATAAAGTGTTCTGTTGGAAAAATACCTCCCCCAATCACCATCTCACAGTATATTCATCTACATATCAGAGCCCCCAAATCTTTTCTAGTGGCAGTGAAACCTATTCTTATAGGAGTCCCACTCCATTTGTAATATACAACTTTTCAGCCAATAAGAAATTAAAGATCTATGCTAAAACAGAGGACTTTCAGAAAACCAAAATTACTAGTAAGACCAATTCCTTACTGGACATCCCCAATGGAGAATTACCAATTATTAACACAGGGACAGATAATAGAAGGATTTTGCATCAAAAGACGGGAAATTTATCAACTTTTTTTATGCCAGCTGCAACTTTTGAGCCATTTCCGCAGCTTTCGACCCTATGAGTGAAGCATTGCAGAGGTGGGGCCACCACGGCCCGACGCATGGACTATACTTTACGCTAGAAACTGGAATAAACTACAGAGAAAATCTACGCTGGCTGGTGTAGATTTCGGTAAGTGGCGCACGGACCTAAGTTACTCAACATTTGTTCTTGTTGTTCTGTTCTAGCACCCTACTGTGAAGAATCCAGAAGACCAACATCCTACAAGACACAAACCCTTCACCGCGGCTTTCAAAATGTGAAAGTTATAATTAATAAGGAGGCGGAAGATATGTTACATTCATTTCCCTGGATCATCAGACTAAATTCGTCCACCCATGAGGATAAAACCCAACTAATTAAGTCACCAGGACAGATCACTTTAAAGGAAATCGATCAGAGGGTGCAGGTTAAGGCCTCATGCACACGACCGTAAAAACTCCCGTTATTACGGCTCAAAGACTTCTATTGGCGACGGGTGCCTTCCCGTTTTCTCACGGGAAGGTGCTCGTGCCGTTGAAAAAAATAGAACATGTCCTATTTCAGGCCGTAATAACGGCACGGACAGTCCATAGAAGTCTATGGAGCTCTCGTAATGACGGGTGGCTACATGTGTGCACCCGTCATTACGGCAGCGTTGCTAAGCGACGTCAGTAAATAGTCACTGTCCAGGGAGCTGAAAGAGTTAACTGATCGGCAGTAACTCTTTCAGCACCCTGGACAGTGACTACCGATCAGTATAAACCTGTAAAAAATAAAAATAAAAGACGTTCATACTTACCGAGAACTTCCTGCTTCCTCCAGTCCGGTCTCCCGCCCGTTGCCTTGGTGACGCGTCCCTCTCGACATCCTGGATGACGTTTCAGTCCATGTGACCGCTGCAGCCAATCACAGGTCAATCACAGGCTGCAGCGGTCACATGGACTGCCGCGTCATCCAGGGATGTCGGGCTGGATGTGAAGAGAGGGACGCGTCACCAAGACAACGGCCGGGTAAGTATGAATTTCTTTAACTTTTATTACAGAAAGGGCTGTCCCTTCTCTCTATCCTGCACTGATAGAGAGAAGGGGCTGCCGATTAGTGCAGTGCTATTTTGCCGCCAAAAACGTGCCCGTAAATACGGGTGACACCAGACCCATATTTACGGGCACGGGTTCGTAAATACTGGTGCAAAACGGGTCGAATACGTGTGACACCGGACCCGTATTTACGGGTGGGAAAAAATACGGTCGTATGCATGAGGCCTTACTGGGGCTACACAGACGATTTGTAGTAAGACTCCCTATAGATTAACCAATACCTTAAAAAGACGATGTACACCGTTGTAGGCATTTTTGAAAATTAAATCTACATTTTGTGTGGTTAAAGTTTTTGAATTTATTTTTATAAAATTAATTTTTTCGTTTTTTACGATACAGCTTTCAACTATGCTCTATACATACAAACTGTATAGTTTGCTATCAGCCGAATCCGTCAGTAAAGTGAACGGACAGCTTGGCGGCTGAGAGCGGTTCCTGTATGTCTCTAATACACACGATCACATGTAAGTTAATCAACTTACATGTGATCGTAATTATGGTGATTCTTTGTGTTAGAGACATACAGGACCCGCTCGGCTAGCTGTCAGTTCACTTTACTGACGGATTCGGCTGATAGCGAACTGACAGATTCAGCTTGTAGCCAACGATACAGATTCTATGGATAAAGGCGACACAAAAGAGATTTAATGAAAAAAAATTGCCCATAATAAGGCGTTAATAGCCTTTAATGCATTTTTTTCTAGACTATTTCAGAGTATTTTTTTAGCGAGCACTAAAATGTCTAGGTATTGCCAAAGCCTTCCCGCGCGCTAGTGTCTCTCGGTCATAAAGGCCATATACACTTTTGAGGAAATTTTCTTTTATATAAAATCTAGGTTAAGTAATTTAAAACAACTTTTAAATGATTAAAAAAAAATTATATTTATTAAGATGCTTCTATGTATCCTGTATTTAACTTTAGAAAAAAATATGCGCGCGCACACAGCCTTTAACCCCTTCTCGCATTATCACGTACATGCACGTCATGGGCAGGGGCGTTGCTAAAGACCCATGGGCTCTGGTGCCAAAGTCCTTCTTGCCCCCTCTCCAACTTCTCTTCATGGCCAACAGGCCGCAGCTTTCAGCTACATATTGCAGAGTCTCTAAAGTGACCCATCAATGCAGCACAGGGCATTGCTGAAGTCTTAAGACATTAGCGGCCAGAGCTCCAACATATGTTTTGACCCACACCAAAATTTATATCGATTTTATATCCGCCACTGGATGGGATTATAAACATCGGCTCAGCAGACTGCATCGCACGATATGCTTAGATACAGGGCCCAGCAGGCAGTATCAGACAATAGGATTAGATACAGGGCCCAGCATACCATATTATTATACTTGCCCTCCTCGCTCCTGATGGGGTCCTCTCCATCTATGGGCGCAGCGCGGGTCCTGATGCTATTCAGCATCACAATGTTGTACGCGACGCAAATAACGTTGGGACGCTGAAATGCGCCAAAAATCTGCGTTACTGTAGTAGTATACCGTTACAGAAGCTGTGCCCATGCAAACACCGCAGTCCAGGCTCCTACTACAACGGCCGGAATCGGAGAATCCTCAGATTGCGGCCGTTTAACCCCTTCAATAACTGTCAATAGCAACCATGGTGGTTTGAATTAGGTAGAGGCTGCCTCTGTAAGTCATCGGCGGCCCACAGGTTGCCATGACAGCTGGGGCCTAGCAAAGACTCCCAGGCCTGACATCACTATATTCCTATTAGGCCGTGCCAGAGGCGTGGCCTAATAGACTGCCTCTTGGTTTTAGGGCATGTTCACACCGCATATGTTTGAAACAGAAAAATACGAGGCTGATTTCAAGAGGAAAAAAAGCCTCTGAAACCAGATGTTTTTGGAGTTTATTTTTAAAGCGTTTAAAGCTCAGTGTGTCAATCAAAATGTTTAAATCTAACACATTAGGTTCTTCATTACAGATTTCTACACTGCCCAAAAATACTCATTTTTAATCCAGAAATCCCATCATTCATGGGAGAATTAGAAAAATTATTAAATGGATAAAAATTCCAAATTCACAATTTCGTTCAAGCTCTACAACAATACAGGAATTAAACTATAAATTAGTCTCACGATGGAACAAAACACCAGAACTTCTAAATACGATTGACCCCAATCAATCACCTATATTCCGGCACTCTGTGAAAAAGAAAATTTGGTTCAAGTGTAACCTAATTCGACATTTTTAGAAAAATTACTTTGACTCAAGATCTTTTAATAGTTATTTAGACGTATCTAACCAGATTCTTAACCGGAAATCAAGCATCCCATATATATTCAAGGCTATGTACACCTTCGAAAGATCATTTTTTTAAATTAAAAAGTTTTCCTTTTTTTGATACAGCTGCTTTGTATCCTGTATACAAAGAGGCTGTATCGTGCTCTAAGACCTGAATCGGTCAGGTCAGCGGGACTGACGGGTTCAGTGTCAGCGGGTCCGGAGTGTCTAGGACAGGCAGGATCCACCTGTAATCGATCACATCTATGTTATGATCTTAGATGTGATCGGTAACCGCTCGATCCTGCGTGTCAGACACTCGGGACCTGCTGACACTGAACCCGTCAGTCCCGCTGACCTGTCGAAGATGTACATAGCTTTTAAATGCAGCTGAAACTAGAATAGCGCGACACTGGAAGGAGACAGATACACCATACATTCTAGTATGGGTGAACAAAATCTGATTAATCCAATTCTTTGAAGAAACAAAATTGTCTCTTGACCAGAATCTCAACAAATCATGAGAATTGGGAAAATTGGTCACGATTTCTGTAATCCCAGACGCTAGAAATTTTTTAAAAAGACGGTCACAGTATACGCCTCATTCCAAATATTAGACATCTGATCTCTAACTACTTCGGTAACTAACTCATTGTGATTATAGTCCAATATATTAGACTCATTTATTTGTAATAGACAGCAGAGATATAGGTTTAGGTTATTAAATATGTAATTGAAACCCCCTTTGTTCCCTACCCTTCCTTTCTGTAATCCCTTCCCTTTTTTCTTGTTAAAAATAAAAATTTACAAAAACAGTCTTTCCATTAAAGGTGGTTTTAAGTGTGAGGCTACATTCAAACGCGTAGTCAAAAACGGCTGAAAATACGGAGCTGTTTTCAAGGGAAAACAGCTCGTGATTTTCAGACGTTTTTTTAAGCCACTCGTGATTTTCGCTGTTTTTTTATGGACGATTTTGGAACGGTTTTCTATAGTCTATGAAAAACGGCTCCAAAAACGTCCCAAGAAGTGACCTGCACTTATTTCTCGCGGCCGTTTTTCCAAAAAACGGCTCGTCGGAACAGAACGCTGTTTTTCCCATTAAAACCTATGGGCAGATGTTTAGAGGCGTTTTGCTTCCGATTTTTCGGCCGTTTACGGGCCGAAAATAGGCTGTGTGAACATTCCCTAAATGTGTAAGTGTAAGGCCTTGTTAACACGGCGTTTATTTGATGTGATTTTGATGCATATTACGCGCCAAAAAACTCTTTAAGCTTCCCATTGGCAACAATGGGGAAACGCTATGTAGTGTATATGACATTAAAAAAGACGTTGAATAAAAAAAAAGCCGCGTCAGGCCAATTCTTGGCGCCAAAAACGGGCCTAATTCCCATAGTCAATAGGAGTCATGATTCCTCGTGAGAAACGCCTGTATTTTAAAGAGCGCTTTACAAAAACGCTAGCGTTTGACACGTTTACACAGTCTTTTTTTTGGAGCGCAAAAAAACCCCCCCAAAACACACATATGGTATCGCTGCCATTGTATCAACCCGAACAATAAAGTTATTACATGTTATTTAAACCACATGGTGGACGGCTTAAAAATAAAAAAACTGCAAATAACACGGTGAAATTGTCCCCGTCCCCCCATTTCGTCCCACAAAAAACAAGTACACATAGGGCTACATTGATGGAAAAATACAAAAAGTTACGGCTCTTGGAATGCCCTATTTGAACAGGACAATGATCGGGAACGAGCGATCATATGAACGCTCGTTTTCTCGATCATTGGCCCGTGTAAAAGGACCTTAATTCACACATATGCGAGTTTTCCTATACAAAGTGATCCTCAGTGGCAGGCATTTTCTTGACATCCGGTCAGTCATCTGAACACTACATTTAGTCTCTAACAAATCCAAAACGTCACCAGCAGAACATTGAACTGGATAATGAAAGTTTACTAACTTTGGGTTTAGTGTCCCTATAGTAGAAGCAGTAGGTCAGCCCAATTCCGATCACGGTGCGTGATGGTACGAGGCTAATCTCCCCACTCCCTGACACACAGTCAGGCCCCATGCACAATTTTTTTCCGGAACTACGGTTAATCTGCGGACCCATTTATTTCTAAAGGGCCACGGACACATTTCTGTATATATTTACGGATGTGTGTCCGGGCCGTAGAAACGATCACCAAAATATAAGAATATGTCCTATTCCTGTCCACGGCATTGACTCGCCCATAGAAGTCTATAGGCGTGTGCAAAATTGTGGACGGCTAGTCCGTAGCTGCAAAAGCGTTGCTATGTGACGGCAGGGGATTCCCCGAGAAAATGGCGCCTGAACGATCATGTGACCTTTTCAAGGGGTTGGGACATATTGGTGACATCATTTATAGTCTTGTTTTTGTGGATCCCTAAAAACGGACCGCATGCCGGATATGCGGATGACTTGCGGATGACTACTGATCCGTATTTGCGGACAGCAACAAACACTATGGTCGTGTCGATGAGGCCTCAGTCTTGCTACTGTAGTCCCCTCCTGATACTACTTAGACCAAGAGACTCATGTGGCTTACCTTCTGATCTATAAGGCCCCATGCACATGAACGTGCTTTTGCAGCCGCAATTACCCCGAAAATCCACAGGAGAATTGCGGCCCCATTCATTTTTATGGGGCCAGGCACACGACGGTGGTTTCCACGGTCTGTGCATGGCCCAGGAGCCCGGACCGCAGAAAGAACGGGTATGTCTTATTACGGCCGTGTTCTGCGGTCCAGGCTCATAGCAAATAATGGACGCAGCCATGTGCACGGCCAGTGATTTGCGGGCGGCTCGCGGGTGACACTCCGCTGCCGGCCGACCCGACAATCTAGTCGTGTGAATGAGGCCTTAGGCTAGTACCAGTCATCCTACCACATTACTGTCAATTGCCCCGTTCCCCATCTGTAGCAGAGTGGTGGTCGCGCACACACACCATCACTTTACATTATGGTAAATGGGATATTTGAAAACGGAACGACGCAAACCTGCCTCACACATGCACAAATTTTTGTC